>NC_045752.1:16945948-16949953 GCF_008692095.1 Etheostoma spectabile | reverse complement strand
CACACACACACACACACACGCGCGCACACACACACACGTCTGTTACCAGGAAACGGGGATGAGACGGAAAGAAGGAAGAGGGAAAATAAACTGATGCTTCTCCCAAGAAAGGAAAGAAGACTGTGCATTGAAGATACACAGTGGAGTAGCTTTGCTGCAGTCTATTTTTAGCGATCACTTCTCCCCACACTGCACCCCAAATGCCACCCCTGTTCTGAGATTTTCTTTCTTTTTGCAACTTGAGTCATTGATATACAATTTGCTCTTCCCAAAGGCAAAACAAATGTGCATGTATTTCCTCATCCTCACCTCCTCCCTACTGTATCTATTGTCCATATTGACCCTCCCACTGCTTTGCTGACACCGGATTATTCATAATTAATACACCTCTAACCTCTCCCCCGTGCATGTCATAGAGTCAAATACTGGGCAGGCTCTCTATCATGTTCCATTCAGCTAATACATCATTTTCAACTCTGAAGTACTGCAGCCCTGCGCCTGATCATATTGACAAAGGACCAGTGAAAAATTTGGTGGTGGTCCCGATGGCATCCTTTACTGTCCCATCCTTTTCCTGAGAAGCTTGATCCATGAAAGGAGATTGAATTGGTGCTCGCCATCCAGTTGCCCAATTGCACCGTCTCAGATTCCAGAGTGGGAATTCATCACATGTGGTGCAGGAGCCGAATGCCAATGGCCCATTAGGCCCTGGCAGGTCGATGGTTAACTAATTGAGGATAGCTCTAACAGTGACTTCTTAGCCCATCCGTCCAATAATAACTGTGATTGCATAGTCAGTCAAAATCAGAGTCTACTCGAGCCACCTTGATTGGCCTGGATGACTAATACCTTAACTGAATCTGATACTGATATGATAAATCATTAGGATAGGTCTTTTTTCTGCATATTCATGTATGCAGGATAAGGGTGGGTAAAGGAAACACTTGTCTTGTGATAGCGCGGAGGATCTCAAGTGAGCTCCAGGCTTGCACTGCCTTGGATCAGCAGTGTGTTTCCAGACAGGGGAGGAATGATCCTCGAGCTAAATGCAATTCAGCGTACAAAGAAAGGACTGTACTTATTGATATAAGAATATAGGAAACGCCAGCAAGCCTTGGAAAAAAAACTTATAGATGGGAGGGATAAGCCTTGACACGAAGAAAGCTGCATTTTAAACTTTAAGCATTTCAAACTGTAGAGATCTAATCGTGTGTGTGTGTGTGTGTGTGTGTGTGTGTGTGTGTGTGTGTGTGTGTGTGTGTGTGTGTGTGTTGTGTGTGGGTTGTGTGTTGTGGGTTGGTGTGTGTGTGGTGTGTGTGTGTGGTGTGTGGTGTGTGTGTTTGTGCCTCAGAGTGCCCAGACTGCTCCTATTTTAACCTACATTCTTTTCATTATTTTGGATGCCCTCTGGTTGTATAAATTCATTTTCAGGGTAGATGGATTTCTATGGAAGTGTCCGCTTGTCAATTTAAACATTTCGATAAAGCCCGAAAGTAGTAGAACGAACGAAGGCAATGAATTCATTATGAGGTGGCCAGCCAACAGGATAAAAAGTGATAAGGCAAACAGAACGTATTCCAACTTCTACCCTCTCTCTGAGCCTAAAGGGAGAAGTGGTTTGTGTAAAGAATTTAGAATGAAGCTTAAATGTAAAAAAAAAAAAAAAAAAAAAACTCACTACTATCTTCCCGGCAATTTAGAGAAAAATCTCGTAGTTTGCAATGATAAGATTACTGTAATGGAATTGTCTTGTAGGGAAAGTATAGCAACTGCACCAAACTATGATTAAACATTTCAGATATTTAAATGAAATGATCCATAACACATTTGATTAAATGCAGTTCTGTGAGCTTGGGTCACCAGACACCCTGCAGTATTAGATGGAAGTATGCTTTTACTCAAGCAATTTGGTATTACACTTTTTGCAGTGATTAAAAAAGAAAAGGTTAAAACTGATGCAGCAGAGGCTCGGATAGCTCAACTTTCTGTCCATAGTTTGGGATAACCTCCAAGAATAATGAATCCCACGCCTCCCGTAAAGCAACTGGATAGTGCTCATTTGAACCTGCCTGGTTTATCAGTTTTTTTAAACACACATATGTATATATATATATATATATATATATATATATATATATATATATATATATAATATATATATATTATATATATATATATATATATACTGTATCTTTGTTTGCACTCACATGCCATGTACATGTTGAAACCTCTTTTCAAGGCTACAACTGAATGTTTTTTGAAAAGACTTCAATTCTTACTCAAACGGCCATGAAGATCAAAAAGAAAAAAGGACATCACTATCTTCAGCCTTTACATAAAAAAAAGTGTTCAGCGAGGCACAGAAGATTCTCAAGGACCCAACACACGTCGTTCTTTAGGCCAATGGTTTAGGATGCTGTTGCAGAATGGCGGGCTAAACCGGTTGAAAAGTAATTTATGCCATCCTCCATCAAACTGATGGTTATTGTTTTGATTATATGTGGTTTTACTATTTGCAACCAGTGTCTTCTATTACCTTTTACATTAAGAACTATTGTTTCACTTAGCATGTTAGTTAAATCAATGTGTGTGTGTGTGTGTGTGTGTGTGTGTGTGTGTGTGTGTGTGTGTTCATTGTGGCGTTGACGTCATTTGTTGTCTTTCTGTTAATTTTATTTCCCAAGTGACATGAAGGTCTAAGTGCAGTCACAGAGCCGTGTTCCCACTGCCAGAACTAAACTAATCAACAAACTGATATTGACAAGGGAGGAAACGATTCTTACCAACCTCGCTTCCAGCCACAGCGGGCAGCTGTTTTTAGCCTTAAAGGTCACGCCCACTGTACACTACCTGCTCAGCACCAAACGGGGAAACCGACGCAGTGAGAGACTAGCTGATGAACATAGTGGAGCGTTTAGCAGATAAAGAGTCAGATATTTCCACACATTCTCACTCTCCCATCGTGTCAAATAAGGATGCTTGGTAATGTGCCTCTGGCATTTGTTATTCACACTAAAAGTCTTCTTTAGCTTCAGGACTCTGGGCGTGACTTTTGACGCTCTGGGTCAGGACATATTGACTGACATCAACTTGTAAAATATATATTTTACAAGTTGGGAGTGAAAACTGGTAGAGTATTTCACCCAGGAGTCAGTGGAGACCCAACACAGAGCTAAAAGCAAGTGAATGGAGTAAATGGGACTTACACTCATCTAGTCTCTCTTTGCCAGACCTTTCTCCACACCGCAGGCTAGTCCACACAGCATTCCGGGATGGGAGAACAACATGCTCTAGTTTATTGGCAATTCTTTAAACCAATCACAATCGTCACGAGTGGCACTAAGCACCGCACAGAGCTGCTGCAAAATAGCTTCAGGAAGGAACTTTTTGGTACAACGTGTATATGTTTAAAAGTTGTTTTTACACAGTGGCCATTTGGCCAACATGGTCACACTGTGCAAAGGTAAAAAGCATTTTTTAAACAGCTGGGTGGTTCAGAAAAGTCTTGGAGCAAAACTTGTTGGGTCAAAAGGACCCAGATAAAAACACAATTTTGCCTGCCCTGCGCCACATGTACTCCTGCAACCTTTTTATGGATTATCCACTTCGCTCAAATCTAAAACTTGATGGCACCTTTTGCTGAGAAATACCTGGCACAAAATATCAACCTTTATTAAACTAACTCTAGCCACTTTCAGAGCTGTCTGAATTAAATTTCCAGTTAGGGAATAGCGGAAGTTATAATCTAACATTTGTCAGGTCAAACTGTTCACACTGTGGGGCTAAAAGAGGCCGGGTAGTCATTTTTCCATTACTCTAATTAACATTGTTGTTCTAAAATTGTTTTTTTTATTTTAATCAAACCAAGAGTTCATGACATGCTAACTACCTGGCTCGAGTCAGGCCCAACCCTTGCGGTAGAATGATTAATGTGAGTGCTGGTCATGCAGAAGGCTCAGTGGACCGGAGCTAAAGGGCTGACATTTTTCAAGTCCACTACCCAGG
>NC_045752.1:16945380-16945938 GCF_008692095.1 Etheostoma spectabile | reverse complement strand
TTATCAAAAGTTTACCCCCCCCCCCTCCCAAAAAAACTCTTATTACATCTGTCAACAGCAAACTCTCCCAATCTTGAACACTTTCTGTGCAAAAGCTTCTTTTTTTTTCTATTTTCTTCAAAAGCCTTATTTCTTTTCTTCAACTCGGCAGGTCCGGGGGATTTGATTTATGGAACTACGAGAAAAATGTCATGAGGTTGGAATGCTAAAGGAAGTGGGACTGTTGCCTCTGCGTTGTAAAATGCATGGCTTGGGCGCGTGAGACTCAGCAGCTCCTTCCTCAATCACTGCAGATGCCTGTTGTGCATGCACGAAAGCAAAAGCAGACAAAAGATAAAAATGGCTGTGAAGCAGTGAGAAAGGAGGAACAGAGGCAGATTGACAACTCTGGAGGAACGCTCTGGGATTCCTTTTTTTCTGTGTGACAAAACATCCATCTCTGCTTCAACAGCGACAACACTGTTGGATGGACCAGGCCATGAAGTACGATGATGCCGGCTGAAAGGGTGGCTAGTTGTGGGGACTCAGCTGCTGATTTATGAGATTTACCACCCTCCG
>NC_045752.1:16944303-16945370 GCF_008692095.1 Etheostoma spectabile | reverse complement strand
TGTAAGTCTCATTGCGTGAAACCCATTTTTGTGTCAGATAACATGAGGCCAAGGATTGCTTTGGTGTTAAAAACTGTCAGCGGCGCACCATGAGTGAATGAATGTAACTGAAACACACATTTTCATTATTATACATTGACAAAGACACTGTTGTTATTGTGCATTGCACACCACAGGATCGATCTAACTGGAATGAAAGAAGTACGTTTCAAAATTGATCAAATCACTGACCATTATCCCTGCAAGGTATTTCAACCTAAAAAAGAAAGTTGCATGTAATAATTTGCCAAACTCCCAACATGTCCCCTAAACACAGAACATGGAAATCGGACATTGCCGTGCGTTCCACATTCTCACTCCCATCTCGTAAAATACGGATGCTTGTTCAGGTGCCTTTGTCATTGTTATTGACGCTAAAAGTCTCCTTTAGCGTCATATATAACACACTTTACCTAAATGCACTTGGTTGGGCTATTGGCGTGCCTTTTGATGCTTTTAGGTTAAGGGAAAGCTTGTGGGTGGGCTTACGGTTCTGTGAATCGTGGCAACGGGACGGTTGAGTTTAGGAAAAGCTCATTGGTGGGTTGACGGTAGTGTGACACGCGGGAATAACGGGCCGGTTAAAGACATACGCGGGACATGAACCCCCCTTTCCTGGATGAAAGTCCTGTGTTTGACCTACCCACCACAATCACGTGGGCGGCCCCTTATATTCCCAGATGGCCTGAACGCACCATTAATCTCAAAATTCGGACTTCATTCTATGGATTCTGTGATCCCTGTCATATGGATGTTTTACATAATGCCCTTATCCTCCTCCATAGATAATGCTCTAATGAGACTGTAAAAATCCCAATATTCACAATAATTCACAATAAGTGAAAATTTGTGAATTAACATTCACTCATCATCATGTGCTGACGCTATCTAGAGAGAGAGAGAGAGAGAATATTAATCATATATCAATGTTGTGTTTATTTAATCTGAACATTTCAACTAATTGTATGCTGATGCTTTGGCAACAGTTAACACTTTCATATGCCAATGAAGCCCCTTTGAAATTAATT
>NC_045752.1:16943328-16944293 GCF_008692095.1 Etheostoma spectabile | reverse complement strand
GGGGGGGGGGCGGCATTTCCTGGTTCCCCCTCCTCCCTGCCCCAAACACTGACCCTTTGATTCCCAATTAAGGAGCCGGTGCGCTAAATGAACTGGCAAGATGGCAAGAGAGCTCCCTGATGTTTTAAGGACATATTGGCCTCTGCACATCAGACATACCACAGCCAAATGGGCTCCAACCCAAACGGCCTCCCTCTGAAACTATTTGATTTACATACAACCAGGAGAGTGTGGCTAATCCAATCCAATTTCCGGACACACAAAAGCTCGGTGATTCATTGAGAAATCACGAGAGACAAACTGTGGAGCTGTGCCTCCTGGCATTTGTAATTTCAATAAAGACATAGCCAGGCACCATTACGGCTGCGCTGAGGGCGCACCAGACGCGTTCATAACGGCGGAGGCTCCTGCGCTGACGGCTGACTTCTTATTCGCAAGGGAGTCGTGTTCAAAGGAAAGGATTTATATTGGCGTCAAATGGATGTGTGAATGACTTCACCGCATGTGCTGGTATGATAGAGGCGACCGGAGCTGCCTGTTAAGACCAATGGAGCACCGAAATCCACAGCAGACAATTAACCTGAGAGGCTTCCGCCGGGCTCTTCAGTTAGCCGAGACTGCAAGATATGATTATATGTGAAACTTTAATTGATGCTCGGCGTCTCCAAACTCGCTGTGAATTCATGATTTAGTTGTGAGGGGAGAGAGAGCGTCGCTGCATCCCGCTGCTGACAGAGAGACCACTTGTACCGCCGTCACAACTGTGCCAAGAGACAGGGAGTCTTTGGAAGCCACCGGAGCGGACCCGACCGGCATATCAATCAGCGTCCCGGAGAGCGACTCGCTTGGTTCGCTCCGGCGAGAAAAAGCATTGTCTTTCAAAGGTGCGTGTGTGTGTCCGTCTGCGTGTGTCCGTGTGTGGGGAACAGAGGGGGGTGGGGGGGGAAATGGCACTTTTTCCCTTT
>NC_045752.1:16909536-16943318 GCF_008692095.1 Etheostoma spectabile | reverse complement strand
AAGGGAGGACAGCAACAGTCAGTTGCAAACAGATGTAAAACCCTGTTCCATTCATCTTGCCACGGATGCGCACGGGAGAAGAGGCGCAGGACCCGCAGGATCATCGATTCGCACTTTATGATCTTGCGCTGCGTATGTGACAAGAGCAGAGAGGAAGCGGTGAACGGTGGGATTAAGGGTGCTTCTCCTCAACGAAAGACTCAAATTATTTAACCATGAACACCAGGATATTGTTTTCGCTTGTTTGTTCTGCGGCATTTTTCGCTGGGCTGCAGTGCGCCTCGCCAAGGGCCACGGCGGGGATGGATCTCCCCACCGCCGACTTCAGCAACATCAACAGCGGCGGCGGCGGTACGAGAGGCGGTACCAGCGGGGAAACCGGGAGCAAAAGAGACTTGAACCAAACCTTAAACTCCAGGCTCAAGAGGAAAACCCTGGCTGTGGATTTTGCGGTCCCCTCTCTGTTGCGCTATTACCTGGCAGAGTTCATAAAGAGACCTCTGAACGGCGACTGCCAGACTTTTAGTGGATGTTACATGGTGCGCGCAAATTTGAAAATGCACTGCATACCTTTGCAGAAAACCATAGCCACTTTTGTGGACTCTATGTCTGCTACGGAATCTGCACTGAGGAACGTGTCTGCTGATGGACAGCTCCCCTTTTTCCGTGAGCGGCCGCTGTCCAAAGTTCTGAAATTGGGCTTGACGAAAGCCAGCAGAAAATCAAACCAAGTTGTGGTGGAAATAGGAGAGGATATAGTGAGGACGGGATGCGGGGGGCTGTCTGTGTACGAGGAAGCCCCGGTGCTCACTCTGGAAATGGACCTCACAACTATTCTGGAGTGGTGGTTCGGCGCAGAGGGGGGCCGGCTCAGGGTCCGGCTTATGCCCGAGAAAAAAGCGCAGGTTCCCGCGATAGAGGATCGATACACAGCTGCCTTACGCGCTGCAGATCCCCGCCTCTTCCTTCAGATATCCTCCAGGGGTGAGTTCCCTTTTTTCTCTCTCTTCTCTCCCTCCCTCCCTCTATTTCTCTCACACACACACTTTTTCCAATGCTGTTCCCAGGCTCACACGCACTCACATGCATCAGCAGGCCTAATTCATGTTGCTCCGTCACGGCTGTGATCTGAGTTCTGCTGTGATTAATGTTTGATGTTGAATCCAGTGTGTCCAAAGATGCGTGCTGCTGGGGCTGGCTTTATTGTTGGACAAAACGGGTAAAGACATGTCAGCACGTGGAGGAAAACCAGCTATTTTTAATGGGCTGATGGGGGGGACAAAGTGTGTGTGTGTGTGTGTGTGTGTGTGTGTGTGTGTGTGTGTGTGTGTGTGTGTGTGTGTGTGTGTGTGTGTGTCACAGAGAGATACATAGCATGTTGATTTTATTCCCAAACTCTCTGATAATATCCAGTGGGGATCCATGCTGGCTATATGCAGCATCTTTAAAGGTTTTTATCGTTCTAAGTTCTGAAATGTTAATCATTTCATTTGCAGGGAAAGAGAGGCCTCATTGCCTGATAATAACGCGTACATTGCATAAGGTCTATATGCAATTATATTCAAGGTGGAAAACACCCCAGCAGGGCTCCCATCTCTGTTGGTTTCTTCTTACCTTCTCAATTCCCCGAGCCAACCCTTTGCTGAAGGAAGGTTGAAGATTTAAAAGAACAGGCTTTATTTTGATTAGGCACAAATTAAGCCGTTATCTCAGAGAAAGCTTTAGCACTCAATACTCGAGGGTCCTTCTCTGGTTCTTTTGAGCATCGGCACAATCAGTGTAATTGCTTAATCACTTTGATGAGGGAGGCTGGCCCAGAAAAATGCAACAGAACCATCAGACAACAACAAAGCAGAATCCCCCCCCCACACACACACACACGCACACATACACACAACCCCCCCACCTTGCAGGCAAGTGTGCATATAGAAACACATGCAAACAGCAACTCAAAATGTAGATGCAATGTATTTTCATTACATTTGTCGTTGGTTACTAGTTAGGATTTTGGTTGCATTTTTATAAAAAAAAAAAATACTATACTTTGTTGTCCCGTGGGAAATTGGTCTTGACGATATATAATAAGACAACAATGTACTTTAGGACAACAAAAAATAGAGATCATCCACTAGTTGAGAAGATATTGCACAGGCCCTGAAATAGAGTGTTGCACATGCCCCATTATAAAATCAATCAGGCGTGGTACAGGAATTGCATGAATAAAATAATGCAAATTGAGGATTATGTTTAAATTAAATGAAGTGAAACACAAGACAAGATCTGAGTAGAGAAAATGAATGGATGGAACATTCCTCCTTTAAGGGTTACAGGACTGTTGTCATTAGGAACAGAGACTGGCAGAAGTCTAGACTTTGGCCTAAACACCACAGGTCGACTCCACTGACACCATGAGCCTCTAGTCTATATCTACGTTCCGCTTCCAGGGTTGCTCCGGTGCCGCAGATGTCTGTTTGCCTCCGCTTTCTTTGTGTTGGAATATTTTTAACTCTGGTTGATTTATGAGGACTATGGTTAACTGCTCCTCAGATCTCTGCAGGGTAAATCCAGACAGCTACCTAGACTATCTGTCCAATCTGAGTTTTCTGTTGCACAACGAAAACAACTTTTTGAGCATACACGTGTTCCACCAAAACAAGTTCCTTCCCGAGGCTATTTTGGCAGCTGCTCCGTGCGGAGCTTATTGATGATTGTGATTGGTTTACAGAAATGCCAATAAACCAGAGCATGTTTTTCTCCCATCCCTGAAAGCTGTGTGGACTAGCCAGACCCTCTTCTGCAGCACTGGGGAGGAAGGTCTGGCAATGCGAGACTATAAGCCTCACACAGCCTTACCAGCGCTTCCTACTACTTTACACACTTTTGATGCAAAGGCAGACACCAGACCCCAACCCCCTCTCTCTCACACACACACACACACACACACACACACAATGTATTTTTTCGACCCTGTACATACTCTTTCTGCCAGTGACACACACTCCCTCCTCCACTAAATATGACTCAACTCAAGGCTCCAATGTGTGTTGTCTCCCTCTATCAGTTCTTTTGCACCCTGAGTGGCTGGTGTTTGGCATTTTTCAGTGTAATGTGCATGCTACACTTGTTTTCGCAGCCTCCGGTAAGATGCTGGCTATTAGCATGAAATAAATACCAGCCATGGCACATAGAATAATTTGACAATCAAGCAAACATGCTTACGGGAATCAAGGCATTAAACTCTGCACAGTAGATTTATACTTACTCGCCCTATGGGAGAGATCATTAATGAGAAAATGCTTCCATGACTTATAGTGTATGAGAGGGGAAAACATTGCTGGGCAGTTGTGATAAAGAGTTGACCTCTACTTTATTAACCTGTGTTGTGTTCACCAAGCGTTGCCATAAATAGGTTGCATAGAATCATTAAATGATCTCAGCATTAGAATCAGGAGGAAGTGGGTACCCCTGATTCATTAACTTGCACATACCTGCCGCCGAGCACTTTTTAAGAGTGTTTTCTTAAAGGTGCCCAACAGGATGGGATTGAAGCCCTGCAGTAAATAATACTATCATGCTTGAGAGGAACAACTGTGTACGTTCGGGCTCGTCTTCCCGTGTTTGCCCCTCAGCTCTGCCCCAAGTGCAAACACACACTCTCATGATTTTCTATTGAGCGTCCCCAGTCTACCATTTCCTTTGAGAGGCTTAAAACACAATCCCACTGTGCGGATGTTTTAGCTTTTAGGCAAATATTGCAATTTCTCCTGAATCATAAAGAAAGTCAACAGTTAATTTATAAAGGAGGATTACACGCTTGGTACTTTGTTCACCCTGTGTTGCTTGTGGCTCTCTTTGGAAGAAGTTTCTCCTTTAAAGACGAATTTACGTTTAGTTCTCCACATACCGAATGATTTCACGTTTCTCCTCACAAAGTAGCTGGTGTATAGCCTCAAGATACTGAGATTTTAGTGAGGGTGTGTAAGAGTGAGAGTTGCTTTGTTTTTTAAGCCACATTATTGCTGAAAAGTTTATTTTGTTGCTTTTTGCAGTTTGTCTGTCAGCAGGACTACAAACTACGTAGACTATGAAACTAAGTGTGGGGGGGGGGGGGGGTTGTAGCATGGGCCACATTTTAGAGCAGACCCGAGTCATGGGGTGGATACACAAATTAATTTTCAATTTCCATAACATTGCGAGAGAGGTCATTTGTTCCTGCATTCATGTGGTGTCGCAATAATCTGAAAAATGAGTTCCTGAATGGGAGAATTCACACTGCATTAACATCGTGAGATAGGGCATGCCTTGGCTTGGCAGAGGTCTGCGCTCTCTAAAAGCCCTTCTAGTTTGAATGTAGGATTGCAACTAACGCCTTTCATTCTCTTCAAAAGAAGAAAAAAAAAAGCGAGAAATGTTGAAAAAAGCTATGAGCTTAAATTGGCTATAGTTTTCTGACCAAAAGTGAAAAAGTAAACAATACCTAAACAACAAAACTAATTGACACATTGCCTGAAACCAGCACATTTTTGCTGCATTAATGAGATACGATTAATTATTAAAATTGTAGCATCTGCGATAAATTAAATTAAATATATTGGCCAACAGTGCAGACTATGGCTTGATCTCTTTCCATTTTGCACGCTAAACCTAAAGATGGGTCTTTTAACATTCTTTTAAGAAATCAGATTTTCTGGTATTGCAAGACAAATTTCCATGTCTACGGACACTGTAGTGCTCTCTCTCTCTCTCTCTCTCTCTCTCTCTCTCTCTCTCTCTCTCTCTCTCTCTCTTCCCCATAAGACCAGGAAGGAAAAGTTCAGGCATTTTGTGTGATGAAGTTGGAGTGGTAGTATTCTCAAAGGCAGTAAATCAGAAGAGTAAACATTGCAGAGTGTGTGTAAACACTTTGGTGGGAACCCAGCCTGACTACAACAGCTCGATGACCAGGTGCACCTGTTGACATTTAATTTAGTCCATCCAGGTGGAAGACTGCAAAGCCACCGGAAAAGTGACACGAGTGCATGGACTCGTGGTAATCAATGAGACTCCTGACATTTAAAACTTGTATCAATCAGCTGCTAATGGAAAAATCAATAGGAAGTCAGAATGACATGCCACTGTATTATTTATGCATTACTATGATCAATTCGCTCAATGAGTCGGTGGTGTCCCGCGACACCCCGGCAGACTTGTGACGCCCTGCTGATCGATACTGCACGTTGGAGCAAGCATGATCAAGTGCATGTTTGTCGGTGTTAGCTGCACAGGCTTCACTTCAGGATGGAACGGTTGTAGTCCCAATGATGAGGCGAGAGAGCAAGGACTTCAAAATGAAATGGAGGAAGTGCTGTAGTTGTGTCACTATGATGAGTGTGTGTGTGTGTGTGTGTGTGTGTGTGTGTGTGTCAGATCCTTCATTTGGAGTAACTAGATTTGTTAATTTATTCCTTTTTACAAATATGAATAATGAGATCTTCACAACATCTGCAATCTAAACACCTTGAAGCGGTGCTCCAAAGTGAGTGCTGCTTGACTGAGCTAAATGAGCGCGGTGATATGATATCATTACCGCCAGCACAGTCACCACCTACACATCCCCTGTGCAGCACTTACATGTAAGCCTTCATGAAGCACTTTCTATTCTGATGGCCCAGAGTTCAGGAAACGACAATTCTCAGTGTCACCATGTCCAAGGTAGATGGTTGGAAATGAATGCCTTTTAATGAGATGCCGCCTGAACCTGCTCAAATTCATTTATGGCAGTCACATTCAACAGGGCTGCTGTCAGCACAATAAGGCTGATTCTTTTTTGCTTTAAGAAAATGAAGAAATCAATGATTTGGCTTGCCCCGAGCTGGTGAAATGTACGGCCTGGGCACCGGCCCTCACACCAGTTGGCTCCATCTCAAGAGCTTGGGGAACACAACTGTTGCCCAAAAGACAAGCTGTTCGCATTCTGTAGCCGGCAATACTAATATAAAATGTGAAATTATGACGCTTGCCAAATTGGGAGCCATGTACAAACACCTTGACAATGGAAACAGCAGCTAATGCCTTTTTCAATATCCCCCCCCCTGTTGTAGTTAATGCTTGTGTCACTGTTTTAAATAACCAGGAGTCGAGGTGACTTTGGCTTTGATTTGCCTTGTTTTCACTTCTTATACACCACTGTCCTTTCTCCCTTCTTTCCCCCTGATGTTTTAGTTATTTATGCCACTTTCTTGTTCATTCAAAAAAAAAAAACTGCAAGCTGCCTGTTTGATTAATGGTGATGCTTATAAGAGGCCTCGGAGCAGAAGTTTCACTACGAGCTAGGTGTGGAGAGAAAGGCATACTGTACAGGAGCTGAATGTGATCCTCACACCCTGAGATGCCCCACTTCCATAATGAGAGACATAAATAATGTGCATAAATGAGTGGTCATACCTTTCTGGAAGTTACACATGCTATGTGGTATTTTTTGTATGTGTTTGCCAATTTAAATGCCAGGATGCCCGGCCCAATTTACAGTAGCTCCTTTCAACCTTTTGTAAGCAAGCTGTGTCATATTTTGTTCAATTAATGAATATACTAGGAAAGGAAAGAAAAGAGCAATTCTGGTCACTTTCCACCTCACTCTATAGTCTACTCTAAAATGAGGTCCCTCTGTAGCCATCTGTGTTTCCTTCTGCTTGTCTCCTCTCTTCCCCCATTTGTTTCCTGTCGGTAACCAACCTGTAGGGAATTAGAAAGAGAGGTGAGGAAAGTGAATGAGAGCAAAATTAAACAGACTTGAAACCACAATTTCCCTAAGGTCTCATCCATAGTCTCATCTTCTAGGTTTGTATCTGAATTTAAATTACCATAAAATAATAGTAACAGCATATATTAACAGGAACTGAGTAAACAGAGAAATGTGAAGCTATGGGTATATGTTCGCCATAAATCACTTTGACTTTAAAGCCTTTATTACTGTACACACATAAAATGTATAGCTTGGTCTATTTGGAGTGGCAGTAGCTCAGTCCGTAGTGAGTTGGGTTTGCCGGTTCAAATCCCCACATGAACCGAGTGTGGGTGCCCCGCCCCCCCCTCCCCCGGAAAACTGCTGTGGGCGCCTGTCCAGCAGTCGCAGCCCATTCAACAAACTGCAATTTCTCCAATAGGGTGAATGTTAGATAGATAGATGAAGATATTGAACTTAAAACAGGAGTTCTTTCAGCCACTTGTGGGCAGTAGAACACGCTAAAAACTTGTTAGCAAGTTGCTAACAAACATTTGTCAATTACAAATCCAGCATGCATGAAGCATTATTCATTTGAAGTTGTTTCTCCTGTCGTTCGACAAATGTATGTCTATTATATAAATATAATGGTTTCATTTTGGTCTCTATGTATTACTGAAGAAATATGTGGCTCCTTAGCTGCTAAATGCTCCACCCACTAGTTGCTAACGTCTGTTTTCTGTTGGTACAACTTGAAACAAGGTTAATAAGAGCAGAGTTTGTGGACCAGAAAACGGATCCAAAACTAAAAGGCTCCATAAACCTGATGATGGATTGCAGGTGTTAATTCTTTCTAGGTTCATCACTATAAGTGACCCCTTTGACAATTTGATAGCTATTATAAAAAATATTTATTAGTTCAGCTTTGTTGATCGTGGAGTTGAATATATACACACAATATTCTGACAAGATGGCAGCACAAAAACCAAAAGAAAAGAGGGTGGACAAAGAAGGAAATGAGAAGGCATTTCAAGCAGCGTAACACACCATTTTCTTTCTAGTCCAATGAAGCACTACCACTGAGCTTTTTTTTTCTGTTGTCAGGCAGTCCTTGGTTTTCACACATCTTAAGGCAAACCCACATTTGAGCTAAATCAAACCAGTCCCTGGGACGTTAGCCACTGAGCACAGAGCATCAGACGGTAACGCAGAGAGTCTGAAGAAAAGCTCCGGACATTCACCTGGAGTTAAAAAGACATTAACAGATGTGGTGTTGTTACTGTACACACAGGCATGGCAGCCTTAGAGGAGCAGCCTGAGTGCTCTCAGGCCACATCCCCAGCTCCCTTTATGATCTGTAATGGGATTGTTGAGGAGCGCCAGCAGCCTCCTCATCACAGGACAAAACTCACATAATGGGATATGATTCGCTATGAAAGGGCAAAGAAGCGAAGCTTCTTACTGAACCCACTTATCCCTTGAACCCTCTCATCCCCACCCCATGCATGCATGCGTGCGTGTGTGCTTGAGTACATACGTGCATGTGTGCACATGCGTGTGTTGTGTGCACACGTGTTGGGGAAGGGGTGCACAGACAGAGATGAAGAGACAGCAGCAGTGCCATGAGAGATGTCTGTGGCTTATCGGAGCACGAACCCCAGCATGCTCAGAGGCCTTGACAGGCTCAAGGGATGGAAGGGCAACTTGTTCAGCTGCTGAGATTGCTGGAAGTGAATCCCGAGAGTTGACACCGCTGTTTTGAACTCACCAATGCCTCGAGGTGGCTTATCTTCTCAGCTGGAGCAGAGAGGAGTGCACTGATGAAAAGTTTGATGAAGTCTCTACTTTCACTCTTCTTTTTAGCTCAGCTATGCTTTTGGGGTTAAGTCTGGCTTTGTTAAGCAACAGTTGCTCATATCGGCTATCCAAACTATAAGTGTGTACATGTAGAGTGGCTTGCATAAGTTTACACACACAAGTTGATTAAAAAGAGAAATCTCTCAGGCATGGGGAACTTTCCATAAGATCATCTCTCAATGCAAATCGAACTAGCTATTAAGATAACTGAAATATCACCATGCCAATCTCTATGGTGAAGGGTATGTGATGATGCGGGGTTATTTTAATTCCAAAGGCCAAGGGAACTTTATCAGGATGCAAAGTATCCTGATCCATGATAAAACTGGCCTCTAAAAACAAAAATATGCCTGCCTCTATGGGAATTTATAATACCCCTGTATTTCAAAGAACATTTATTTATTTACAATACATTATTCATTCACAAAGAAAATTGGTTTCCTTAAAAGGTTGGATTTTCCTAAATGTTTTGAAATAAGGCATTAAGATGAAAAGAGTTTTTTTTATTCCTCTTTTTAATTAGCATGGGTTTGTAAATTTATGCAAGCCACTGTAAGTTTTTGTTTTTAAATAACCAATGCAAAACCAGTACATTTTACGTGTCAAAACTAATTTACTAGTCATGAGGAGCACTACTCTGTCTGTAAAAACGGTTGGGTTACGTCCTCTGTCTCGACCGTGGAAATAACAGGATTAATCTCTCCACCGTGGCTCAGCGAGGAAACAAAAATAGGGAATTTTATTCTTGAAAGTCCAACTTTAATACCTAGTCAGTTTGTCAAACTCAGACTCCTGAAGATTCAGCTTTGGCTGAACTTTAGAATTTGCCTTGCTCCAGACCTTTGAATCGGCCCGCTCCACCGAGTTGACTTATTCGTTTGGCATCGTGACATAAAACTGTGCTTTCTTGATTTAAAAAAACGATCGATCCGATGAGCACCGCAACTAAGGATTGGGCTTGTAATAGGTTTGCAAAGTGAAAAAAAAGTCCATGCTGGCATGGCGACACATCAGTGCGGACATAAAATGATTAAAGTAGATATGTTGGTCTTAATGATTGGTACGGGAAAATCCAATCCCCATCCCCCATGGAAATCGGTTAGAGTGAGATTACAGCAATCAATTACTCTTTCAATACACATGGGTCTTGGGTCAAGTTAGTATGCAGTCTGGATTTCATGTTTTTAACAATAATTCTATCCAGTGCAAGCAGATGTATTATGGGAAATTATCTTAATTTGAATATTTTGCTATTTAGTTGAATTCCTTTAGGAGCCGTATTCTTAAATATCTGCAAGGTCACCAGAAATACTGTGCAAACTTTTTTGATGACTTTGGTGATCTTTGCCATGTAATTTCAGAGTCATGGTATGGATGCCATTGTCCCCACTAAGAAAAAATAGTCTTTTCTAAGAGAAAATCACCATGGAGAAATGCCATGCTGGTCAAATGAATAAAGGAGAGTGTTGAAAAGATGAAAGTTGAAAGGCGAGAATTTATTTTTTTCCAGGTGAAAAAAGAAGGACTTTACATTTATCAAATTGCACTGAGAAATGCAAGACGCTCCTTCCTGTGTCAGTAGCCCTTGTCTTCTATCCATTTTAAGTCGTGCACTGAATTTGAAGTTACAAATATTTGACAGACTGTCATCCTGACAGATTTAGCATTTCCATTCATCACTTTTGTGTGTTCTTATATTCATATATTGTAAAGGGTGGACACTTACAATTTTGGCTGAAATACTGAACTGGCACTGAGGTTTTGCAGTGTATTTCCATTTGTGTGTGTGAACTGTGCAGAGTTGAAAGGTCTGGCGCATTTCTCATCTCTCTTGACTTCAGGCATCAGCATTTCAATTGTGTTTGAGTGTGTGTGTGTGTGTGTGTGTGTGTGTGTGTGTGTGTGTGTGTGTGTGTGTGTGTGTGTGTGTGTGTGTGTGTGTGTGTGTGTGTGTGTGTGTGTGTGTGTGTGTGTGTGTGTGTGTGTGTGTGTGTGTGGTTATTTGAATGTTGGAGAGGACCATTGTGCAGGTGCTCATATCAATGTGTGCCCTAGTGTTTTTTCATGTCTGTGTGTGTGTGTGTTCATTCATGTGCGCATGTCCACCAGGGAGCACTGGGGTGCTTTCAGGCAACACAAAGCCTCCTCCTTCTGTCTGTTCTTGCCGGAACACTGAGCTGGAGCCAACAGCTAGCAGCAACATCAGCAGTGCAACATAGGGAAAAAAATAAATGAGAATCAGCACCTCTGATTTTTGTTCAGTGCCAGCTGGACGACATCATGTTGTCCTTGCACAGAGTCCATGAAATTAAGCCACGACCCTGGCCTCAACACCCTTAACACAAACACACACTTTTTCTCGTCACGCACACAAACACAATTTTTTCCATGTACCACTGCTCCAGCCTGACCTTGCTTGGTGGTTGTTCTTGTGGCGCTAAGTAGGAAAAGAACATGGGGTCAAAACGAAGCAGTGCTGCTGGCTCTCGGGCCAGGCGAGGGGAATGGTTCACACACTGGGTGATGCTGCTGTTGATTGCCTTGCCGAGTTTTGCTTATCATAAGTGTGAAGGTTTTGCTGACCTGCAAATACATTCAAGATAAGACCCTGGTCTTCCATGGAATGAATTTGCCAGGATGCAAGCAATCACTGTGGGTGGACGCTGCTGAAGCTTTACAGCTGCAGAGGCTCTGCAGGAAGGCTCATCAGCAAGGTGCCACAGTAAATCATGAGCAAACTAGCAGTGGTTTGTCGGTCCAATTATGTCCAAAATTTGCCTTCTGTGGTCTGCTTTTTGACTGTAGGCATCCCTAAATTAGACACAGACTAGCTCTGATTAGCCAGATGTCTAGTTTTTTATTTTAGTCACATGCACTATGTTAGATAACATCTCGCATAAGCAAAAAAAGTAAGAAAAAAGTCAGATGTTTCAAGTTAGCCCCCCTTATTTCCCTTTACAGTCATCTGTGGTAAACTGTAGGAATGCAAATGTCGGATCCATCATGAAGTGATATCAGATACTTGTGGTGAGTTGGTGTCAGGGTTAGTGAATCAGCCAATATGTAATCTCACTGTGGCAAAACGAGCACTCTGAGAAACATACGATTCAATCTTTCATTCCCGCCTGTCTAAACTGTCATGTACTCTGGATCCACGCTTCAAATTTCAACAGGGCAAAGTCGCTGACTGACAAATATGAGAGGGTCTTTGACTGTCACCTTGCAGGCATTTCATTTAAAAAGAACACTTGGCTACTGCCCTATCATAGGAAAGATGGTGAATAAAGCTGCCTTGAGGCTGGCTGTGCTAAAAAAGAGACAGGCTTTAGGACAGATTATGTAAAGGTTACAAAGTGAACTTGGACTCTGACAGTTTTGTTTCTCCTTTGTCATTGTGAATTTCAGATCTTGTAACTATAATGTGACATGGATCAAGTTCCAATGTATCACAAAGGAACAAAATGGGACCAGAGAGATTTGGCTTTGCTCAAAGGCGTCAGTGCAGTTCTCACAACGATTCTTTGAAAGAGTGCCGAAATACCACGGGGCGTCGTTAAATGACACGAGTGACTGGGTCCATCTTCACACGGCAATGACAAGTCACGTAATGGACTAGTTGTGGTGACTCAGCCTTGGAACTGATGGCATGGATCTATGTAGTGTGACGGCTTTGACATGGTCACAGAGCAGCCCCCATGTGGTCAGGGCACCAGCCCATTTAGAAAAAGGCCAGTGTGGCGTGGAAACCAGCTACAGCTAATGACATAGGAGAAAGGAGAGAGTTTTTTCCCTCAGAGGTCGACAGGTTCTTGAATTGAAGTATCTTGGAACACAGTGTAGCTCCTTTCCCTTTCACCCCAGACACTTTAGTCACTAATAAGGAGCCATCCTCATTTAGCTATGCAATATTTACTGCGGGGTGTTCATTAATGCCTCTGAAGGAGCAAACATATTTACAACTAAAAAGAGTTAAAATTATATAGTTTACATTTCTGTGTAGAACCATAAAATATGCGTGTGCTCTGATATTTGGGTGAGGGCATAGTTATTCTTTCTGAGATGGGAGACATATTCAAGGTGGAGTGTCTGGAGGTCTCGTCTCTGAACAGGTTTGATTCATTTTAATGGGCATTTGTGCAGTTTTACATATTTCAGTATGACTCATGCTAGTGTGCTTTTAGAGAGATGTTACAATTAACACTTCTATTTAGAATTTACTGGTCAGATACCTTTCAAAACAATTCATGGAAATATGAAAATTTACCAAGACCAGGACATTTTCTTTACTTTCCTTTTGAAAATTGGTTGAAAAGACTGATACCAAGCTGTCTGTGTTAAGTACAGAACTGGAGGCAGGAGGTGATGAACTTAGCTTAGCATATAGACTGAAAGCATGGAGAAAAGCTAGCCTGGCGCTGTCAAAAGTAAAAACATGCACCTGGAAGTCATTGCGCCCATCTGTCTGCCAAAACAATTACAGTAATTAACTTTCAGGCAGGGTCGGGCTAACTGTTTCTACTTGCTTTCAGTCTTTATGCTAAGCTAATGATTCAGCTTCATACTTAAATGAATAATTCAACAATTTTACCCCCTTGTGAAAACCACAATTTACACTTTTGGTTTTTAAACACACCAGATACACTGTGTTAATGCGTGTGTTTTAGAAGAGGATTCTGTTACCTCTGGACAGCTTTCCAGCATTTGTGCTAAGCTAAGATAGCTAGGCTATCTATCTGAACAGATAGACACATAAGTAGAATTGATTTTCTCAACTAACTCTCCAAAACAAAGCAAAAAAGCATATTTCCCGAAATCTTTCTAATTATTCCTTCAACACATGGCACCATACAATCTGTTTGGGTTTGAGTAATAGAAAAGCGTCACAGTTCTTTTAATCATATTGATATTTAACCATCTACTCACCTCAAATACAACTGGCTGCTGGAATTAACTTTACTCCATCTTCTTCAGTTTATATCTGTTATAGCTGTCACTTCATCTTTTATGACTGATGGCTGTCAGCACTGTAATGACAAAGCTGAGGTTCTTAGGCTGCACCTTATTGTATTAAAGCCATTACTGTATTAAAAATTTAGCTTCAATAAATTCTGTGTCATCTTACCTAATCTTTGCTGGTCTGCTCACACAAGATTAATCTACCTCCTTCTGGATGTATTATTGCAGTACAAACAATTTTTTTATTTTTCATTTTACAATGATTAATGTTACATCTGCTGCTGAACCTGCTTGTAAACAAGTGAAATTTGGATAGCACCTTGGCATCACTTGTGGCAAGCCTCTTTGTAACTGTGCCAAACATGACAATGACAGATTGTGGTACACTTGTTAAATTAATGGACACCTTGTAGAAAAGCCTTTTTTTTAAATTATTCAACATTTTTGTGATGTTTGTGTGTGTTTGTTATTGTGATGTGGTCTGGCTTCTCCGTGGAAATACTTCAGCAGTGAATGTGTCGTGATGGCTGTGACAGCCAAGATTGAGGATTCAGGAGCTAAACACAAGGGGGCCAACTCAATTTAAAAAAAATGACATAAAATTTAAAAAAAATTATGATTGTAAATTTAAAAAATTACAAAATAGGAGGAGCAGAATCATCCTTGTGATTAGGCAGTTAAGACTAAGAGAGCCAACCGGGTCAGTCAGTAGCCTTTCGCCAGTTGTGGCCATGAGTAATTTATCTCCAGTCCAGCTGCTTCTTTAGTATTGAACAGGACTCAATCAGGCTGATGCTGAATGCCAGCTGGCTTTTAGGGCAGTAAAAGAAAAAAACAAACAAATGAAAAAAAAGAGGCCAAATGAATGGATACAAGGAGAAGTGAGACCCAGCTCTTACTCTGATTAAACATCAGGGCCATCAATGGGAGGAAGCCATTAGAGATAGGTTGTATTGGCGTTGTGGCGATCTGTGCTTCTATTTTAAAGAAAGATATGGCAGCACAGAGAGGTTTTTGTCTCTTGTCCAACACCATGGATGTGTTTGGTCAAGCTCAGTGAAAGGAAAATAGCTTACAAATGTATATTGAGTTTCAATTCATTTTGTACAAAAGAAGTGCACAGCTGTGGTTGAAGCTGCACACAATGGCAAAAAAAACAAAACTAAGTGGCACAGTACAATTGCTTCTGAAAATCCATTTTTGGTGACCATGTTTTCAATGACAAAGCTTCATGAAGGAGTATCTAGTTGCACAAAAATGTAAAGTAAAAGGCCCTGGGAATTCATAGAATATTATCACCATTAGTATAATTGCAAACATTTCCAACCAGTGACACGCACCATCATTTATTCCGCATTAATGTGAAGCAGTTGGTAAGTTGTGACATTCTGAAAGATGTGGTTGCTCATTGTAAAGTGTATGCCATGACTGTTCAGATTTAAAGCACACTGCCCTAGGTACCCACCATCTGGTTCATCCTTGTGGATGCCAGCAACTTTCATGCCAAAGGCGGGGCGGTGAGGTTGATGCCACCAACCTGAGTGCAATGATTGATTTCCACCATGCATCCCAAAGCCTTGGCAGGCTGGAAAAGAGGAAAGACACCGGGCTTCTGAGCACGGAGTAATCTCCCCACAACACGGTGTTTGACACATGTGCAGCTGGGGAGAGATTGTTGAGATCTGCGCATTGATCCGCACACTGTCCCTCTCCACAGGCTCTCTCATTTGAATAAAAAGGGGAGAATATTTTTGTATAGCGGCGTGAGACCATCAAACAAGTCAACATGTTTCCATGAAGAATGGACTGAGGGTCATAATCCACGGGGGACGTTTCTAGGAGAATAAGGGGCAGATGTGAATAGCTAATGAGGGAGAAGGCGACGTGCAGGGAAGATGATTGGAAGGAAGGAAATGGGGAGTAATGAAGAGCTAACTGGAAAGAAGGACATCTAATTTTTTCACCTTGAATGACATACTAATGGTCTTCTTCAATAAAACGGAAGACAAATGAAGAGGTAAAATTCATGAAGCATACAGCATTACAGTTCTGTATCACTTTGATGAGGTATTGAAAGCAATTTCTTATATTCAAAACTCCACGTCATTTGGAACTTTTGACCGGTGAGCATGGTAGTAGCTTTTAGATCAGTAATGTAGTTGTGCATCAAGCACTCACAGTAATCTCATAGGCTTGATTATCGTTAAAGGTGGACTGATCATAGTTCAAATGAGCCCTGTGATAATTAACACAGAAACCATCTCCAGTGCATATGGCGTCTTTATTGCAGAGATGTAGTGGATAAAGAAAATAAAAAACAGAAGCCAGGTAACATTAGAAAGCACTTTTTCTTTCAACTCATAAATTTGCTGGGCACAAAGACAAGCGTCTTATCACTAAAAGGTCATAATCTCACTCAAGGGGCCCATTAAGCATGTCCTCTGGCACTCTCTCTCTCCCTCTGATCTCATTGTCGTGCCAGCACAGGAAAGGAGTTCAAATCATAGGGACCTACTTGTTCCATCAGTGATGTGGGAACGGAGCCACGTCGGAGGATACAGACTCGGGTGCGAATCCTGCTAACGAGGACAAAGACTTGCATTGCAAGGTTAAGTTCTTTAACAACACTCAAAACACATCTAAGGTGAAATGATGAGAAATCAATGTGTAGGAAGATTCAAACACTTCACTTCAGCATCGTTTAAATGAGTTACAGCTTTACGTCCACTGTCTTACTCAACCCTTTTTTAACGCTTGAGTAGTAAAACTGCAAATCCAGTCCTTTTTTTCCTTCTTTTGACCCAGCGGGAACACAGTGATTAATTACATCTTCCTGCATTGTCTTGTATCTGGCAGGGTTACTTATCTCCCCAGGATAAATGACTGCTTAAACTGCTACCGTTTCATCTGCAATTTGGTCTTTTTGCCCCTAAAAGTGGTAATAATTTTACAAATGAGCCATTTTCTCCAGTAATTGTAATGATTTTTTCTTATTAACATGTACATTAGCAGTACATTTTATGATATGCATGGATAGGACTGCTCAACCACAGGGTAATCCTGAATATGCGTTAAGACAAACAGTTTATGGAGAATATTATTTGAGGTTTGTACTGTAACACATCTAACTAAAATGGAAGAAGTCTCTGGCTGTCTGTCCTTAGATTTTCTCGATGTCCGTTTAGCCAATCGATTTCAGACTTGGTGGATGAATGGCAGTGTTGAGTGCGAGCTCTTGAAATCCCCGTGACATATCTATTAGTGTGTTATGTACCCTATTTGTAGGGTATTGAGAGGGAACCCCTATTAACAATTACACTGCTGAACGGCATGCTGAGTACAGCTTGCTCTACGTCACTCACTACAGTATGTTCAAGAACACATTCATTTATGAACTTTTGCTAGGGCAGAGATCTTCAATAGGAGGTCCGGGACCCCTAGAGGCAGTGGTGGAGGAAGTACTGAATCTCAGAGTTACTACAAGGGGGGGGGGGGCACCAAATTTTTCAAAGTTTTTGAAAAGTGAAAATGTCTTTATATTTGAATCAGCCCATATGTGAAAAGACACAATAATGATGGACTATAGGTATCTATGTTTACCATTAAAACATGATTTATAAAATCCTGTCAGCAATTATTATTTTAATAGCTTAGTAATTAATGTATTGAAATAGATATATGTATTTGGATGAATCTCATTTCCCTGTCTTACCCCTACCCTTTGGCCCTTGAAACCGAGTGGTAAGGGCAAGGGGGGAAAACATGCCTCTATGAAATGGGACACCACTTGCTTACATCACCATACAGTATTGATCACAAACTATCAAGATGCTGTCTGCAAGTGTGTCTATGTCGAGTGCGTGGGTTTTGACAACAGTGTTATATGCATGTATATATTTTATAGTTCTTTTATGTTCACTTTGGTGGTGGTGCAAATGTTCTAATCTGAGTAGTACTTAGGTCTGTTTGCGATACATATTTGTATACACACTGCATGGCGTGTTGTATATCTGTTTCAGTTATCACCGTTTTTAATGTCATCATTGCCCTTGTCTTTATTGCCCAATAAATTAAACGTAAGGCAAAAACATTACATAACATATAGTATATTACAGAACCATTATCAACTATTAGAACCATGACTTGTATGTCACAAACACACTCAAATGTGTAAAACTAAAAAAAGACACAAGACCGCAAATCAACTACATCTATTCTAATATTCCAGATCAGTCTTATGCCGGTGGGCCAGTAACCTTTCCCTCCAACCCCATTTCTTTTATTAGTGTCCAGTATCATAACCAACTACAATGTGCATGAACAGTAATTCATTACAAATGATTACAATAATATAGTACCAATACAGTAATGAATGGCTACAACATGAACACATGATTTAAGAAACTTCTGCTTGTTTGCAGCCCAAAAGTGGATCAGCTGCTGTGTGTCCTCCTGCGTCCCTGTGTGATACAGGACGGTATATATAAAGCATGTATTGATCTTTAAAGCAAGTAGTGTTGTGCACTAATATCAAATGAAATTCTCTGTTAATTGTTATACCTGTAGACATGCATGGAGTTTGCTTGGTTTTGAGGTGTATGTAGCCCCTTCCCCTTAGCCCTATCCCTTAAACAAAAGGATTATTGGGACAGCCCTTACTCCCATGTGAACGTGCAAAACTAAGGGGAAGGGGTAAGGGGAAGGGGTAAGACAGAGAAATGAGATTCAGCCTTAGGCTTTAGGCTGCACTACACATTATTGTTGTTGCTGTTTAATATGCAACTTCATTTTATACTATATATGTAGTAGGAGCTCCCTGCTACGTCTCTCTCTCAGTTAAGGGGTCCTTGGCTTAAAAAAACCTTTGAAGACCCTTTTATTAGACAAGACTCAGCACAAGTTACAATTACAGAATTATAGTAACAAATAGTGTAACAGTAGCAGAAGTAGAGAGTCAGAGAAGTAACTCAGTAATAAAGGTTATTCAGGAACATCTCTCCAAAGTTAGCTGAACATTAGCTTAAATAAATTAATACTCATGCTATTTTATTTTTATGATAAAAGCAATTGAAATGTTTATCTTTGACATGCTAAAATATAGTGTCACAGAAGCACTTTACTTGACGTTTTCTACATAAGAGTGACATGACACTGTCATGAACACATGACACTTTCATGACGCATGAACCCTAACAATAACCATAACGTGTCATGACAAAACTGAATGACACTTACTAAAAAAGTGTTATGTCATAACGGTTTATCACTTGTTTATGTTTTATGACCCGTTCATGACAGTGTCATGTCCCTGTTATGTAGAAAACTTAAAGTAAAGTGGATAAAGCTAGTAAACTAACTCATACATACACAGTACATTAGCTAACATCAAGTTACTGGTCAAACCAGATCAAGTAAGACTCTAGCAGTGAAACGTTTGAGTGCATAGATCAATGGTGCCTTGAAAAAAGGACATAGTCTCTGTGACAAGAATTTGATATTCTCCATCTCAATAAAGCTGAAAGATTCACGATACGTTGTTTGACCTCACATTGTCTCCCATGAGACAAATTGTTTGTCATTTCATTGAACCACACGTTAGATAAAAACATGGTTGCCCTGTGTGTTTTGCTGTTCAAGACAATCCAACCTGTGTTCGACTCACCTCGGTTGGATGCTGCTTCAGAGTGTAGACTATATGGCCGACCTAAACACACTCAAATGTTCTCTTCTCAGCTCCAGCTGCGTTCTCGTTTGATGAGCAGTGAGATAACATTGTCTTTGTGAGAGCCGGGACTGTATAGACAGAGTCAAATAAACAGGTGCTGAAGAAGAGAGAGATGAAAGGTAAAACAGGCTTGAGATTGGAGGGTGAGAGAATAAGAGAGATGAGAAAGAGATATGTAATCCTTAGTGGAATGAACACTGTTGAGTTATTCATGTGTTCTCAAAGTGAAACTTCAAAAACAGCAGAAAAATATTGTACATGTCTTACCTTTTTTTTCTTTTGTCTTTTTGAGAGAAATGCAGCATGTACTGTAAATCTCATGCCCGTAGACTGGCAAGACACTGCTGTAGTTGTTTAAGTTCTCAGATTCATTAGTTGTCTGACATTTGCTTCTTCTACTTCAAACGGAAATAGGTTTCTTTTCCCACATATCTCTCAGACTTTTGAGACTTCCTTTGAGTTTTTGATAGAAGAAAATTTCAGCAAGGGAGTTGTTTGAGGTTTCTGAGAAGAAGTGATTTGTCCACCAGGCCGCTATCTAACCGATTTCAGGAATGTAGTGAATTTCTTTTGAATTTTGAACGCTTGGTTTAACTTTAAAATAACAAGCACTTACTGAGAATGGAGGAAAAAACTGCAATACTGCATACCTCAGTCAAGGCTGTACTATACTAATTTATTATTCTAATAGCTAATAACACTTTTGAAATGTCTTCCCTGTGTGTACTCTGATCCACTCTCATGTCATAAAACGATATGAAGCTACTGGCAATTTGGCCATTTGGTTAGGTAAGCTTAGCTTAGCTTAGCACAAAGACTGCCAATGGGGGTGGGAAACAGCTAGCCTGGATCCGTCCAAAAATAACAAAATTTCCCTACCAGCACTTCTCAAGCTCACTAATTAACACGTTATACCTTGTTTCATTGTTCAATCTGTACACAACATGTAAAAATAAGACATTACGGCGCCTAGTAACTAGTAACAGGTGTGGTAACTAATACCTGGAGTCTTCTCTGTTTAATACAAGATTCCAGGAAGTCACTGTGACCGGCCAATAAGAAAACGTCTAAAATTCAAACAGATTTCCAAATATCGATGATATTGAGTTTTATTATCAAACTTAAACATACAAACATATGGGAGCAGCAAGCATGACAGCAGAAAATCAATAAACCATACAAACATCAGGAAATCAAACATAAGCATGTAGAAACTCAAGGTTGCTTGGTCTCCCCACATACAGTAACCTATCATTTCAAAGTTGTATTTGTCCCTCTGCTCTGAGGAAAAGCCAGAACTTTAGAAAACAACCCTGCTGGAGCCACTGTGTCTGGGAAGGAAAGGTAAGAAAGTGTCCAGGCTTTGATATAGCTCGTTGCTCGCCCCAATGTGTCTGTGAAAATTGAATCAATGAGGCACCATAGCACAGAAAAAGCAATATGTAATTTCCCCCAAGATGCTCCCTGGTTGTCTGTTTGCACCCAGGAGAGAGCAGCGCTCATGTAATAGCCGCCATTCAACTGAAAACCACGAATATGGAGACCACGCTGCTTTCTGAGAGAGGCCAGTATGCACACTGAAGCTTTAATGTGTCTGTTTCTTTGGCAAAGACTCTTGGTAACTGTGTAAATGTAATGCTCAACATTAACTGTAACAAAGAAAGGGTAGATAATAATCACAAAAACACTTCATGTGAAAAGGATTTTACATTTGTTCAATTTTGCATGGTTATAAAAAAAACTCTCAAGGTGGGTCAAATTAGGTTGGATACCAATTTGCCACATTTGTCCAAAAAGAAGTTTGATATGAACGTTTTCACACATGAGAGAACTAAACAGAGCATCAAAGACACTAGATCACCTGCTCCCAAACTGCAGGTGCAACAGTCAAAAATAAAACGGCCGATTTATATAACATGTCAAGTGGAACAGTCTGGAAAATAACTACTTTTATGATAAACACAAAAAGCTCTGACAAAGAGGAATAGCAGTCATACTTAAAAATAAAAGGGGCACGTACAGTAGGACACATAGTTGGTGACTAATGCTGATAGCTGGCATGTGTTTAAATATAACTCATCCTTGTTGCTGTGGTTACTTTTTTTTTTGATTTCAAGTGTTATCATTTTTGTCTATCCTGTTGGACAAACCTTTCAGACTAAAAGTCTTTGAGGCGATTGACTTTAAAAATAATTATACATATTTTGGTCTAGGTTTTGAGATGTAACATACAGCATCTGATCCTTCTTTGTATTTCTTTTCCGTCCTTGTGCTTCATTACTGTATAGGTCACAACTTTATATTACATTGAGAATTATTGTGTGTCACTTCAATTTAGCTAACATAAATTCTCCAATTTTCCACCCTGGTGATGGAAGCAAAATGTATTAAAGTGTGAGTCTTTATAAGCAGAGATTTCATCAGTAATTTTTGTTGCTCCTAAAAACTTAATCAGACTGTGAAATTGTGCATCAAATGTTTTATTTACTTTCAGATTATTGGATTATTCTATCATTATCATTCTTGGTGTTTGGCTTCTCTCCATGTGTAAAGATAAAACATCAACAAAACGAAGATTAGAAAATACAGGACAGGTCTCCTTACCTAGCACGGTCTCATGGCAGTTTGTGAAATAGTCACGTTATTTAATCTATTAATTTGTGCATAGGTCACGTTAATGTTGTTATTTTTGTGTGCTGATTGCAAATGTTTTGATTAAGTAATGGATCTCAACGGGAAGCCTATGTAATGATCACAGAACGATTACGGTAGCAGGTAGTATTGAAAAGCTGAAAATCCACACAGGGAGGTTAGTCGGGGTGGTGGTCGGGTTTAAACAACACAGGACTTTCACCCCAGAGACCGGCCATCGGGTCCCGCGTGTTGCAGTTCCTTACCGCATTCTTCTTCTTCTCCTAACCACAACCGTCCTGTTGTTGTGGCCGGCATGTGGAGCTTCCTTTCCCCATTGCTGCGTGCCACAGAGGCCGCGGATCGTGTCCCTGCGCCTGGGGATTGCGTCCCGCGTATGGCGATCCGTCAGGTTGTTGTTACCGGCGTGTGGCGTTTCTTTTCCCCGTTGTTGCGTCCCCCTGAGCAGCCTAGTGTCATGACGGCGCGCGGAATGGTCACGTTTCGAAAATCAAACAAGTACACAAATCAATAAATCAAAATAACATGACCATTTCACGACTGGGATGAGACAGGGTTGTCTTACCCACATCCAACATGTATTTTTGGATGGTTTGGACATCTGTGAATGACACATTGTACATGTAAGGAAACCACTTAGAACTAAGTAAAGCATTTTTTTTTCTGTTGCTGTTGTCTTGTTGTCTTCATAATACATTACTGTAGCCAGTGTCTCCAGGTCATTTAATGCCAAAACAATATATGGAATTAAAAGTATAACATCACGTCATTATGGAAGCTAGAGATAATATAAAGATAATTTAACCTAATGGTAATAAGGAAAAACTCAAAAAAATATTTGAACCTCACACAACTTCTGGCACACGATTTGAGTAAATATGTAGCATAGTTGTATTGCATGTGATAACTTCTAATCTCACAGTATTCTGATTTTATATCATATTTACTCGCCAGCTTATCTATTTAAAAAAGGAAACCCAAACACAAGTATACTTTAAAGGAAAAATAAGCCACATTTTGCGTAGGAAACCGCAACATCTCAGAGCCAGCAGTGTTTCTTCTCTCATGCTAAACATGGGCAGACTATTTGAAGTAATAGAATTGCTACAGTGTGCACCGTCATTAGCTGCACCCACTAGTTTGGTTTCACTGTCTCTTTCAGTTTTTGCACACTGCATTTCTGCTCACATATTGTGTCCACTTAACTCGGATCTCATTCCTCTGCCTGAGCAGGAGAACCAGATGATGAAAGATGACCTAGATTGCTTTTGTGGAGTGGCTGTGTGCAGTCACTGGCTGAGTGTGTGTGACAGAAAACAAGGTGGCGTATAAGCTAAGCTAGCCTTATTCCCTCTGGCCCTCGTAAACAAAAGGCACAAACATTGCATTTTCTCCACAGAGTAGTGGAATCAAAACTTCCGAGCTACTTATGCATCCCTTGTCTTTATATATACGCTTTTATATCTTAGCACAACAAGGCTTGCCAGAAATCCTTGGCAGCTTCTCAGCCTACCTTGCATCAACAATAATAAGGCTAGCGTTATTTTGCTAATTTTGCCTTTCTCTGGGGAAATCCTCCATCCAAATAGGGCGGCTGTGAATCTGTGAACACTTCCTCAAAGGGAAAGCATGCAAATTACCTAACACGTAGAACCATGATGACCTGCAGAATACTGGAATTTCATGGAATTCGGCCTCTTTTTAATTTTTTTAACACATTTTGAATTACATTTTTTTTGAACTGAGACATCAAATGGGGCAATCAGAATGGAGTGCCGTGCAACAACTCTATATCAGCACAGAAAAGGTTTGATACATCGGGGAAGCAAAGTACATGGCTTTAGTGGGGAAATTCCCCATCTTTGATATTTACAGATGTAAAATGGTGACTCTGAGGATGCCCTAGTAGCTCACCTGTTTGAGCGTGCGCCCCATGTGCCAAGGCTCAGTCCTTTCCGCAAAGCATGTGGCCCACCTCTCTCCAAATTTCCTGTCTTAAGCTGTCCTGTCCAATAAAGGCAATACAAAAATGGGGAATCTGGGCAAATGAGTAGTTGATGACTATTGTAAAAATCAAAGCACACTCAATACTAATGTTCAATCGCTATGACCCAAGCTGTTTTTAATCTGGATTTACATCTGGCAGAATACTCTCAAAGAGGGATGTGATCTTTAACCTATCCTGCGTCAATGAGATGTTCCCATTGATGACTGTAAACATCTCAGGATCACGACAACTACTCTCTCTCCCGCCCTGACACTGCAAAGCCTAATGGCCGTATCATGGGCTAAGAGAGTCTATTTAAATACAATACGTGCCTCTGAGGCTTTCTCAGCCAGCTGACAGCCTCTGTGCCACTGCGCCGACATCTGCAGGCATAATTAAAATTTCCTCTGCTGGCCAGTACACAGGTCTAATTGATCACAGGCAGAGGCAGGACATGCTTAACACACACACACACACACACTAATGTATGCACTCACACTGGCACCCTCTCTTGTGGCTAGGCAGATAGATGGACGCAGTAGAGAAGGAAAGTGATTGTGTGCTGTATATGCAAGTGCCTTTATGCACACACAGACATTTGCATATACAGGTACCTAGTGTTTAGGGTCATTTGCTGTGCATTTGTGGAGCTTCTTTTAAGTCCTAATTATTCAATCGATTAAAACCGAAGCTTGACGGAACAAAAAATGTATTAGCATATTTAGTGGTTTTCAACTCTGAACTACCTTCATGGAACACTTTTGCCAATTATGTTAAAGACATACATTTAAAAGCATCCCACAGGCCCACATGTACTCTAAAGCTAAATACACTGGTTAAAGTAAACAAAACAGCAGAAGAGAATGGTGGAAACTAAGAAACATTTTAGGGATTATTTTCAAACCTGGGATGTCTCCCACATACTCATACCTAAAGGACAGAATAGGTTGATAACCCCTGTTTGAGCAATCCACCACGCCAACCTGGCACTCTTATACTTTGTCAACTCACTTCCATGTTTGCTCTCGAGATCATTACTACGGACACTAGAAGTCGCCGCCTAGCAACAACTTTTTTGCGCTGCTTGCACAATCAACCTATATTGCCGTTTTCTGTGTGAGGACAATCTGTAAATGTCATATCTAAAAGTGCTTACAGTTCAGAGTAGAAGAGTGAAACAAATAACACCAACTGTTAACGTTGGAGCAAAGAAACCCATAATAATGTAATATTTGACTAGCATCCAGCTCATTTTAGGGTCCGGAGGAACACAAAATAACAATTTTGAGATACATTTAAAGCATTACATTTCTATCCAGAGGATAGATATTTGCCAAAGATCATAAATGATGGAATTATCTGAGCATTTTAAACTCATTTGCTGTAGGCTACAATGATGGTTGTAATTAGTCACAATGAGGTTGCAGTTTGAAAGGACTCCATTATTGTTCTGGCCAGTTAAATTTGGCCACTCAAAGGGGTTCAAAGCCATCCAATGGAGGGTTTGCAGCAAATATGTTGCTCATTATGAAATACATTTTCATGGAATCCATCAGTTCAGTAAGCGGTGTTTCTGTTAGCATATTATGTTAGCCTCCTAGCGGCTTTTGGTGCATAACTGGGCTGTTTACCATTTTGTGGAGGGGATGTCTCGTGGAAAATGATGCTTGAGAATTCTCAAATTGGACTAGATGAATGCAGATCAGTTGGCCATCATTTGCAATTTTTTTTGTCATTTGGATATTCAAACGTGGCAACACAGTTAATTTTAAAGCCAATCCAGTGAAGTATTTGTGTATGAATGTTTTATTGAATCCTGTACAACATTAACAAGCAACTTATATGAAGAGTGAGATTTGTTGTTTTGGCTTTTCCACACAATTCAGCTGTATATATTTGCCATCTTTATACTCAAAGTGTGTCTGTAACGCTTTTATATCACTATCCTTTACTCTAACCCAATCATTATCTCCTTTTAGTAGATAAAAGTAAAGTCTCTGTGCTTTTATGACCTGGGAGTGGGGAGGCGCACCTCTTTACGACACAGAGCATATTGGCAGAAAGATTTAGGAAGTGGAGAATAACATGCAACAATCTGAAAATATGACCATGTCCCCTACACAGCCAAATTGTCTCCAGGTTACAGCTGCCATTACTGCACAAGCAAACTTCACAAAGCCATTATGTTCTAAAGTCTTGATAAGCAGAGTGAGGGGAGTGCCTTTAAATAACACCTTGGGTGTTTTGTTTGTGCGTCAAGTATGACTTTACAGCTCAACAATAACTAGAAAGCACTCACATAGCACACACACCTTCCAAGGTTACACAATGTTTTAAAATGTAATTTGTAATAACCGTAAATGTTTCCTCATTAATCATTTCACATTATCTTTATCAGCAGATGGAGTTTCATGGAATTGCAGATGTTCAAATATCTATTTTTACTCTAAGACCTGTCATCCATAAAGGAAAAAACTAAATGTAAAAAATACTTTTTTAGACCCATACAAATTGACCACATTTGGAAGATTTGGAGAAAATGTAGGAAAAATGTTTTGGGCAATATGTTTGGGTTGACTATATGACCATATTTAAACTAAGTAATCAAGGATACAAGGGAATTATCCTTTTTTCTGTGGTAGATTTGCCATAACTTTGCAGTTTAATAATAACTTGTTGAATCGAACAACTCACTTTTACACTTAATTTTTGTTCATTTTTGTCAGCCCTAAAACCAGGCAGCCAACAACTGGACAGGTTTGGAGCAGCAGACAATGTTTACAACCTTTTTAGAAATGTTATGCTGATCTGCATCACAATACACACAATGGTACTGCAGACAATTGCTGTTTAGCAACATCCCTAAATTTGGAATAATATCTATAGTAAATCCTGTTTGGAAGAACTTTGGAAAATTGAAAGAAAGTGTAGGAAAAAATGTTTTGGACAATGTATTTAGGTTAAAATGGGCATGACCAAATTTGAACTAAACAATATAGGAGAGAAACTTTTACTGTATAGTGATGATTAAGGAGTTATACGCTGAAACATGGCAAGTAGTGAGGTCAAAGAGCAAAGGGCGAGGGTTAGGGTCATAAGCTACTTGGCAAGCAGCTGTGGGTGCAAATGCGATCAATCGTTATTTTACTAACGTGTTAATCAAGAAGAACATCAACGGAAAATGGGGATTTATTTGTTTATCAAATAGCCTACACTAACTTTATTGGCAAGGATTGTTGGATGGACATTATTATGTAGCAATCAAAACATGGTCAGCACCGGAGACAGAGATAGCGTCATGTTACATTGTTAGGTAAGTCCCGGTTTGTTTTTAAATATTCTATTTTGGGCTGTGTCTCCTGGGCCATTGGGGTCCAGAATTTCTTGTTTCTGCGTCTGGATCTCAGCTTTCTAGTAACAGAAGGTGCTGCCGCTTCACAAATTGTCTGCCCGTGTGCGGTGGACAACAGGGGCGAAGAAGAGCATATGCAGAAGTGGCTTAATGTAGGCTAACCATGAAGGCAATACTGTGTTACACCAGCTCGGTTCTGTGAAGCGTGAAATATCGGGTCATTTAGGGTGCGGACATCATGTCTTTATATCTGAAATGGCTTCAAGGGAAGTGATTGCAATGGTGATTGTAGTTATTGCAATGGATAAAAAGGAGGATATGTATAAGCTAGTGCATTGGACAAACATTTGGGCTGCAGCAGCCCCCAACAAAAGTATGTTCCTGCATGCATGATCCAGCTGTGATGATTTCTTTGAAGAAATATTTCCGACCAACATACAGTACAACAGTTACAATCAGATGACAGTAAAAACAGACATTCGCTAACTGAGAGGAGTTAATCCAGCAATTAAATGTTAAAGGTTATCCACAAGTGCGTAAGTCTACTGTACCAGAAAGGTTTATACTGTGATACAATTTTAAATGGTTTATGTCTGATAAGTTGGTTGATGTGGCTCGGGAAAGGGAAGTTTGGGGTCCCCTACTGGAGCTGCTGCCCCCGCGACCCGATACCGGATAAGTGGATGAAGATGGATGGATGGATGTCTGATTAGATTTTAAGTATGGAACATATTTCTGGAACTTTTTGATAAATAGATGTGTTATTTATCTGGACAGTCTCACACATGCAGTATTGTTCTTATCAGTCCCATCAAGATTAACAGATCAATCATAGTAGGTGAGGTAGTTCTGCCATAACTTTGTAGTGTTTTGAACTGAAATCTAACATGCCATTATCTGGACACTGTCTATCTAGATTTGCTTGGAGGGAAAAACAATCAGTATTTTGTGCAAATGGGACACTTTAAATGACGTTTTTATAATGTGCGTAAAAATGTTGACCTCACATTGCACCACCCTTAACCAAATGGCATAGCTGTGAATTGACCTTGGGTCTATGCTTTGGTGGGTGCGAATTTCAACTAAATTTCTTTTGAGTGACAAATATTTCATATTCTAAGGGAAATCTCCTTTGGTTGCTTTAGTGTTCATTTTCAGCAGCAATCTACCACAGTAACTCTGTACCATGGGTCTATCATCCTTAACATGCCTGTTCACCACAGGTAGTGGCTTCAGGAAGTGAACCTGGTATTTGGAAGCAATGAGCAAGAATTATGTCCTTGTTACACACCACCCAGACAATAGGGTTATCACTTTCAGAGATTGAGCCTGTGATTTAAGTAAACTTGGTTCGTAGATCTCTCATCCCTAAGCTGCTGCTTGTGTGAAATCCATTCCCTTGAAGCATTGCTTTCCTTCTCCCTCCTCTAATTGCACCTTATGCGGGTAACCTCATCCCTTTGACCATCCCCGGGACTCCTTTCCTGACAGAATTTGAGTTTGGATAGTTAACCTTTCCTCAGTCATCATGTGCCCTATAAAGCACATTTGCATAATTTGGTCTTTATTATATATATATAATCCATCCTCAGCCATGTCAAATTTGACATTATTACAATCTTCTGGAATATTTACATGACCCCCCCAAGGAGGGAAGTTAGCTTAAATATGATATGTTAGCTGACTCATAGTTAAGAGAGTGTTGATAAACTAAAATAATCTTTTGGAATACATGTCTTATGATAGAATAATTAAGTAAGTAATAAAGGCAAACATGTACTGATCTTTAACTTGGGCTGACCACAGAGGAACTTTGTGGGGGTCATTTTATCACTCGCAAAAAGGAACCTGCTATACGCACCCCACTTGTTTAGTCAATGGATACACTGGTTTTCACCAACTAATTCCGCACAATATAAATGGGGGGTTGTTTGCCTCTGTTTTAATTCTCGGGTAACTGCTGGGAGCCTGTATAGTTTCTTCACAATGTCTGTCATGTCTCTTTTCAGCAAGGAGGGTGCAGTAGTAGTTCTGACAGAGCAGGAAACATGCTGAGGGGGACAGGAAATAAGAAGCACGAAAACAAATTTCCGTTCTACTGTCTTAATGTTCTCTCACATGTTAATCTTCTGTTTGCTGTCATTGAAGGCATAGACACAGAGCCACTCCTGGCATGATATTATTAAAATCAGGATGCTGTAATTGGCTGTAGAGGTTTTTTCATTTAGTCTACGGTTCAAATTACTATTATTTTTATTTATTATTACTGCAGTGGTGATCCACATAGAATGTGTATTTGCTCCGTTGACATATCCCCAGTCATTAGCTGTAAAAAACATTGGAACATGTGGGAATTAATAGATATTTCATGATAGCCACGTCTGTCAGAATTATTCCAATTTTACCTGCAGGTAGATTTTAATTTGACACGACTATTCCCAACTGTGTAAAATATTACACATATCTGGGCCTCCTGATTCTTGATCTATATTAAACCCAAGAAGTCATGTGATGCTTCTTCTTGTTCAGGTGGCAAAAAATATTATGTTCTGAAGCCGAATGTTGTGCATCTGCCAGATGGCTTTTAAGAAGAAACGGTTATGTTGTGCCCTGAGTTTCCAGATGACCCTGACCAAATACAGTTAGTGCATCTTCAAGGGATTAGTGGTGTGCTGGGATTTTGCAGTGGGATTTCATGCACCAGTGGGAATTGTTCCTTAATCTCGCAGTGATGCAAATGCAAGGCACACAGCATGATCACTTGTGTTCCCCAGGGATTCAGCGCAGAGGTGGAGTTACACAGAAGGGTTCATCTGGAGGAGTTTCTACAGAAGAGTAGCACAGTGCAGAGCAGGATAGCTGAGTGGCCTTGCCTTTGACGTGTAGAGCAATTATAAGTGCTTATGAAAGAACCTGTCACAAACAAACACCCCAAAATTACGATGTTACTTAGCACATGGAGCATGTAAAATCTAGTACACCTGGCAATTTATCTCCAACATATTGACTGCATGTTTTTAAGAAATGCATCATTCAATGTACTCATATCCAGCATTGCTAGGCAGAAATGAACACTTCTCTTAATGCATTTTAGGGCTTATTCCACACTAATTAATCCTGTTCTTTCAAGAATCTTCCGGATTTCCACACAGTGCTATCAACAAATACTGACCCAGATACCAGAGAACTTACATCATTATGCATGACAAATGATGCTCACGCAATTACTGCAACATGTGGTTCTTTTTTTTACCTTTTCTTTGTTTATCATAAGCTTCCAGCTTCATGTGTCACACATTAGAAATCTCTACTCCCCCGTCATTGGCTGTAAGTAAGACAGATCATCTGAGAGAGCGACCATCAGGAGGCATATCATGGCATCTGAATTGACAATCCGATCAAGTAGGGTATATTGATATGTATTGTTTCCTTGGTTTCTAGAGTGCAGCATTGACATCTAATTCCCCACTCTAAATAGAACCCCAAGAAAACTCTGAATGCATTTGATCTCCTAATTAGGAGACAGATAAGCGAATGGCTGCTGATGTTTGCCGGATTCTGTGAGCACCTGTCTATCAGGAGATCTCCAGACGGCACCGGTACAATGGCTAGTTTAACAGCCATTTAACGCTGCAATCTCCACACACCCCAGACGCCAATAAAAGACACTGTGCATTCAGTTTGAAATTGACTGAAATGATCTGCTTTTGAAGGCAGCGATACAAGGACGGGGATACTGTGGGGAAATTACATTAAAGCGAATAGCCAGTCAACTCAGCCTCTGTTAGTTTATTGCCTTTTGAGAGACATAGTCATGAAAGACAAAGAAGGGGCTCAAAGGGGTACTGTGACCAGGGTAAACAAACCAAATCTTATCTAAAGCCTCAGTATATTTGCAGAATAGAGTTCACTACTAATTAATTTTTCTTGATTGTGTTCATGTACTGTATATATCAGCAGGGCTACTAAGGATTGCACTAAGGACATGCATTTAATATTTAAAAATAATGCAACTGTTTGGTTTTCATTTTAGTTACTGCACTGCTCCATCCATTACCGTACAAGTATGATCAATCATAGATCATGAAATCAGCAATGATGGATTAATACATTAAACAGATGATAAAATACTGTTTAGCGTATAAAACAATTTAAGTATATAAAAAAATGTTTAACAGCATACATGAATGTTTTCTGAAAACACTGTTTTTTTCAGCCATAATTTGTTACACAATAATGTGATTGGTTAACGACTGGAGGATAATTAACCTTTCCTTTATTAACATTACACAACTGAGCAGTGTTACGTTAAGTATGTAAAGTTCATAGTTGACTTTGGAAATTATAGTTTGACTAAATTCTCTTCACTGAAGAAGATCCCCCTTCTTAGCAAGTAACCAAAGATCCATATTTTGGACCTGAAAACTGAGGAAACACTACATGCTGATGAATACCAAGAGTTGAGGTTGAAAGCTCAACAAAATTGTTGGGAAGTACCAAGCAGCAACATCCAGGGCCATCCAAGTGCTACAAACTGCAGTTCCTCTAGTGATCCCTTGGGGCTTGTTTTAAAAGGGAGTCAATCCCCATAGACAGTCCTGTTAAAATGCCCTAATACCATAATTTACAGTGGTGCTCAAAAGTTTACATACACATGCTTAAGTTGACTAAAAAGAGAGGAATAAAAAAATCATGTTTTGGAAATTTATTTTAATACCTAAATTAAAAAATGAGGTAAAATCCAACCTTTAAGAACACCAATTTTCTTTGTGAATGAATACGTATTGTAAAATAATAATGTTCTTATTTAAAATACAGGGTCATAAGTATACATACCCCTATGTTAAATTCCCTAGAGGCAGGCAGATTTTTATTATTAAGGCCAGTTATTTCCTGGATTCAGGAATTATGCATCCTGATAAAGTTCCCTTGGCCTTTAGAATTAAATAGCCCCACATCCTCACTACTCTTCACCATGCTAGAGATAGGCATGGGATACTTTCTATAAAATCACTCTCAATGCAAATCAAACCAGGTATTAGTCTAACTGAATAAAACCATGCCTATCTCTAAGCATGGTGAAGAGTATGTGAGGATGTGGGGCTATTTTAATTCTAAAGGCCAAGGGAACTTTATCGATGCATAATATCCGAATCCAGGAATAACTGGCCTTTAATAATAAAAATCTGCCTGCCTCTATGGGAATTTAACATAGGGGATGTATACTTATGACCCCTGTATTTTAAATAAGAACATTTATTTATTTACAATACGTTATTCATTCACAAAGAAATTGTGTCCTTAAAGGTTGGATTTTACCTCATTTTTAATTTAGGTATTAAATAAATTTCAAAACATGATTTTTTTATTCCTCTTTTTAGTCAACTTAAGCATGTGTATGTAAACTTTTGAGCACCACTGTAGGTACAAAACGAACAACATGCTGTATTGAAAAAGGCTTAAAACTAGGATTGAGACCATAAACACATTGTGAAAATGTTAACTGAGGTAATAAATCAAGTAAGAAATGAGGTCATTTTCCCATATTCTACAGAAACTGACTTCACTTCACTGACTTAAAGCTTCTGAGCTGTTTAAATTAGGGTCAAAATGAGGAGGGGGAAGTTGGGGATAAATGTTGCATGGGGCGCTCATTTCTTGGAGCCATTTGTCTGTGGAACAGGAGACAACTGTGAGGTTCTGGCAGCGCAGACTATTTACAGCTATTGGCAGGCCGCTGCGAACGCCGTATCTCTCCCCCAGGGTGTCTGTTTGGTAATCCTTCCGATGCAACTCCTTACCTGTGACACAAGGAGACTGACTGTTCCAATCTGCAGAGCAGTGTGCATCTGCCAACAGCCAATTTCCATATATTTCTTAATTAACTGAACATGTGCATGTGGGAATCAATGATCAGATGTGCATGACGCTTCCTTAAATACTAATTCATGATACCACCCACACTTTAGCACTGTGCACATAATAAAACTGCTGCTTTGTGCCATTTACTCATTCTCAGCTTCTGCAGATAAAAGTAATTCCGGGTACTGTGCATGACCATCTCATAGAGATATTATAGCACCTTACATGTATGAATGCTAATCAAGCAGAGCCCTTTAAACATCAGAATAAGTCTATTATTTATGCTGTTTTCACAGCTATATTTCACAGTAGTATATGGAGAATTTGTTTGGCAGTAATTTACAATTCAGCTGAAAGACAAACTTAAATACGCTCATTACAGTGGAATAAAATTCCCTTTAACAGTGTATACTTCTCTCAGAGATGAGCTGCAGCAATTTACATGTGCCAGTGCAGTGCTGGCCAGCCAATGGAAGTCTGTAAGCAATCACAGAGACACTGCTTGCACCTGCTGAGTTGACTTTATAGGCTGTACCTTCTGTGCTCAGTATTTGCTGAGTTGTGGAACTGTCAGCGACAGAAACCTCCTGTCAGTTCAGTACTCAGTTGTGAGCTATTAAGGTCCATCTAGATCTCTTACCATAAACTAATTAGAGGGAGTACATCCATCCATCCATCCATCCATCCATCC
>NC_045752.1:16874400-16909526 GCF_008692095.1 Etheostoma spectabile | reverse complement strand
CCATCCATCCATCCATCTATCTATCTATCTTTGTCCACTTATCTGGCATCGGGTCGCGGGGGCAGCAGCTCCAGCAGGGGACCCCAAAACTTCCCTTTCCCGATGGATTGGAGATATAATCTCTCCAACTAGTCTGGAACACCTACCTGGACGTGCCTGGAACACCTCCCTAGGGAGACGCCCAGGAGGCATCCTACCAGATGCCTGTACTACCTCAACTGGCTCCTTTCGATGCAAAGGAGCAGCGGCTGTGCTTCTCTCCCTATCTCTAAGGGAGACGCCAGCCCCCCTCCTGAGGAAGCCCATTTCGCCCGCATGTACCCTGGATCTCGTTCTTTGGGTCATGACCCAGCCTTCATGACCATAGATGAGGGTAGGAACGAAAACTGACCGTTAGGTCCAGAGCTTCGCTGGATAAACGGTGCGATAAATCAAATGTAATGCCGCACCCGCTGCGTCGATTCTCCGACCAATCTCCTGCTCCATTGTCCCTTCACACGTGAACAAGACCCCAAGGTATTTAAACTCCTTCACTTGGGATGAGGACTCATTCCCTACTTGAAGAAGGCATTCCATCGATTTCCTGCGGAGAACCATGGCCTCAGATTTAGAGGTGCTGATTAATAATGTTTTTAATTTGTGTTTTGTTTATTGTGGTAGTAGGCTTTGTTGATTTTATACTGTATACAGTATGTCTGAGGTGTTAGGCTGTAATTATAAAGGCTCTTAAAGCAAAGCGCTGAAATCTGCATCTACTGTTGGATCTCTCTTTGCATTTGAATCAAGCTCAAAAAGGTCCAGTATAAGTCTATGCTGTTCTGGCTCACAACAGTGTGTGAACACAACTCTCTCCTGTAAAGTTTACACTCAGGGAGCCAAAACTCAAATGTTCATGTCCATGTCCAGTCCACATGTTAAATTATACTTGGGCAAGATATTGATCCTCATGGTTAGGCAAGCAAGCACCTTGCATGGTATCCCGCCGTCATCGTTGTGTGAGTGCATGTGTGAATAGGAGAAAGAAAGGGAAAGTGTAAAGCATTTTAGACGAAAGTGCTACACGAATGCAGTCATGTACCATGTGTTACTGATTTTGTGGCTTTGAATGGACAATGAGTCACCAACTATGATTGTCCAATCATAAGTAGGTGTGGCCAATCTGTCAAAGCTTTAAAATCCTCAAAATCCCAAAGTAGTGTGCATGTGGCCTCAGTAAGAGTGGTGTGTCATTTGTTATGGCCTTTCCAAATAGAAGAGCAGAAGCATAAGAAATGGATGTATTTTCTGCATTAACTTATGCTGCTAATGTTAGCATCAGTGGCTTACTAGAGTAGGTCTACTATGTGTTAGAGTAAACTAGTATTTTAAGTCGTAATTCTCTGTATTCTAAAGGGTTTTCATACAGTGACAATTCAAGAGTGAAAGCAGAGGCAACATAATTGACATGTAAATAGATCCCGTTCTTCTATTCTTTTGTGCACTAACGTTATGTGTTTGCTACAGTCAGTGCAATGCAAAAGATAATACAACACTAAATACATTTCATATAATTTTATTTAAAAGACGGTTCTGTGCTTAAAGTTCTACAGGCTCCAAACCCCAGGCCTTAACATTACTGCCAGCTGAACAATACGGTCCCAGTGCTGGCACTGTACTTTAGTTTGATGGGGATAGTGACATAAAGGGGGACTTCAGACTCTGCACGGGATCCTTCTACGGTCTGATGGTCATCGTGGCTCCTAAATGAGGGACTTCTAGTCCTTGTTTGTCCCTAAAGAGATGGATTATATTAAAATTAGATTATGTTAAAATCACACATTTGACATATTCTAAATATTCTACAGTGAGGATGAGGATTTAACACAAAAAACAGTATGGCCACAACATATGTAACGTTAATTTATATCTAACTTGCCAGTGTTATAAATTTTGCCGCTACTGTACCAACATATGTTATAATTTGTGGTACCAAAAGCATTACCAACTGCAAAATTAACCAAATAAACATACAGGTGGATTGTATGTAATACAAATATAGAAAAAAGAATTATGTTCAATTTACATTTGTATTGCTCCACTGGACTTGCCAGTGCGTCATCGGCCGTCATTGGTGAAAGCTTTGCAAATTTTGGTGGCTCCGCCCCTTCCGCTACGTAGCCAAGATGACGACCGTTGAGGGTTGAAAGTGTCCATTGTTCCACACTCAACATTTTGATTATTAGCGCAACATCCAGGAACTTGTAGTGCACTGCATTTGACCACATTTAGACAATGTGAACGCATTATGTACTAAAAATAGCTAGTGTTAGTACAGAAGTGCGCAATTTGAGACGCACCATATGTTAAAACCATAGACAGTTAAAAACATGGACCAACAGATCCCGATGCTCTGCACGGAGACCAGTGAAGGCTATTAGAAGGACTTTATCGTTGATGGCTGAGCGTCTCCGCGCAGCTTCCAACTGAGCTTAACAAAGTAGATGTGACGTGAGTAAGCGGTCTGAAAGTTGTAAGTCAGTGGGTGAGTGCTTGGTAGCATTAAAATGGCGGCACAGGAGCTACGTTTTGTGGACGATTGCTTCGCCCTTTGGTTAAAAAACAGAAACCAGGAAGTCAGTTTGAGATGCAGTTTTCAACCAACTCACAGAGTTGATGTTTATGTGCTTGCTGGATGAAGCTGAATTTTGCCAGTACCAGTTGTCACTCTGGCAACGGCAAACTTGAAAGTTACTGACTAAAAATGAGTTTTAAAAAACGTAGAAATTTCAAGTGGTAAATCAGCAGCTATTATCACTGTAAATTACATGTGCAGTGCCAAATTTGAAAGCTTGGCAGGCACTAAGGTGTTTCTGTGTTTCTTCTTACCGAAGGGTAATTGTTTTATCATTATTTTAGCAGTCAAAATAGGCCAATGCCAAATGATCAAAGTAAAATAAGTACTATCTTTAACATAAATAACCACAGTTGTCTGACCTATACCATGTCCCTTTGATACAGTGTAACACAGAGCTTATCATACTTGCAAGTGGGCCCTGATATTACCTATGAATGGCAGAGAGTCCATGTGTGTCAGGATTAGTGCGTCTCTTGATCTCTCTTGATCAGAATCAGAACAGGTTTTATTGCCACAATAAATACAGTTTTGTCGAATTTGCCTTGGTAAAAAGTGCATACACAAACAAAACATGTTAAACGTTAATATGAAATAAACAATAAATACAGGTAAAACAAATATATAGATACAAAGTAACGGTAGAAAAAGGCTGAATGGGTTGAGTGCAAAATTTGCAAAGAATATGAAGTCTATGCAATGGGCAGATGTAGAGTTGAGGATGAAGGTTAGTGCAAGTGTAGTGACCATGGATGGGCGGGGGTTAACAGTCAGTGTCAGTGGGGGTCCGGGGGCCTTGGTGGTGAGGCTGACTGCTGAGGGGAGGAACCTGTTTATGTGGTGAGGTAATACAGGGTGATGAAGTGATGAAACCTGCCTGCGACTGTCAACCGCTCACAGCGGCAACATAATGGATTTATCACGGCCTACAACTGAGGTTTACTTTTTTCCCTTTACACCTTAAAAACTCTTCTCAGAGAAGAAACCCGGGCATCCTCACAAATGTGCCTGCCTTGTTTATGTTGCTGTTGATGAGATCTAGCTCAGTAACTGGACGGTATAAAGGCAACGGTCTCTTATCGTAAACTAATTAAAAAGGACACAGAGAGCGCCTGACCGAGTGCTTTGCGTTTTAATCAGACACACGGCTCCACTATAAAGATATCGCCTCAACAGATGCCCCATTTTCTGAAGGAGGGAGACTGTGAAGATGACAGGTGTTATTTATTTTTCCGAAACCCACGTTTCAAATAGATTTCTGCGTTTTGGCAACAGCAGCTCTCTGAGATAAGGGTGGAGGCTAGTTTTGCATGGGTGTGCATGTGTTTGTGAGAAGGATTAGTGTTTTAGTTTTTTTTAGCTGAACGGAGGGTAAATGAGAGAAGGTGGCACAGTGATAAGAAGGACACCTTCGGCGTAAACTTCCAAACAAAACTGATGTGAGACCTTGTGTTATAAATGTAATTAGTAGGTGTAAAAGATTCCATCAGGAGCAACTAGGACGCCTAATATTTTTGGATGACTGAATTGCCATCTCTACTGTTTTTGTGGCTTTGGCTGCCACTGTTGTTAATGTTTTGAATAAATTAAATTTAGTGTGTGGGAAAGAGGAGATGAATTAGGCAGTTTAATTCATGAGTGGTTTCCGAGTTGAGCATTACTGGCCCGTTATATCGCAGTTAATTGAATTAAGTTAATTTCACAATATACCATGAAGCATCGTTGGACTGTTGTGGCATCAGCATCAACAGAAAAAGCTGCAGCATTGACTGAAATGTACAGCATAGCAAACAAGGGCGCTGAATGGTTGATCACATTATCATACAATTTCATTCTTCTTCTGCCTCAAACTGCAGGCTAATCTCTGCTCATTAAATCTGGCCTTTGGTAGAATTATAGATCTGACCTGTAGCACGTGCTTTGGAAGGGAAACACAAATGTTTCATTACATTAAAACATTCTTTCCACAAATGTTTTAGTTATCACGCTTCTCACTTTCTCACTTTCAAACACAAAGCCGTAGCTTTCAGCCATTGTGTGCCCTTAATATTCTTTCAGCCCTCTGACATGTTCACATTCACATTCCCTGTATCAGCACCATGATAAATAGACTTGTTTTCTTTCATCTGCAAGACGGTCATAATAATCCATGGTTATAGTTAATGTTTTGAGACTGGGGATGTTGCAGAGCATGAAGTAATGCTGCAGGGCATGAAAGCTGTGAAGGAGGCTTCAACACACTCTCATATGCTAGTCCTACGTGTCAGTTTTGGCGAGGTTACATCAGTGACTCATTTTCGCCATATATTCACCTGGTGATATTTACACAGCTCTTAGACTCCAGACTACTTTGATTATTGCTGGCAGGACGGACCTTGCTGTTGCAATATTGATGTCTGTAAAAATGTGTGGCTCGCACCTGAAATATGGGCAGTTTGACTGTGTTCCGAAACCATTTCCCTCTAACGCATTTCCCCTAATTAGTTCCGGAGGTCTGTTCTTTTTTTCTAGATCTCTTCTGCGCCCACACACACACACACACACACACACACACACACACACACACACACACACTAACCTCCGCACACTCTCAGTAGGTTCGAGGTGGAGTTGAGATGAAGGCAAAAGAGCTAATTGCATTAGCATCAATTTACTGGTGTGGCAGAAGACAGCTGTGCAATCCAGTGATGTATGGCCCCAGCTAACTGTGTGTGTGTGTGTGTGTGTGTGTGTGTGTGTGTGTGTGTGTGTGTGTGTGTGTGTGTGTGTGTGTGTGTGTGTGTGTGTGTGTGTGTGTGTGTGTGTGTGTGTGTGTGTGTGAGTGTGTGTGTGTGTGTGTGTGTGTGTTTGTGTGTTTGTGTGTCTGAAGGAGGGTGTATATTAGAGAGACAATAGGCAACCCATCAACCGCATTTTCCATTTTCGCACTGATTATGATTATCAGAATAATTCATTAAGCCACTTGCATGCATTACATGTCCAGGCAATCTTGCCACAGTGATTGCTGATACAGCAGATTGCATTGATTCTTCTTCACCACCAACTAAAAGCAATATAAATATTTCCTGTCTGTCACTTACTACTGGTTATATTGCTCCCTGCTGTACTTCTCCTATCTAAGTGACATACACTTCCTCAGAATACAGGCGAGACTCAACACCCAAAGGCTGGTTATAAACAAAGTAATGTCAGGATAATGTGCATGCCGTGCATGCTGGCAGCGATAATAGACTTACCATGATCTTCATTTTAATGAAATAGCTGAGTCAGTGTTCTCACAACCATGGGTGCCTGAGCAATGGAGCAAGTACAGCAAATGCATCCCCATTATATAATTAGTTGGAGCAAAGTTATGGTTTTGCTACCTCCACTGTTGTGAGAAAAAATACATTGATTCATTCAAAAATAAACTCATCATCAAGCCTGTATCAATGATCATTTTAATATTTTCAGCAAAGGGGAAGATAGGCTTGTGTATGTTGAATGAACATGCAAACGTTTTAAGCCAAACGTACAAAAGGATTGTACTGTCGGTGAAATGCCAAACCGATTTGGGAGGCAACATTAGTTAGGTTAGCCCGCCTGGGATCTAATCTAGACTAGTGCGGGGGGCTGTTTCTTAACTCAATCCAAGAAGTTAGGTGGGGTAGAAACGCAGGAAATTTGTGTTAAATTACATTTGTTTTCTGGGGGATGACCCCAATTATTTTTCCAACCATATTTTAAAACATAACCAGACTGCCATGTTAATAACCAAGGCCTGAAACTCAATTCAGATTATCATACTCAAATTGTGGTGTTATTTCCCACTATGTAAACTGATTTTAAAAGAGAATTGGATTTACGGTTCACTCGAACTTTGAACATGTCGCGTTTGCTTCTGTGCCATGGTCTTCTGCATGTAGAATGCTTTTGTTGTATTTAAAATCATCACAACAGTGCATCGGTTTAGTGAGTTCCTCGGTGTGACAAGCCCTAATTATGCAGTATTATCCAACAACAAACATCAACTGTGACCCAACAGGTGAATGAAATCTCCAACCTAATGTTACTGAAAGTGTGAAAGCACCAAAACATGGATTCCAGATAGACGAGATGAGAGTATATCCAGTTGTTCCTCGTCCCTGTTTGCTTAGAGCCGTTACGTTGTATGTCAGGGCCGCAGGAGTTTTTTTTTTGATAGATATTATTCTAAACCAACATTGTGACTGGGTCTATAGAGGATTAACTGAAAGATGATCAAATGCTCTTTATAGCTGAGGGGAACTGTAGAGTAGAGTGAAAATTATCTGTGGGTTTTTCTCTACAAGCAACACTTCTCAAATTACACATAGTCAATTTATTGTTAATGTAAAAATATGAATTAGCGCAGCTTTAAACATTGATCATTCATTACACTTGTTGACTGTTGACACATACGCTGGTATGAGCTCACTACTGTACAAAAAATCAATGGTCTGCCAGGGACTTGATGATACTGCCAACAGTAAAATGCATTGAGACTTAAGTTATAATAGTACACACCAAAGTCTGTCCATGGTATAGATACAGTACATAGACTGTGATATACTGTACACTATGTTGAGTACTTGTAAGCATAATCTTGGAACTGAGAAAAATGAAATATGTAGCAGCTCAAATGCTCAATGGCAAGTCATCGTAAATAATATGTATGGCCAAGAATGGAAGTTTTTGTGTGGGAGGTAAAATTCCCATGAACTATCATTGGACTGTTTCCTGTTTATTTCTTACAATGTAAGAGCTGCAGAACAGAACCCAAAGTCACTGCCCAGTGAACATATTCACCAGTAATCACTACTAATTAAATTTTTAAATCACATTTGATACATGATTTTGGTCTCTATTTTTTTATCATTTAAAGGGGAACTTTACCTAATAATATTTTTTTAAAACTGTATTACCCTTGATGCTAAAAGTAAAGGTAGAAAAAGAGTTTTTATTGGAACTACTTTTTACTGAGAAAATAGTTCCAATGAAAACCGTTGACAGTGATTTGTGGGGATTATGAGTACTGTTTCTGGAACAAGTTAATTTCATGAATTTTAATTTATAATAATAATAAAATGGCATTCAATCAGCTGTATTGGGTGGAGGTACAGTGGTGTGAAAAAGTGTTTGCCCCCTTCCTCATTTCCTGTTCCTTTGAACTGTTTGTCACACTTAAGTGTTTCGGAACATCAAACCATTTAAACATAGTCAAGGACAACACAAGTAAACACAAAATGCAATTTGTAAATGAAGTGTTATTATTAAAGGTGAAAAAAAATCCAAACCATCATAGCCTGTGTGAAAAAGTGATTGCCCCCCTTGTTAAAACATACTATAACGTGGTTGTCACACCTGAGTTCAATTCTCTAGCCACACACCAGGCCTGATTATTGCCACAACCTGTTCACAATCAAGGCATCACTTAAATAGGAGCTGCTGACACAGTAAGGTCACCAGAAGATCTAAAAGGACACATCATGCCAAGACCCAAAGAAATTCAAGAACAATTGAGAAAGAAAGTAATTGAGATTATCAGTCTGGAAAGGGTATAAAGCCATTTCAAAGCTTTGGGAATCCAGCGAACCACAATGAGAGCCATTACCACAAATGGCGAAGACATGGACAGTGGTGAACCTTCCAGGAGTGGCCGGCCGCCCAAAATTAGCCCAGAGAGCAGCGACGACTCATCCAAGAGGTCACAAAAGACCCCACAACAACGTTCAAAGAACTGCAGGCCTCACTTGCCTCAGTTGAGGTCAGCGTTCATGCCTCCAAATCAGGAAAAGACTGGCAAAAATGGCCTGCATGGCAGAGTTCCAAAGGAGAAAACCACTGCTGAGCAAAAAGACATCAAAGCTCGTCTCAATTTCTCCACAACACATCTTGATGATCCCAAGACTTTTGGGACAACATTCTGTGGACCGATGAGACAAAAGTGGAACTCTTTGGAAGGGTGTGTCCAAGATATCTGGCGTAGAAGGAACACTACATTTCATAAAAGAACATTAACCAACAGTAAAATATGGTGGTGGTAGTGTGGATGGTTGGGGCTGTTTTGCTGCTTCAGGACCCGGAAGACTTGCGGCGTATAAAAGGAACTATGATTCTGCTGTCTACCAAGAGATCCTGAAGGAGATGTCCGACCATCGTTTGTGTACTCAAGCTGAAACGAACTTGGGTTCTGCAGCAGGACAATGATCCTAAAAACACCAGCAAGTCCACCACCGAATGGTTGAAGGAAAAACAAAATGAAGACTTTGGAGTGGCCTAGCCAAAGTCCTGACCTGAATCCTATTGAGATGTTGTGGTATGACCTTAAAAAGGCGTTCATGCTCGAAAACCCTCTAATGTAACTGGATTAGGACAATTCTGCAAAGATGGGGGGCCAAAATTCCTCCAGGACGCTGTAAAAGCCTCATTGCACGTTATCGAAACGCTTGGTTGCAGTTGTTGCTGCTAAGGTGGCCAACCAGTTATTAGGTTTAGGGGGCAATCACTTTTTCACACAGGGCCATGATGGTTTGGATTTTTTTTCACCTTTATAATAAACACCTTCATTACCAATTGCATTTTGTGTTTACTTGTGTTCTTGACTATTGTTTATTGGTTTGATGTTCCGAAACACTTAAGTGTGACAAACATGCAAAGGAACAGGAAATGAGGAAGGGGGCAAACACTTTTTCACACCACTGTAGAAATCTCAGTGGCAGAGATTTTACATTCGCAGTATAAAATCCACTTTATTTTCTTCCTGTGATCTGGGTGAACTGATCCTTTAACAGATAAGCTGACCCACAGGCAACCCCAAAAAACTTGACATGTTCCCTTGAGAACACCTACATGTAACTCTCAACCAGCAATCCCTGCGTTGCTGTGAAAATAGACATGGGCCAGTTACCGATTGCAAGGTAGTCAAGTCAAGGTTTCAAAACCACTAACATTTTCCATCAAAGAGTTCCTAAGGTATACTCTGTTTTTATAAGTCTTCAAGGACAGAAAGTGCACTTTAGAAATCCTTCTCCCTGCCATTGTGCAGTGTGTTTAAAAATGAAAAACATTGTTAAATGTTGTTTTGCCCAGACATTTCAAAAAATAATGTCAATGTAAAATTCAAACCTGTAATCGCAACACCACAATACCATGAAACCATGATATTTTTGCTGGCGGTCATCATACCGGCACAATCGTGTACCGGCCCGTGCCTATGTGAAAGCACAGTGAGTCGTTCATACAGCCTTGTGTCTGGCTTTTACTGGCTTCAGAGATCCAGCACAGATATGTTTCAAATACCAAGTCACACAGTGTCTTAACATTGTGGGTACAAAGCAGTCATATATACCCATATGTCCTCTTAATGTGCCCCTTAAAACACTGTGGGGTAAACACCAGCCTGTGTGATAGTATTTTTACAGAACAAGCATGTATGTTGCTACGCGTGTACGTTTGAGTGCAAGCGTGTGCACACCAATGCCACTTTTTGCCATCTCAATTTCCCCGTGTTGCACTGGATCAAACGTCATGCCAGGTTCTTTTCACTCCCCTCCAGTGAAACAGAGCAGGGAATGAGGAAATTAAAGATAAATCCTATCAAGAATAATTATTTCCTACCTCGCTGGATATGCACAGAATGTGCTTAACCTGTGCAAGCGCTGATAACATATTTAATAACTGTGCCATGCTACTTATCTGTATTGAAATGGTGTTTGAAGTCTTATAGGTCAAATTGAGCAAAATACCAAAAGTTATCCAATTCCATTGAGGAAGCTTGTCACTAGAGAAGTGTCGGATAGGGATAGGTGTTGACATTAGAAATAAAGTTGGTTTTAAGTTGTTAATTTAGCAAAATGTGAGGTGCTGGCTTAGTTCAATATTTCATAGGGAAATGATCTTAAGAGAAAGTTATATATTCAACATTCCAAATGTAGAGGAAAAGAAAACTTCAGAGACTGTGACGGAACATGGATGTCTTTTTCCCTTTTATCGATCAATCAAGGCATAAGTGATGTTCCAAATAGATCAGATTCCCTGAACAAAAGCTGCTGAGATCTCCTGAGCTTTGATTCATCTGAGCATGTTCTCCCCCTGCACACACACCAGGCTGCTCACCTCTTGCCTACACAGTTAGAATCTGTCAAAAAATAAAATCCTCACGCCTGCTCCATTGTTTCCTCTCCACTCAGTGAACAACTCTGTGACGCTAACACAGTTAGCTCTCATCCACTTTTTATTCTTTGGCAAGAAGTAAATGTTTTCACCCACAGCAATCAATATCAAAAATGTACAACTGATCTGTATATAAATATTACCGCATCACTAGGAGCGCTAATCAAATGTGCAACGACTGTATGCGTTTGAGTGAGAGAGCGCTTTGAAGTGGAGAATTTACTCAGACTATACTACTTTGTTTTTATCAGACACATTTTTGGGTTGTTGTTTTTTTACAAGTGAGTGAAGTTGCACATAATTTCCATTTGCAACATTTATGTGAGCGATGAATAAAAGCAGCCAAAGATTTGATTATTTTTTCTGCAGCGTCCAAAATCTTCAGAGTGATTACAATTATTTTGTTGTTGTTCACTGTTGCCTGAAAAGACGACAGCCTGAAACCCGAAGGCTTTGGGCAGTCTCTGGAGTCTCTGCGCTTTGCTTGCTAAAGCTTGCATGACCTTTAAACATCATTAAGTTGACTTGCACTCCTCTGTTGAGCGGCACATATGTTCACACACACTCACCTTAACGCTGTGCCAAAGAGATGGAAGTTGGGACGCCACTTACCAAAGCTGCCCACTGCACACCAAGACCTATGTCTTTTTCTCAGCAAGGGGCCAAATCAATATCAAACACATCACGCCATGATTCTATTTGCATGGCTTTGATGTCTGTCCGAGGCTCTCTTTGCACTCTAATGCTTGGACACACACACACACAAACAAATAGGCCTAGGATTACCTAGTTCATAAGTAAAACACTAGTCCATCTTGCTATGAAGGAGCAAACCATAAACCAGATTACACAAAGAAATGTTTTGTGTTACAAAAATAAGACAAAACTAACCACTAAATATGTGCCTGTGACTTCACATTCAAAATGAAAGCCGACAAACATTTCAGCTCCAACTCTCAATCCCATAGCAAATTGAACAGATTGCAAAGACACGATAAGAGAGCAGCACGTACACCTTTGGGGAATATCTTGGCAACTAGCAACCTCCTTTTGACTTATCTGCTCCATAAAGTGTGACAACAAGTGCAACAATACTAATAAACACCATTTTGTCCAATGGAATTGGACAAATTAATTAAATTGAATGCTACAGGTAAGACATGCCCTACCTATGTCCCCATACCTAACAATATTACTCTGCTGGCTTAGTGCCTGGGAAACCCTGTCCTGTTTAGAGCACCCTGGGAACCCGGCCACACATTGGCCAATCCTCATTTAATAAGAGATTGGATATATGATCTGTTACAAGGCTACTAATCCTCTGCAAATCAGCTTGTATGTTTGAGTGTTGGGAGAGAAAATTAATATCAAAACATGCAGATGTTTATGCCTAGCCTAATTTCCTTTCCAGCAATCAACAGACAATGGAAGCTCTAACTATGTTTCCAGTCATCACTGTGCATGGGCACATTCCCATGAGCATGAAGGCCTCTGGAAATCATTTAGTCTGACTTGGTTTCACACTCAGCCATCATGGCCTCAATTATAGCCTTTTCTAATTCACACATAATCTCATAGCTGTGCTTTGTCTGGGTAAAATGGCGTAAAGACAGTAAAAACCCAATTGTATTCTTCCAATGAAATAGCCATATGGTTTGGCTTAGAGATATGTGCCAAGAAAACCTAATTCAGCAGCAATCTTTGAGAACAATTAATTACCTTTCTAAATGTTCTCAGGATAAATCGTTTAGTTTTGTGGGTTTTGTCGAAAACAGGGTTGGATTAAATTAGCCCATTTCTCCAGTTTTACAGAAATGGAACTGTCAGATCCAATTCTGTTGAGGTGTTCAGCTCAACAAGCTGAATGTCATCCAAACAAATCATGCTTTCATCAGTTTGACTGTGACAGCTGGGTGACGTGCTATCTGCCAATCAATGTTCAATAGTGTTAGCACATTCGGTTAGTATCACTGTTTTAATTTCATTAAAGAGTTACTGCTTTGCTTTTGATTTGTCGCATACAAAGACAAGGGAACGCTAATATACAAAAAGAATAAAAGCAGCACATGTCAACAGTATTTTGGTACTTTTTAACATACTTTTAGATGAAATGGCAAAAGTCAAACAGGACGATACACAAACAAATGATAATACAGATGATCTTGACAGTTGGTTGGCAGTTTAAACAAATGTACACAATTTTGATTAGCAGTGCTGACAAGAAAAACAGCTGATGTCCTTTGAGAAAATAAAGGAACCCTGTGAACTGACAAAGCACTAAGATCATAATGATCCTGCTTTGCAGATGTCCTTTACTTATTCACAGTAAACAAATCCGCCTGAAATGTCCTGAGTGATTTGCATTCTGGAGCTAAGAGGTGAGAATAAAAACACAGTAATTGGCTGTGTGAGGGAAAGAATAGAGCGACAAAGCATTTGTATTAGTTGAACATAAAAAGCCACTTAGTTGTGGGTGTCAGCTAAGTAAGAAATGACTCCAAGCGTCAATTGTTTGATGCTTAATGTTGATTTATAACGACTGTCTGATTGCAATTTGTTAATATTAAGATGAAGACATACTTCATTGATCCCGCAAGTGGGACGTACATTTTTTGCACTCTGTTTTTAGTTTTTACACACATAACACATAGGCCTGAATCACACACACATGCACAAACAGGACCTATACATGCACTACAGAAGAGATGTGGGCCCTTGCTTAAGGGCACGTTGGCAGTGCCCAGGAAGTGAACTGGCACCTCTCCAGCTACCAGTTCACACTCCATACTTAGTTGGCAAGCAGGAACTGCCACCTACACTTTGGATGGACACTCTTTGACTGTGGGTTGAACATATCCTCATATCATTTCTTATTACCATATCCAATCTGCTCACCTAATGCATTCAGCCCCAAAAGAATCCCAGTAAGAGGAGAAATAACCTTTGTTAAATTCCGATTTGATCTCTTCAGTGTCCTGTGTACACAAGAGATTCTTGATTCACACCAGCGTTGGTTCAAGGTGCAACAAAAAATGAATTACATTTTCAGGGAATATATTACTGTCAAGTGCATTGTATTTTAACCAAGCACATGCAACAGTAACCACTGAATCTAATTCCACTACAATTACACTCCCATTTTCTGTAAAAACGCAGGAGCTGATTTGTATCACATTTGCTCATTTCCCATGTCCCCTGCTTGGGAACTAACAGCAAACCTAACAATCCGTGATTTCCCTGCGAACCATAAAAAAAACTAATTTTTCCAGCCGAGAAACAAAGTGACATTACATTATCTATAATATACGGTATGCCATGTTTTATGGAAGGTGCGATGCGCCAGTGTAATGGCTGCAGCTAACGTGACAGCAGTGTTTAAACACATTAATCAGTTTTCTGTCTCTAGAGACCTTTTCACAGACACATAATGAACCAGATGTGATTATGGTTGTATTACGGTCTAGATCTGGGGGAAATCGCTTCTTCCAATTGCATTATGAGAGCTGGTCAGCGGATCAATGGCTTTTTAAAGGCAGAGAAAAGGTAAAAGTGGGGCTGGAAATGGTTGATTTGGCTTCAAGGGTAAAAGACAGCTGCTCTTGTAGTACTGAGTCACAGATTTGATCACACAGTTCTTCTTTTCATTTATTTGTTTTGTATTTTTTTTTTTTGCCAAAAACTTTTTTGACATGGCATCATATGAAATAAGACAGCAAATGTCTTCTGGTTTAAAACTACTTCCCTTGACCCTAACCAGTGATGCGGCCCTTTCTTTACACAGTTTACAGTTCAATTACAAACCTTACTTTCTAGTTTCCATAAAAATAACAATCCATATCCCTTCAAATGGGATGATGTATAAACGTATGCTGTCTAGCCCATGCAGCCATTATCTCCTGTGAGCTCATTATAAGTCTTTATTCGAGACCGTCTAGATGGCTTAAAGTTTGTGCCCCCATGAATTGCTAATAAACATCAGTTGCTACTTGTTTTCACAACCATCAAAATGCATGGTTGGTATGACTTTGAAGGGGAGCCGTGTTTTGCTGCTTTAACTAGATCACAGACGGTGTCATACAGCAATGGCATCACTGTCTGAGCACTTACTGTCTCCCAGCAGCAGCCTCCAGGCTGAGGTATGAATAAGAAAGGTCAAGGTAGAAATCCCCTGCAGCGGTCGAACATTTCAGGAACACTGTGAAAGGGCTTTTATACTCCATAAATTAATGATTGCTTCTAAGATGTCTTTAAATTATATTGTTGTTACACTAACTGATTCCTCTTTTTGTGATGATGGATGGCAATCATTTGGAAGAACCAAGCATGAATCATGCAGATCTGCGTGTAATGAAGTCTGTCCGTCCTTTTGCAGTTACGTAGCAGGGAGAAAGGCAGCGCATTTGTAAAATCTGCTGTGTGGTACATGTGTCATCGTGAACGTGTGATCGGATTTAATTGCCGACGGGACTTTGGACAAGTTCCTGTCAGTTTGTTCAATCATATATCTGATATGGTGATGGATCTCACTATTACATTTTAAAATTACACTGATCAAGTCAAGGGAGGTTCTCCATCATTCATATATTCCTCCATGTGTCACACAATTTCATAAGTACTGCTGATTGGATTGGATGACCTCAGTGTTATTAGATTGCCCTACTGATTAGCTTTATGACCACATGTATGGCCAAGAATTTACTTACATGTTGATTCTTTGATGGCCTTTTTTGTTGATTAATGCTGACATTGGTATGCTGATCCCTTGGTATGATGTTCTTTAGGCTATTCTGTTCATATAAAACTTGGAAACCGAATGCTGTGTTGCTGTTATTGTCTTGTCTGTTGATCTGTAATATCTGTTAGAGCTGTGATATCATTAGAACGGCAGTGTCTTTGTCTGAATGATTTTGCCGAACACAGATTGAGGTTTAGACTAGAGGCTCAAGGCAGCATGCTCTATAATCTCTTTAGCTGCTTTAAAGCCTTTGACTCACAAGATACTGGGCCAAGAATCTTCGCAAAAAAATTAAAAATTAAAAAATAAACAGTTGTAGAGGAGGTGCAGCACAGAGGAAGTATTTGGACATAACACTGCATTATTTGGTGCAAACAGTAAACCAATGAGGATACAAAATAGAGGAAATAGCATTTTGACTTTGTATAACTGAAGAGAGGAATTAAACAGTGTTATTATTCAAAACTTAAAACCCGAGCTGAATTGAATTATTAGAGCATGGGGGTTGGAGTACCAATCAATGGAAAGCTGTTAGAAGCATTAAGCAGAGATAATTGGAAATTGTGTGGGGGAGAAAACATGGGTTTATGGGAAAAAGGTGCTGTACATTTAGACAAAGAAGCTAATTCACTTTGGCATTTTGAAAGCCATGTCCCAAATACAGTACATGCAGTATGTAGTATGTACGTTTGAACTACTGAATGAATAAGGAATGTAAGGTAGAAAAGTAGAGCATGATGGAATTAGGGCGTCAGAATTGTGTAAATTCATGCATGTGTTACAAACCAGTCAACGTTTATCCCAGTTCCATCTGATGAAATAATCAGGTGGTTAGATGATTGCCATGTGTAATACTTTATGCCAATCTCACCAAAGATGTTGCCCTCTCTAGATTTCAAGTGACTCCAGCTGCCCCTGTTAGGTACCAAGCCAAAACATTTCTTCAATAACTGCTGCTTACATATTTATGGTAATTGAATTGGCTTCAGATGTGAACATGCAGATACTGGTGTTACAGGTGTTGAGTTGCACCTGGTGAATAAAGAAAAGAAGATTCGCAGGTGCACATCTCAGGGCGATTTGATTTGGAGAAACAGCAACTTTGTCGGGGTAGCAATAAATGTGGCAAGACAGGATGTCATTTTACAACATTCCAATGTTTAATGAAAAAGAAAAGTACTGTTCCTTTTCATACAAATATTAAAGAAACAGCCATGCAACCGCCTCTGATCTGCACATTTACTTATGTGCAGATCAGAGAATCGTGTCCCGGCTGTGAGGCTTGGCCCCGGACACACACAGACAGTTTCAGGGTCTATGCAAGAGGTGCCCAAATTCTTTTACATGAAGGGCCAAAATTTATCTGGATGGAAAGCCACCGGCCAAATATAAATGTTGATGTTGAAGAATAACGTAATTTTTACCATTCTCTGTAGACAAAACATACAGTACGTCTGTAAATGGGAAGTGTACCAGTACTGTGCTTTAGATTGCCGTTGAACTCAGATTACTTTCTTTTTAACTGCACAAAATGTATGTTTTATAGACATTACTTTTAAAATAAGAGGAGAATAAGCATGAGCATTTCAAACCCATGGCACGCCAAAACAAAGACAGCAGGGCCAAACAGGCTTTTTTTTTTAACTTTGCCATTTTTTTACTGCGTTTTTAAATGAGGCTCATTGTAGACATTCACCAAATCTTCATATTGCAGTACACAACAAGCAACATATATGGAGTCTGGTTCCTACATGATGTTCTACTGTGTTGCAGCGGAGTCTTACAAAATCCAATGAAGCCAGATGCAGACTTGATGTCTTTATAGTTTTTTTGGCTATGTAAAGCACTCATGGCGGCAGTGTTTTAACACTACCAAGAAAAAGAAAAAAGGGGAGTTACTTCCAGTTCAGGTTACTTTATCAGTACGCGTCGGTAAACTAGGTTTACAGTCTGCGAGGCGGGACATCCTTAAAACTTTGTAGACCACCACATAACAAGCACCACACCAAACATTAAAACATGTAATAGACACAGTAACACATGGATAAAAAGAATAGAAAACAGTACATGACCAAAGTGCTTGTGCACCTCACATTTTGTTGTCGGTTCAGAAGTGGTGGCTATTGTACTTTTCATTTTCTAAATCAAATTTGTCATGAAAGATGTTACTTTCTGTATTTCACATAGACAATGAATCTATTTGTAGTTTAAATTTGTAATGGCTCCATCCTGTGTCACTTTGCCTACTGTGTCCTCTTACTCACTCAAACTCACATTAACAATCTACTGCACCTGACAATCCATTTACTCATTTAGCCCTCAGCACTAAATCCCTCAGTTACACAGTCCCCACATGCACAGGGATAGACTTTAAAAATATGAAAAAATGATCATGTTTTTGGTACCGGAATGGAAATTACCCGAAGCTTTAAATTCCGGTGTGGAAGCAGTGGGGGGTCTCCACTGAGGAACTTATTTTAAGTATTTTAATGAGAAATGAGCACTAAGCAAACCATCTAGACCCGTGCCTGCACATTTTAAAATAATTACTTCTTGTAAGAGATTGGAAGTCCGCTGTAGTAGACAATATTAAACTTCAGACTTATGTCATTAAATAAATACACACTAAATTTAATGATCATTAACATTTATATTCAATCCACTCTATTGCACAACCGTATACTTTAATGTACCATTCAGTCTCAGTTTTTCTCTGCTCAGTAAAGCCTTAGTGTTACCTTCAATTTTGGTTGAATTTGGTTTCAATTATACTAGAGATGGTCCGATACCATTTTTTGCTTCCCGATACCAATTCTGATGTTTTAACAACTGTACACTACTGTCCCTGTATTGATGTGATGTGGGTCCAACCTTGTTGTTGGTCTGGCTCAGGTTAAACTCTAAAAATGGACTTACACAAACAATGAATGCCACAGAAATTTCTTTTTTTATCCAGTTTGACAGTCAGTTATAACTGAAAAAGAACATGAATTAATTACTATAACGTAGATTTTCATTCTTTTTCTTTATTAGGTGGTATCGGATGGTTGCATAAACTCCAGTACTTCCCGATAGTAATATAGCAGTAGTATAGTAGTATAGTATTGGAGGCGATACCGATACTGGTATCGGAACATCTCTAAGTTATAGTCCCAGGGCATTGGTACATGCTGATAGCCGTTGACTGCAGTGACAGCACAGGGAGGTCGTGTCCTCCCAAACTCTTTTTTTTCATCGTTGGTTTTTAAGGTATTAAGCTAGAGACAAAAATCAACAAAGTTTGTGTCTACATTAGGGTGACCAAATGTCCTCTATTGCCCGGACATATCCACTTTTTACGCACTGTCCGGGGCGTCCAGGGGGGGTTAATAAATTCATGAGAATGTCCGGTTTTCACTGTTTTTAATGGGACCATTAAGCGTGTACTTAAATTGATCGGCGCTTTCCACACAATACTACGGTACTTTGCGTGATGTAATTCCCGAGAGGCTGCCCTGCGGGCAGCTCTGCAGCCTTTCTCTAACTGTCTATCCACATACAGGGAGCAGATCAGACAGGGAGCACATACAGTGAGCGGACCAGAGCAGATCAAACACAGGAGCAGCATTGAACACAAAATACCAAAGCGTTAGTGCAGCTTCCCAGTTGAACTGCTAAAGAATTTTTCCAGGTACCACCCTGGTCGGGACAAGTGGGAGGCGGAGTGCACCGTGTGCAAAGCTAGCACATATGTTTCAGTGTCTAATAAAGGTGCTGGAGATCTCAAAGCTCACATGGACACCGACAAACCTTATCTTATTACATTGAACAGGTTTTAAGAGATATTTAGATGAAGCTGGATTTTGAAGCTGACACAGAATAGGTCATATTTAGAACATTATTTCATATGTATTTATTTATTTGAAATTTGTCAAATTATTTTATTACACAACTTATTTTTGTACAATTGAGGCATAGTAAAGCATGTTCTTTGACCTCTTAGAAGCCTGTCTGAATTTGTGTTTCAAGGCCAGGCCGGTCTTCTTTTTTTGGAAAGCACCCTATACAGCCCACAGGAGACAGAGAATCACAGCGTCATCCGTGATCTTAACAATATGTTTGTCCTTTTTATTGCCTCGGCAGTCATTCATGTATCAACTTTACAGAAAGGGAGACAATACAAAGCCCTGCAGTCATCTGGTGCACTGACATCAAGCTTGACATCCAGAGAAAGAGCAGAAGAGTGATTCTGTGTCAGCACACAGAACATTAATGATTACAAAAATATATATATCAACAGCCTTGCATGTGGCTTTGGTCCCTCCAGTTGTTTGTAGTTGAGGTTCAAAAGGGTGAAAGTACCTGCCTGCAAACAGAAAGGAAGTCAATGGGTTTTCAATGTGGCAGAGAATAGCTTTTTAAATTGTTTTCACAAATACTTTCATTACTGAGGATGTAAAGGCCATTGGGTAGTAGTCATTCAACACCTAAGAGCTACTGCTCCTGGCAACTGGAATAACTGAAGCTCCTTTTTTCCCATTTTCTGGCATCTTGTGCAAGCAACGTTGTGAAGATGGAGGGGAAAATAAAGCAGTGTGCACAGCATCTCAATATCTTGCCTCGGATATTGTCAGACCTCTGCCTTTTTCCCCAGGATTGATCTGCTCGAGTTAAAGATAGCTGGAGGCTTTTTGAGATGATTCAGCAGTGTTGTAGAGGCTTGGTACAGTGCCGTGCACAGGACAGGATTAATGTGTATGTCTATGCCTCACTCAGCTGCTTGAGCATTACATTTGACCTTCTCCTGGTTTGTTGATAACTGTTTTAGAATTAAAAAAGGAATGTTTATCAGCAAATTGCATCCCCATCCAGTCCTGTACATTTGCATTCAAGTATTTTGTTCTTAAAAGAGACTTATTGTACTTTATCTTATTTTCTGTAATGTCTGTAATGTCACACCGGGGTAAAGGGGGTAAAAGGGATTCCTGAGCAAAAACCTCTGACCGTTTCAGACTGTTCTGAACTCTTTGTGCCCAACTGTTTTTTTGTACTCTCGACTTAAGCTGATGTTATCTTGTGAAAGATTTCTTATTTATGTGTTTATTTAATAAAAGGGACAATTATGTCAATTGACATTTTTTGTTGACACTCAAAATCTAAATGTGCCAGAGTTAGCCATAAAGCTGATTTTCATCTCTAGTCCCTTGGCAGGTCAAGAATGCAAGAAAGACAGAAAGCAAATTGATAAAGAAGAAGAGAAAAGAGAGGGGGACAAAAAAAACTAAACAAGTACAATACAAAGAAGGGCAGTACCTAGGATGAGGTAAAACAGCCATTGTCTTTTTTACTGAGTTTAGTTTTAAATGATAGCTTGCTGGTGATAATTGTCTGATCAAAACTCTGCCGGCACATTTTATAGTGTTTGAATATTATATGTAAGTCACATAAGCTGCTCCAAACTCGTAAATGCACACATGGCCTGTAAAACACAATCTGAATCTTTTCAGCAATATCTAAAGTTATTTCCTATACTGCAGCTTCAAGCATTTTGATCATGATGAAAAGAATCCGAAACTTTATTTCATGTATAATTGCTGAGGAATTGTTTCTGTATTTTGATGATAAAAGGTAGAAATTAAAACATAAACTGTTAATTAGCTCTCCTATGACACCCACAATGTAGGATAGTGTATTCTTGCTATGTTCAGTCAATGAGGAGCTGTCAGAAATAGCCATCTCCAATTTGTTAAATGGGGTATCCAATCACTGCCCTGGAGTCCACACTGAGGTATCTTGCTTCTTATCCCTTCCCATTTTGTATGCAAAGGCCCTCGACACTCAGCATGTCTAATCCTTTGAGAAAAGAGGGCGAGAGCGCGGCCTTGTACGCTGCAAACAGGAAGATAAAGAGGAAGACCTGAGAGGCTCGCTGACAAAATAAGAATAGGCTAGATTTTTTTTCAAACTCATTAGCATCAGGAGAGTTGGGGCAATGCGAGCAATGTGGACGGGCAGAACACAGAAAGAGCAAGAGCTTCTTCTTCTGCTCGTTTTTCTCACTCATGTGCACAGTGAGTGCTGACGTACGGATCTGAAATCAAATTATGAACACTAGGGAGATTTTGCCAGAGGGGGTTCTTGGAGTGTGTGTGTGTGTGTGTGTGTGTGTGTGTGTGTGTGTGTGTGTGTGTGTGGTGTGTGTGTGTGTGTGTGTGTGTGTGTGTGTGTGTGTGTGTGTGTGTGGCTCAGTGTTTCATAGACACACCAATGCCCCTTGGCTAACACTTGTGATCTTATTCTCTCATTCCCTTCATACCTATCTCTCTCTCTGTCTGTCTGTCTCTCTGTCTGTCTCTCTTCATCTCTGTCACTATGTACATCCCGAGACTGCCTGCTGGCCCCCGAATGGCAAGCTTAGGATCCATGGCACAAGCCAGCACTTTGAAAAAGTGCAAAGCTGCAGACCAAAGCAGCTTAGAGAGGCAGTGCACACAGAGGCCTCAATGTGAGTCTCTTTTTTGCCACAATCACCCCTGCTTGCCTGCTTTGCTCCCAGCAGGCTGTGGTAGAAGATACCAGGGTGGGATCACACCTGACGGTGGGCAGGACGGTACACGGGTACCCCAGAGCTCTCTGGGAGTGCAATAAGCTCAGTGTTGATCTCTGGCTGCACTCAGAGCTTTATGACCGGTATACATGTCTCTGAGTGAAGCTGCGCTGAAGACTGGGACTTCATTAACGTTTTAACAGACATATTGCCCAGACATCTCTAATTATAATTGATTGCCTCTGTCTTTACCCACGCCCTCACAAAACAGAAAGAGTTAGTGGCACAGTGTTTGACGTTTCAAGAATAGTAATTAGCTGTTTACGAGTGAAGAATTCTCTGGATTTATTTCCCCGTTTTTTTTTGTCTGGTTCTACATGATGCAGACTTTATAACAATTCCAGTCTTGGAGCTCATTATGTAATGGGATTTTATATTATTTTTTATTAAGGAGTATCTCTCATTAGACAAAAGCCAGAAAACATACACATTATAGCAGCTAAAGGTGTAGCAGCTAAAGTAAAATTAAAAAAAAGTGTTGTCAAAAAGTTTATCCATGCATATCTATTTCAAAGAAATTGGACACTGTACCATATCACATATGCCTTTCTGCTCTTCCTGTCTTTATAAGAAGCTATACATACACATCAGCTAAATTTGCCAAAAGTGCCAACTACTGAGACGGTACATGTGCAAGGTGCCAAAGCTTGATGCTGGTGAAGTATAGGATAATCAGATGTTTTGGGTTACAGTCAACTCCAAGAAAATCTCCAAGAGATTACTTCTACCTTATTATGTCCAGTCAAGTCAAGACTATCAGGCGTGAGAAATGTCAGACGTCAGATTATTCATTGTACCCACAATAAACAGTTGAAAGGTAGCTGCATTTGTTTTTACAATACACAAGTACTAATTCAGGACCCTAGTGATCAAAATCTTTTTTTAAGTTATTCACAGATTCACTATTCTCATTTTAAAACTCCTGACAGTTACTGTTTCTTTTAGCTGAATTGCATAACATCTTTTGAGCGCTACACAAGGTGCAACTCACTCTGTTTGGTCTCTTGCAGTGTGTGGCCTATTTTTTTTTCAGCACATATATTCACTCTCACTCCGCCTCGGGGAACGGGAATCAAACTTTTGAGAGACAGACAGACGTATAAACTTGGAGCTTGGGCGAGAGTCCTGCCTGAAGTGATGCCCAGTTCGTACAGAGGTAGTGACGCTGGAAAGATGTGGCACCAGAGGGGCTGCTGCTGAGGCGTGTGGGAGGGGAAAATTCAGGTAAAGTTGCCCCATGGAAACGTCTTTAATGTTGTGGCCAAGTGGAAGCATGCAGGATTAGCTCTAGTATCTGCGCTTCCTCGAGGCTGCTGTAAATGCCCTTCTGTTGGACGACATGAGGAACAGCTGTTACTTCATCAAAACCTACCTTTCATGATTACCTGGGTGCTTCTGGGTGCATGTGAACGCGGGCTAACTGTGTCTAGGAGGTTGATGTATAAGCTTCCCTGTCTACCTCTACCAGGCATTTCCGGCATTTGTTCAAATTCTTTGTTTTGTTTTATTTTAGTACACCTCCTGATGCCCAGTCTCCCAGCTGACAGGATGCTCACATTTGTTTCCGACTTATGTGCTGAATCCTTGCAGCACTTTTGTTTGGAATGTACAGTAGGTCAAGTGTTATTGAGTTAAATCAGAAAGTCTGCGCGAGCCAACCTGAGGATTATGCAGGACAGCGTTTGTGGGCGTCTTAAGGTGCACTTGAGTGCTAGTGGGTAGATGTGTGGGATGATATTTGCCAGTTTGTGCTTCACTCTTAGTTATTCTTTGTTTCTTACCAGTGAAAGTACGAAGTGCTTCTTCGAGTTAAAAAGACCCAAATGTCCCCACTAATAAGAAGGCTCGAGACAGACCTTTTGTTGAAGATCCTGAACAAGCAAGAATCATTCTGCATGGATGAGAAAATATGATCGAGTGAATGCATCTCAATAAAACGCAGGCTTTGTGTTTCTAATCATATTAAACCAAAAATATATTGTGTTTCCTGAATAAACAGATGGCATGCCTCCATTGCCTCAGACAGAAGTATGATTCAAGCTTTCATTGGTATTTAAATGGTATCCACACACACCCACGGTAATAAGGCTGCACTGGATGTATTTCAGATGAGTGTGAATCATCAGCTCTACATTGAGAGGTAGGGGCAGGGACTTATTCCTCACAACAGAATCTCTCAAGTTCTGATTAACCCAAGGTCAGGTTAGCCAAACATTTGCATCAACACTGCAAAACCTCATCAATAATTTCATAGCACAGCTTATCTGTCTGGGTATTCTATTATCCAAGCCTTTTCCTCGGATATCTTGATCTGATTCCCGGCGTTTTGGTTTGGTTAAACACTTTCTTTTCTGTCTCCACCTGGCCCTTCGGCTCATTATACAGTTAAATGAATGCAAATGATGGTAGCTTAGGCATGATGGTCTTTCCTCTGGTATAAAATTTCAAACTGCGTTTGAGCCCTATATTTTTCAGTTCTGAGATCAAAACTTAACAAATCATGACACCACTTCTCCACACAGATTATTGTATGTTTTTCGCCCATTTTTATCACATTAAGTGACAACAGCCGTTTCTCTAATAGGTACGGTCACTGTCCAAATCTGCGTTGGCGCAACTGTCGTTGCACTCACCACCTCTCACAGGAATCAGGCTAACATCGACAGCATGCTGTACTCCAGAATAAATTTGGCAGAGCGTGTAAAATGTCATGCCACTACAAGAAAAAAGAAAACCATTCATTGCACGCCACGTTATACCAGGCGGTCTTGTTACTTTGCAGCAACCAAGAAAGATCAAACTCATAAATATTGTCTCTTCTGGGACTGATGAAAAACAAAGAGCCAATTAAAATCCAGCTTGCCTCTTGCCTCTGATGGTTCTTCACTCTCACTTTTCCTCTCTTCTTGTTCTGTCTGTCATTCTATGCAAGGTGCAGCCTAGTTTGTAGAACTAGGTTTCAAAGGCATCTACTGTATATTTTTAAAGATGAGAACCCAGGTAACCTTGTCTGCCAAAGCTTTTCCTTGATGCATACCAACCCAGTTCACTTCCCAGCATCTCCCTCCTCTTCTGAGGTTTATTTAAATAAACACTGTGACATGCTCTCATTTTTGTTCACATAATTTTGACTTTTAAATGTCATGGGTTAGCCTGGAATGTATTTACTCTCCTCAGCTGAGCTCTGCTTCCTGGAAACACTGATGATTGTAGCATAGGACACAAAGCACAAGAATCCTGCCGTCCCCACTGATGTATCTCGCTTTGAAAGGTGTACAGGGAAAGTCAAGCTGACATGTTGCTGTCACGGACACAAAGTGATGTCTTTGTAGATCAGCCCCGCGGTGACGTTTGTGTTGTGACCACTCAGGTTTGAATGCTCAAACACCGGGAATCGCTGACAAAAAGGCTATTTGAACATTGGCTCAGCATAAGTCGGAGATATAAAAAGCAGCCTGGCATTGGGGCTACAGTCGGCAAGAGAGGAAGCCCAAATCAAATCCGGTGCATAACCCTTCTTTTTTGTGGATTTCTCTCCCCTGTGCCCATGCAGATTAACGTGACTGGTTTTGGCTCTAAAGACATCTGTGACCTAAATGCAATTCACAAATCCAACAAAAGAAAATTAACATTTAAGTTCAAACCCTTCTGGAATTGGGTAGGAACATCTCAGATCACCTCAGTTGTCATAGCTTCCCTTTGAGGAATAAATATCTGTAGAGAAATCTAATTTTAAGTTCTCCTCTGGTATTTGAACAACACACAAAACCTTAATTTACTACAATGATCTATTCACTTCTTGCTGTGTATGCATTTGAAATGAACATCAGAACTTCCCACATTGTGTAGGAACAATCCTTCTCCCTTTCACTCACACACACACACACAAACACAGTGTCAGAAAGCAGAACCCAATTACAATCTTTTCAACATGCTGCTGATATTGCTTTCTGGAACACAGGTCATTAAGTTTCATTAAATGAGTGCAAAAATCCCACGCAGTTCAGAATCGTTTATGTTTCTCCCACAAATCGAATTGGGTGACAATACATTATTTTCGTCATTTTCCGTGGTGCAGTCACATATTTGCTTTTATCATTTCAACGTTTTAGAACAGCTGGCTCAGAATTGGCCTTGACATTGTCAAGAGCAAGTACATACACTTCTTTTGAGGAAAGTGATTGTCCCGCAGCTGTCCATTGAAATTGTTGTTTGCAAAAACCTGTGCCCCTTAGCTATGGTAACTACGGTAGGTCAAAGATCAACGAGGAAGTTCTGCAATGCAGTGAATGTCCAGTGTGTAGAGTTTGGTTAATACTGTCAATGTTTGTTGTCGTTTTCACATAAGTCTTTTAGATAAATGGATTGAACTGGACTTTTTAACCTATCTGATTATATTGCCATTCATGGATCAAAGGACTGTGAGGTTGTGAAGCTGGTGAGTAATCTTATCTTTTTCTATTAAAATTCATATGATTTATCTGATATAATTACCAGACCTGAATAATGCCCAAGTCAAGCAATAAAGTCAAACAATAATATCACCACCTATTCGGTAATACAGTACTCTTCAGATTTGTCTTTTGATTATGTTACTCCACAATTAGAGGACTGTCAACAGGGGTATGGCACAAAATGCTGGGCCCTGTAGAAAGGCATTTTCTAGGGTCCTGGGTACTCAGTCCCCTTTTTCCCCCAGTACAACAAACCTGACTGTCAAGCTTGTGAGTCAGGACAGCAGTGTATCTGTTGTAAATCCACATGATCTGACAGCTTCTTCCAGTGTTTTTCTAATTGAACTAAATAAGTATGATCAATAAAGTCAGTGTAAGTGATTCTGATAGTATTGTGGCACCAGAGAAGCTCTTCCTGTTCATTTGGGCTGACTCCTGCTCACATCAATAAAAAGAGCAAACCTTTTGGCCTATGAAGCTCCTTTCATTCTCAGTCAGCCTAGAAGCTAAATTATGCCAAAGCATTTTCTGCCTGATTCAAGGCAAGAGCCCTGATTGCCTCATCACTGCCAGCCAACACTCCTTGCCAAATAGAGCCCTTATCTAAAATACTTGCCAATCAATCATAGGCACAAACTTCCCCATCTAAAGGATACTGAGACCCACAGAGCACATCCAGATTGTTTCAGGATTCAAAGCAGCTTCCCTTAACTCCATTTTAGGCACTTCTTGTCTTAGACTTGCCATTTTCTCGCTGCTTTCCTGTAGACACACATATCTGCTGTCTGACAGACATGTCCAACCGTTCGGCCTTGTGAGCATTAGCGTCGGTTCTGGTCCTTTGAAGGTGGCAGCAGGCCTGCTCTTTTGCCACAAGTCCGTTTTTTCCTTTACTCCGTAAATATTACCTAATCCTTCGCTTCTTTGTGTAAATGAATACAACTCTAAGGCAGATGGATTAGGCTGCAATTGGATGTTAACACAGCCAGTACTCCTAAATGTAACTGTTTCCTGAGTGCTGGAAACAGCTTTCTGGTTTGTGGAGCCGCCACTTTTCTCATTAGACGCCAGTCTTGTTAGAGCCTCATTTATGAGCTCCCTGGTTTGCAGTGTGGCTAAAGGCCTCTGGGCAGAAAAACAACTGCAACACACACCTGTGCTTGGTATGCACAAATGCAGGCACAGCCAAGCACATCCTCCTCTGCATTGTTTATTAAAATAAAATAGGGCTCTGTCTGTCCCATTATGCAAAGCGGTCATGTTTTTTGAGGCATTCTCAGCTGTCTCCCTCATCAAACTCGCCTCTTTTTCCAAGCTTGTCAACTCCAGTAAAGCAATGTGTCAGAATTGAATGGACAGAGGCCGATTAGTTTCCTTTTCTCTTATTCACTACTCCATGCAATCATCCCCTTGCTATCGCTAACATCTCCGATGACAGATAGATTGCTCATAGCATTTCCTGTCCTCATTGGATTCCCATTACCCCTTTTTCACTCCTCCCCCCGTCTTTTGGCGGTTGAGCGCCAGAAGGTTGTGCCAGTGAAGTGAAGAGTGTAAGAAACCTATCCCAGCGGCTTGTTGTAGGATTTTTCCCTTTTTTCCCCAGTGACCTCATTTGAGGTGAGATTTTTGAAAAGTAGAATGAGTTATGAACAACATTGGCTCAGTTCAGCATCCTTCACTGCTCTCCTTCTTTTTGCTATCCTTCATTCTTAATACTTCCGTCTCTTGACTTCACTGACATGGCTCATCATGTGCCAGTTGGGGTTTAGGAACAAGGCAGAAGACTAAAAAAAAGTGAGACATGAGGAAAAAAAACAATACATGGGATCATCAGCTGGACCGTAACGGTCTGTCAGAGACTGACAACTTTGACTTTATGTTCATAAATGCTACTGATTCCACATTTTACAAGGGACCCAGAAGATACGGTCACATGAGATTGCCAAGGACAATGAAACCTCAGTAGCTTGTTGTTCATATCATTAAAGTGGTAGGATGCTACCTTTTGAGCAAGATGAGACTAATTAAAACAGAAATTTTGGTATCCACAAATTAGCTAAAACCATCTGCCTTAATGTGTGTTTTTCTGCATGTTTTGCTACACAATGAATGTGTCAATATGGTCAATCTAGTCAAACTAGTTGGTAGGACATGTTTTCCAACCACGTCTAAAGGCAAAAGTGTTCATAACGGTTCTGAACAGCCACACTCGAAGGCGGTAAGTAAAGGGAGTTTGCCACCTTGACAGTGGGATAGTACTGTGCGTCAACCGGGAGGGGTGGTGGGGGAAGTAGATATGGGTTTGTTGCTTAAAATTCCAAAACTAAACTACCATTAAATCAATCTACTGATTGTGATATGTGGAAGTATCAGAAGAGCTCTGGTTTCCATTTCCAACCCTGTTGAGTTGGCTTTGGTTGCATGCAGGAAAAGAGTCTGTGTGGAGAGGCGGAACGCATTGGCCAAAATGCAATCTCGGACCATTGAACAGTTTTTAAATGTATCTGCATTCATATGAAGATATCTGTTTATAGAAATTGGCCAAAATGTTGTTCAGACCCGGGTCTGGTAGCTCATCAGACTGTTAACAATGACCGGCGTATGGATGAGAAAGTCTTGGCTCAGAAATGCGCTGGCTACACCGCAACCCCTCGAAATATTGGCCATTGCCCCCTGAGGCTAAATCGCTTTTAGACAGATTGCCGATGGGTTCAGAGATTGCATATTTAGTATTATACATGCATGCCAGCAAAAAAGTGATGGGATTTTTCCTGACAGATGAGAAAGTGAAAATTTGTTAAAACAGAGGTGTGGTAAATCTGTGTCATATTCCATGTATTTTGGCAGTTCCTCCTAGACACCTCTTTTTAATCCTATTTCTGTCCATTATTATTTCAGTCTCGACTAAGAACGCTCATAACTTATTTCTTACATGCGCTGTCAATCACAGAAATGGGTTTTCACGTTGGTCTTAATGATGCAAGATGAATAAAAAACGTCCAATTGTAGTTACTGTCAGTCAATATGCCTTTGTGTTTACTGCTTTCTGTTTGTAAAAAGCCAGCGTAAACACAAACAGGACCAGAACTAAATGGCAGCAATGTAGCATTTTTTTCCTATCAGATCAAATGAACATAACTAAAGGAGTAAAAACAATCTTAGAATACATTTTGTAGTACGTGTTTGTGCTGTGTTTTATCCCCCTAGCAGAATGTGTTGGAATGTGGTGTACTTTTGTTGTTATACCATAGTGCAGTAGATAAGATAGAGATCAGGTATAGACTACCCAATCATCCCAAGCACAAGCACCACATGGTGTTAACATAACAGTGACACATTTTCTTCCGAAGTGAAAGTCAGAAAAAGCAACAGCAGAGGGATACGCTCAGCAGTCAGTCCGGTGATGAGTAAGGCCCGTTTGCATTAGCATGACCACACTCACTCATCTGCCAAGGCTTAAGCTCCCATTAACTATGTTAGTGAAGCATTAGAGTGCAGGTAGCCACATGCTGCATAGATATGCACTGGCCCGTTGAGAAGAGCCTTGAAATCCCTGTCAAAATGAATCTGGGACCCCAGCCTCAGTGAGGCAAGCAAGACAGCCCCAGCAAATCTAATGAATGGTGGTCTGTGTTTTTTCACCAGCTGCTGCTGTTTAACGGTTTCATTATCTGATCAATAAGTCAGTTACTGTAATTAGTCAACTTACCAATATTTTCCTGTGCACACAGCAATGTGCCTATCAAATACTGCATGGGCTCCAATTACAAACACGAGGGTCACTTTAATTAAACATGGAAATTGCATCAGCTTCCTGCTCCCTCCTGTTCATTTCCACCTCTTTATCAATGTCTGCTTTTGTCCTCGTTACAGCAGTGCTTGCCATCATTGACGTGCAAATTGGCTCCATCTTGATCATCTCTCTCTTGTTGTGTTCTTTCCCTATGCTCATTAAATTGCAGTGTACTCAACAGGGGGGGGCATCATCTACCAGGGCTACAACAGGCTGCTAATGTTTCTTCACCAAGTGTCATTAATCACACTTTGAGAGTGTTAATCTACAAAGTTTAGCAGCTTCAATGTGCTTATGGGTCAAGAGTGCGCCTGACAGGTTGGTTTAGGTTGATGGTAAACCCTTCAGGGTGCTGGTAATTATCCAGAGACATCAATCTGCTACTGTACGTGCTTATTCTTTATGCCTCAGGGACTAACTTCTATGTTGCACACGCATAAGGTAGGTCCTGAATAATAGAAAAATGTGTTGGATTGTACATTATGGCTCAATGTAACTGTAATCAAAGATTCATAAATATGGAGCATTAGTGTGTTAGTCATCAGGAAGCAGAGGCACATGCAAATACCTTGCAGCATCAAAAACCTACCATACGTATTGCTCCAAGAACACCATTTTCATTGAAGCTGCAGACATAAGGGATTCTTTACCTTGCCATCTTTTAATAATGCCATACATTCCTCGTGTGAGTTTTTGCCGTTCACCTCACTGAGGTCATTTAGTTTCTTCATTGCTACGCAATAACCAATATCCTGAACATTTACATAAAATGTCTAATTATGTCTCCTATGTGGGCTATTAAGTGGAATAAATTTAACGTCTGATGCGATTGTCGCTTGTCATTACTTTGGTGCAGGGTGCGTGCATGCGTGTATGTGTGAAACAGATTTGACTCCGGAAAAAAAGAGCAGGCAACACAATTGTAAAAGTAAGAATTTCTATCAATTTCTCTGGGGTGAAATAAATAGCTGCTCCTGTTAAAATACAACACTGCAAACACACAGCAGATCTGATTATGCAAAATGATACAAAAATCACATTAATAATATTCATGAGATTATGATGATTTCTACAAATGTTTATCTCTTCATCGACTATAGACGGAAAATTAAGTTGACCTTTGAATCGGTTCAATCTGCAACAGCATAACAGCATCACTTAATGAATGTCAAGCACAATGCATCTTTTTTATTATTTATTTATTGACATGCCATTTTGATTATATTCATTGCACCATTGCTACTTTGTGTTGTGCAAGACAGTAGCCACCCCACTTTAGACTTTGCTTGAAGGGTTGGCTGTAGTCTTAAAGGTTAGAACAACAGGTTTGTGGCTTAAATGTCACGAGTTTGAATCCCTGATCAGGTCTTCTATTGAATATCAATCGGAAGCTCCTAAATTGCACGTTTGATTTATTCATTTCAGTTGTGCTCAGTAATGTTTTAGCGCATTAATTCTTTATGGAAAGTGATCATTTTATCCCAGAGTTCCTCTTTCTGTCTAATAGATGAAGCATTGTGCGCAGTATTGCAAATCGGCTGAGAGCAGAAAAGAATTTCATTAGACCGGGCTTCAGTGGAATTAACTTTTTTAATAATCTAAAAGGGGAGAGAGAGGGGGAATGACATACAGCAAAGGGCCACAGGCCAGAGTCAAACCCGGGCCAGCTGCGTCAAGGAGTAAACCTCCTATACATGGGCGCCCGCTCTACCAGCTATCCAGGCGCCCCTAAATGCTGTTTTAGAGACTTTTCCACCTTGACTAAAAACAATGTCAGGGAGGAACACTAAATACTTTTTTTTGGCATGAAACACACATCAATCAAACTTTAAACCCTGGACCAGCTGGGAAAATCTGGAAAACTGAATCATTAAGGCTTGGCAGTGGTTGGGTGCTTAGCAGTGTTGGCTTCAAGCATGAAGGACTCTGGATATGTCCCCGGAGCTGAGAATTCTTTTTTGTACTCTAATATGGTGCATGTTTTCTCATGGTTGGGTTGAGATTTGGGCATCAGTCCAAAAAACATGCAGGTCAGGTGGACTGGGGAATTGAAACGCCCGTTGGGGTGTTGCAGCTATCTTTGTGAGGAACTGAAACTTTAACGTGACATTTGTCCACAATGAAAAACAGTATGTAGCCGGTTTTGTCATCTAAAGACTTCTTTCAGTATACACCCTTCTGGCATTCCTTGGCTCACTCAAGTGTAAACTCAGTCATAAATATTTTAAAACCAAATAAAATAAGCCTTGTAATGTTAAATGTTAATTATGCATTAAGATCAGCAAGAGAGCGTCATTTATGTTTCTAGCTGTGTGTCAGCTACACCTTTTATATGATAATGCATGACTCTGCAGGCCGCGACTAATCGCCAGTGATGTCCAAATGTAGCTCCATGAACCCTGAGTTCAATTCAGTGTGCTTTCAACCTTTTGTTGAACAGAGAGCGCTATCTACTGGGCTCAGAAAATAAAGAAAAGGTTTATACTTTTTTAGATTTCTTAGAAAATTGCACCTTAATCAACATTTCTGTAAATGTGCCAGTGTTAGCCAGTCGGCTAATTTTCAACTGTACCAAGCTACCTAGCGCGCATGGTGGGAGGAAACCAAAACAAACTCTACACAGAAAGGCCAAGAACAGTCGAATCCAGAACCATCTGGCTGTGAGTTATGAGTGCTAACCACTGAGCCCACATGATGCCTGTCAGCCTTTGTAATTGCTATTGCTAATATTTTTATATTCTTTGTTTTTATATTATTTGACATGCAGCTATGTGCAAGCATTGTTTGCAAAAAGCCGCATTACCCTTTTAAAATCATTACCTTGCTTCTTTGATCAGCATCAGCCCCACGTGGAGGTACTGTCAGGGGAATTAGCATTTTTTATAAATATTGATATACTGTATATAAACGTGTTAATGCAAAATTCACACAATGTGGAAATACACTCAAATTAAATCAAAATATTTGAATCAAATAAATATTCAATTTTTTTTCTTTATATCTGTACGAGCGCCAGTTTAAATAACGAGAAGTGTGTTATGTAAATTGCATTACTATGTGAAAAACAGTCAACCTGCAACTGTATAATAGCCCTTAGACTTACAAGCATCGCCACGTTTCAATCCAGGCACAAGATTTACTTAGCAGCCCATAAGGATGATTGATTTTGTAACTTCTTTGCTCAAAATAATAAACATGAAAAGTGATTGAATAATAGGCTGCATTACTTTCCAGCTGAAAGACTAAATGTGTGAACATAAAAAAACAGACAGGGACTCTAGGGGAATTTACCTTTAAAAAATAAACACAATACTCGAAAGCTGAAGGACACGAGGCGTCAGATGTAATAAAGACAAAGAGTAAAACTGTTTATGTAGCGCAGCGTTGCTACAGCAGGGACACGTGGTTTGCTTGGTCTGGTCATTTTCAAAGAGAGCGTTCATTGGTAGTATCATTACCACGTATTCTTCTCTTGGACTCTATAACTCAAGAACATGGGATGGCTTTCCAATCCCAGCATGCATTTTGCAGAAGGCAGGGCTACGTTCTGGACAAATTCATCCAAGTACGAGCACATAACTTCTTCCTCTATCTGCGTTCTTGCTATCATGAACTTGTGAAACGTCATCATTAATGGCACAAGAACTGTGCCACTTCAAAATCTGTATCAAGCCTAATCCGGTCCAAATCTCCAGAAGTGTTTTAGCTTCTATCGAGGATGCTTTGGTAGCGTGACTTGTGTAAGCTTGGGGTAGACAAGTATCCCAGCATGCATTTCTGAGATCAGCTAGTATATCAACCAGACTCATTAATGTTTGTAACACCAAATAAAGGTCTGAGATATTTTCCAGGGAGAAATCCACCATTTAGATTTATAATCTTGGCGAGGCCCTTGATAATTTACCAGTGGCACTAATGTCACCGAAGTGTTTTGTACATAAACTGTCGTGTTTTTTTTTTCGAGGATTTGTTGCTGGAGTATTGGTTTTGCTGAGGTTTAAAGATCAGGTTCATATATTAGGCAAGGCAAGGCAGCTTTATTTGTATAACACATTTCAGCAACGGGGCAATTCAAAGTGCTTTACATAAAAAGATTAAAATAAAAGTTACATTTCAGTATAAGAAATTAAACACTAAAGAGCAGGTAAAACAGTTAAACATTTAAAAGCAGATAAAATAGCAGATTTTAGGCTGATAGTGTGGGGCAGTGTACAAGCCGCTGCCCCACACACGCTATCGAAGCGCAGTAACCATTTTGTGGAAACCCAAACTTTGTTGACCAATAAGGTCGCTCTACACAGGCAGAACCATATGTCTGTACCATCTAATCCATCTACCACGGGCCCCGCAGGATCACGTGACTTTGTGCTCCGGTTACCCATAACCAAGAGTGGAAGTACTTCTCTTCACACTACAATATAGTCATCACTATAAATCTATCACATAAAGCTTAGTTTAATCATGGCAAACTTGGCATGCAACATGGCAAACAAAATCCTGAACAGCTCCAACTGTTTCTTGTAGATTTTTAACATGTAGATTTTTAACATGTAGATTTTTAACATGTAGATTTTTGCACTGACTCCACTCCACAGCCCCCCCCCCCCCCCCTTTCTTCCTCCCGCCAACTGTGCAATATTTATTGTTATACGGTTACTGTGATATAATACCTCATAGGACACTGGAATCTGTGCAATTTCATTTCATACAGTGCCATATTTAATACATTAACCTTTCCATTGCTGTGCAATATTTATTTATTTAATATTAGT
>NC_045752.1:16818281-16874390 GCF_008692095.1 Etheostoma spectabile | reverse complement strand
TTCATTTCATCACTGTGCAATATTATTTATAAATTGTTAACACTTATCTATGTTTACACAATGTGTATTCAAGCTGATTTATATACAGTTTTATTTGCTCTCCGGACTCAGGACTGTGCACCACCCGCCCCTCTCTTTTTTCTCTGCACTACCTACACTTTATATCTTTAACTTAATATTTTTGATTTTTAATATTTTATACTGTTATCTTATATTCTTGTATTTTTTGTGTCAACGCTGTAAAGGGATTGCTTTAATCTCGTTGCACAAATACCGTGTACTTGTGTATAATGACAATAAAGGCATTCTATTCTATTCTACACCCATGCTGGAGAAATTCTCAGACATGTATTTGTTTCTTGTTCAGAAATACCCCCAGAATGGCCACAACCTTAATCTCCCAAATTGTTAACAAAAACATCACCAAGTTACTCAGTTCACTTCAAAATTTGTTTCAGCCAACACTAATGATAAAAATTCCCCTCTTCGTCACTTAATTGTTTAGAAATGTTCATCTGAACAATCAAATCACTGTCTAATCAAGTCATTTAATTTTGATGTTACCCTTGCTGATTGTCATACAGTTGCAACAAAAATCAACTTCAGTAGAAGAAATTAGCAATCATTTAAAGAAAGGCAACATCAAAAAGAAAGGTCTTCAGCCTTGATTTAAAAGAGCTGAGAGTAGCGGAGGACCTGCAGTTTTCTGGGAGTTTGTTCCAGATATGTGGAGCATAAAAACTGAACGCTGCTTCTGTGACAATCTAAATGTACAAATAACTCAAAGAGCAGTGTGATTTAGTTATGTTGTGTATATATATATATATATATATATATATATATATATATATATATATATATATATATATATATATATACATTACAGCAAAGATAACAGGGCTTGTGAATAAAAAGCGATAGTGGAGTTGAAATTATTGTCACACAACTAAAGTAATGACTAAAAGCCCGTCTAAGCTGCTATCTTATTTTTTACAAATTAGGTCCTAAATACACTATTGAGAAAGGTCTACATTAGAGACACAAATTGTACCTTGAACCTTGCGTTATACATTGTTTAACATACAATATTACCGTTCATTTTTTGTAAAATGTCTCCTTAACTGAGAAAAACAAATATCCCTGCTTAACATATGTCTCCAATGGAAGAGACAAAGCGGTACAAAATACAGTGCAGTCTTCAACGTCAGCTCTAAAGATCAGCTGAAGATAATTTTCCAGAGTTACAGACATTTTAGTAAGAAATCCCCCACCTCCCGTCCCCCTTTTTGTTTCCCCAGACAATAGGCTTGTTTGAGATAAACTGCGCTCCGCCTGTAAAGTGGACGAGAGCAGGCGGCAACAGCCGGGTGGGGGGTGACAAAAAGCTGCGGTAAAGTCGGACAGTTCCCAGCCGTTTCCAGCCACCTTCAGGCTGAACAGGAAGTGACAGAAACACTGTGGTGCGATTCCGATTAAATACAATTTTATCAGACCCATATATCATCTTGTACAAGTCTCCAGTTGTTTTAATTATGACAGAGTTGCTCCCAAAATGCTCTACATGCAATCTGTTGCTGATTTTAAAGAACAGACTGCAGATGATCCGTAATCTGAACAGATTTAGGCTCTCTAACTTCTCACCGTAACTATCAGCCACACATGTGTTCTGTACAGAAGAAGCCTTTAGATCAGACAAATGGCAATTCAAATCCCTCCAATTCAAAATTAATAAAAAGTCTATGTGAAACGTCAACTGTTAAATCAGCTGAGAGGCTAGCGTTTCCCAGCATGCTCTGGGTCTGACTGGGTCTCGCAGTGAGTAAAAGCACCTGTGCTGCCTGCATCTGAGAACTGCGGCCACCTTGGTCTCGTGAGATTATCGTTGCCTACGTGTTCATGACGTCAGAGCAAGTCGGGCTCAAGTCGGACACAAATCTAACCGGCATGTGACGGGCGGTAATCCGCGATTGATTCTTCGCAGACCTGGCTCATCTCGAACAAAGACCTTTTTTTTTTTTGCTGGGCTGCAGCGGAGAGATATTAAAACAAGTGGGAACACAACTTGTGATAATCAGACGTCATATTAGCTTCAGATGAACAGGAACATATTATTTTACTGTAAATGGTCAATAAAAAGAACGATGATTACTTTATACTAGCAAAAACGGTTGCACTGTTTCTTTTGGGCACGTGACTGCTGATTGAAGATGGAGTAGAAACATTGTGAACTTATCCTTTAAGTTTATTATAACATTGATGGAGTTTCCAGAGGTCATAGGTGACTTCATACAGCACATCTCTGAATATTACAGTCTTTTTTTGTAATTTTAGTTATTTTCTCTATCAGCTCTTGAGAATAAAAAGAATGTTGCGAGAAGCCACTCTGCATACTGAATATAACCATTTACACCCCTGGACACTAAATTCTATTCAAGCACGCTGAAAGCTATTAGGTCAAAAATAGGACAATCTCGGAAAGGATCAATCTGCGGAGGAGGGACTTAATTTTGCGCGGTTCCAAATGTGCCCTTTGAGACAGAGCACAAGTGTCGCTGAGAAAATGAGACAGACAACATGAAAGCAGAAAATTGCTTGTGTGTTGAATACAATAGAGACGGGGAGGAGAAAGAGGGGCTGTATGAGAGCAGAAACAAGGAGTTGAAAATAGCAAGTTGTGTGCTTTACCATTATTTATCCCAGTGCACTCCAAACACGAATAAGTTCAGCATCATCTGCTGTAATGTGTTTCCCTGCCTCCTCCTCTTGTTTGCCTCCTCAGAAATAACTACTTTATTCTAGGCACACACGTAAAGAAATGTGTGCGGTGATAGTGATGACACAAGGCAGCCGGCACCTAAAAAAAATGTTAGAAAAATTGTCAGGCATCATGCTTGGGCTGCCATGTGAAAATGTTTGGCGTTCCATAACCACTAAATCTTACTTACTTTCTTGATTTGGTAACACCATTACAAGTGGGATCAACAACTTCCCAGGTTGAAATGATTAGGAGATCTGCTCTGCCCCGAGGCACTCAGGGGCCACGGCAGCCAAGAGGAACATCCGGTGAACAAGACTTTTCTCTGCTCTTTCCAGCTAACTGCTTCACTGGGTTCCCAATGAAGCTAAGCATGAGGTTAAACGGTTAAATGCCCTCCGTGCATGTGCAACAAGGAGCAACAATGGCAAAACTTAACTGTACACCACAATAATTAGCAGTGCATTTGTCATACATGAGATGTAAAATGTTTTCATGTAGCTGCTGAAGGCTGCTCCTAAAGGCATTTTTTTAAATCTAGCTTTCTGTAAACAGCTTTTTAGCTGGCAGTTTGTATGTCACACTGGAAGGATAATTTGGGTTATTTTCAAACTGGTTTTGTTTTCCTCTACTTTTTGCCATCATTGCGATTGATTTGGTTGAAAATAATTCAATAGATGACTGTGGAGCTTGATGCAGCTTTACATTTTGCCTTTTCAGGAGTTGGACCCGAAAAGGGTGTTAAAACACATCCTTCCAAAAAAATAACAATCACAGAAGAATAAGAACCGGCTTTGACCGATTTTCAATTATTTATTTCCTGAAGCTGTAGCAGTATTGGAAATGTTATTTCAACAAGCATGAGCTGAACTGCTCACATCCCCTAATGCTGCGTTCGCTGCATGCTTTATATTCCGTGAATACAAGCTGCTGGCTGGGAGGACTGTGAGGTAATAACAAGTAGACGATGGTATTCGGATATGGATATCCGCCACCTGAGTAACAAATTCAGGAAGCGTGACAAGACAAGCAATTAACACAGCAGCTAATCCACTTGTCAATGGTCTATGGTATTCAATTATTTGAATTAGTGAATAATTGATTGGAATGACAAGTTATACTCACATTAGTACAGCATCACACTGTTCTAACTGTAACACTGGCAATTACTTAGTCACAGCTACTTTGAGAAATGTTTAAAAGGACGCGCTTTTAAGCGTTTTAGCATCATAGCACACCACAATGCTTTCAGTCACACTTTACATGCTGGGAATATGAAGTTGTACTTATGGCTATTCAATGGCGGGTAAAATTGAAAAGTTAAATGTGGGTGAATAATACCAAGCAACAAACCCTGCAGAGCAGAAAAGGGAACATCAAAGTGGTAGGTTCCCTGTGGAGTTTTTACTCTCTATTAGCGTTATAAAGCAAAGTTTTACAAGTGGGTCCCTAATGACTCAATGCTAACACCTAGTACACTACCGGTCAAAAGTTTGTGGTCACTTAGAAATTTCCATTGCACTTCATTGTAGACGGAATAGCAGCTAAGAAAAGTTTTTTTTTTTTTTAACCAGGGTAGCAGTTTTCAGATTACATTATGTGCTAACATAATGGCAAAAGGGTTCCCCAATTCTTTTCTCAGTTAGTTTTTTAAAAGGATATTAGATTAGTAAACAGAATCTGCCTTCGGAACACTGGATGAATGGTTGCTGATAATGGGCAATGTAGATATGCATTAGAGATCAGCCCCCACTCAGATCAGCTGGTATTCTGTCTATACTGGAGTGGAATGGAAATTTGTAAGTGACCCCAAACTGTTGACCGGTAGTGTATATTTAGACTGAATTCAAAGACAAAGACTTGCCTCACATTATTCAAGCAAACAAACAGTTGTAAGTGTTTTTGCAGTCCATACTTATTTGCTCCTAAACTAACACTGTGCGCAATATTTACTTTTCCTAAGATGGCAAAGGGCATACCCCAACCCTATTCTGCCTTTTATTGGCTTATCCTGATATTTTTATCCCAACCCAATGCAATCTCACTCCTTCTCCCTACACCTTACCAACCTGACCAACCCAACAAATGAAGGCAATGAGTTCTGAGCCACTCAGAGGCAGAGTAGGGTTGGTCATGACTTTTCCATTTTAGGTTAAAAACATGTTGCCCACAGATGCCAAGTACACACAGACCATTTGTGTGAAGAGAACTCACATAGAAGTTGAAGTTGTTTTATTCCAGTTTCTCATTTTTGTTTTGTTTTAAAGCCATAAAGCCTTGATACAGGCAATGAAAAATTTAAATACGATTTTTTTTATCTGGACAACTTTGCCGGGGTCGTTTTCATGTCTATTTGCATCCTGTCCCTAGTCTGAACACATCGTAGAGAAGAGTATTAGTGTCAGTTAACTGACTCAGCAATATTCATCTAAAGCAGTGTTTCTCCACGGGGGTGGTACAGGCGTTCAGAGGATGTTCAGTTTATGCCACAGCGATTGGACGAGACGGTGGATCATAACTCTTCTTCTCTTTAGAGTTTCTTTAGGCTGCAGCTCCGTGCTGCCTTCATGGGAACGGGACGTCAGAGTATCGTCTTTTATAAACTCCGTACTGCAGCGTTATGAATCAGTCTTGTCATGAATTTGAGATTAATTGACGTTAAGATCTTTTATCTTAATAAGACATAGCTGCTGAACATTTTTCATTTTTGATGATTTCTGACAATAACTGTAACTACAATAGGACTAATAACAACAATAATAATTATCGTAACAATAATAAGACTTGTCATTAATCATTAATATTCAGGGCCATTAGCCTACATCTTATTTGATGGGGGGGCGGTAAGGGACCTGGATGACTGATGGGGGAGGGCGCTGGTCCCAAAAAGGTTGAGAACCACTAAGCTAAAGTTAAATAGCCACCAGTATCTACTGGCCATACCAGACCAATGGAATTCAATTCATTAGGTATTTTATTGCTCATTAATTCAACTGTTCATTTGTAAAAGGACAATTTTGTTATGCCTTTTATCAAAAGTTAAATAGACTCTGACTTTTTTAACCTTCGACCAAAATAGTGTGCAGTTATAATGAGGGTCAAATTGTAATGTGATTGTATTCAAACTTAATGACCACCCTAGACTTCACAAGTGTCTTCATGGCTGAAAGATTATGGTAAATTCTGCTGTGTGATAATTTAAGCCGTGGGTCTTTGCAAGCCCAAATTGTTAGTTTCTCCACTCTTGAGACAGAATGACTCCAAAAGCCAAAACACTTATTTCCCTCCCATTAAATGCTCTTGTGTTGCTAGGCACTTATTGCGGACACACTCTTCAGAGAATTCTAATCTTTCTTCAAAGGAGAGCCGAACTACTATCAAACTGGTTTCTCCACTTTTTATGTAATTATGTATTTTTCTCCTTTTTGCTGTCGAGGCTATTCCTCCCTGCAAAAATGCAAACAAACTTGTGGACAGAAATGCCTCCTCTGTCAGTAGAACAAAAGCGTGTTATAGCATAAATTTACGAAGGCTCATTATTACTATGTGGGGTTATCAGTATGGGAGTAGACACAGCTGCAAATGGGAGTGCATACAGTCGTAGGCACTAAACACTGTTTAATCACTCCTCCACTTTGTGATTCTCCTCTGCGTGTTTTCTCTCTCAGCAGGTAAGTTAAAAGGCTCCTTGTTAATTGGTTGTGTAAATGCGTCCCTCTTTTCCCGTCCTACATGTACGTGGCTCCTCCTACATGTGCAGCTTTTATTTCACCAGCAGATAAAGGCAGACTATCGATGTACTGTTGTCACCGGCTGCAGAACAAATGATGCTGCAAGCTGTAGGAGTTTTACTGCCTCCCAGTGATAATCTTTTTGTCATACATTAGTATCTCATGCATACATGCTTGAACAGGAGTGCGACACCTGACCAGCTGATTATCAGTTGTTACAAGTCAGACCGGGCGCAGCTTCAGCACTGCATCTTCAGTTTTTTCCCAGATTTTTGAGAAGGCTCCGTTTCTTATCTTGCCACAGTGTGTGGATTTCTCATCATTGATGCGGTAACTAAGCTCATAATGGATCCTTTTAATTGCCACATATATTTAATAATTGACCAAATGGAGAAGGCTATCTTTGGCATGACAATGTTGAAAGCTTAATTTGTTTCAGCATGGTACAAATTGACGTGCTGCCTGGCATCACATGCTTTAACAAGATAGGCTCAGTAATTCCACAAATAACATAATGAATGTCATGAGTCTAAGTTGGAAATGGCTTATGATCGGTGTCACCGTGAGTGGGACACAGATAACTGAAAAACTGAAAAGTGATATTAAATCAAAGTCCTACATCAAAGCTTCGGCCTGTTTCTATCCCTTCAAAGACAGCCATTATATATCCTAGTCAGTAAAACTGTGGCACTTTGTGTGATTACATAGACACCGCACACCCCTGCTGCTCTTTCTTTCATGATATTCTTCTCCTTTAATCTTTTTTTTTTCCCTTCGAGTTAATCATCGTATGGCTGATGGGTTTTTGAAACGGGATGTGGAGATGGTGCAGGACCCAGGCACGGGATGACCCCTTTATCAGCAGTGAGCAGGCTGTGACCGGGCCCAAGTTCTCGACTAAATGATTTCCCTGGAGAGTTGTGGTTCTGGCACCGAGTCAGACTCTGCTTGCTGTCACACATAGATGTATGGAGGTTACTCGACCCTTCTGCTGGCTGTCCAGAGACTAGGCCGTGGGAAGATGATGCATATTTTATCACTAAGGGCTCCAAGCTGTCTGTGAAGAGGGCTAGATTACATTGGGCTGTAATTGGTAACCAGCTAGTGTCTGAGCGGATTCGAAGCGTTCTGACCAACTGCTCCTTAATTTTTTTTTTTTTTTTTTTGTCTTTTCTTTTTTCATCATACTGTGACTGTGACACTGCTGAGTGCTCGGGGACTCGTGGAATATGGAATATTCCCAACTGTGCATGAAAGACAGCCTGTTAGCAGTGTCAACTGCAGCTTTTCAAAAATAACGGACTACTTTGGATAGTTAACCAAGCTCCTATAAAAAGCCGAGCGGTTAGCAGCTATAATGTTTTATTTTTGGCTTTCCTGGTTGAAATCCAAAAGATTGTACTGTACATCCAATAAAAAGGCTGTTCGTTGCTCTCTACTGCTTTCACATACGAGTGAAACACGTGAAAAAAAGGTTTTTACATGTGTTGCTCTAAATGTCCTGTGTTTGGTTGCTCTTTCAGGCTAAGAATCCCCTGATGTAGTTTGTCTTCAGCAGCCGCATGGACGTAATATATTTAAAACCATGTAGAAACACTGAGTATGTATGAATGATAGTACGTGTGTGTGTGTGTGTGTGTGTGTGTGTGTGTGTGTGTGTGTGTGTGTGTGTGTGTGTGTGTGTGTGTGTGTGTGTGTGTGTGTGTGTGTGTGTGTGTAAAAGTAGCTGGTAGATCTCTAAATTGCTCACTCTACTGCACACATAACAAGCAAGCCAAAGGCAAACTTTGTGTTATACCTGGTGGATATTCATACATAATGCAGAGACTGATTATCTTTTTAAGTCTACTAAATGGCAGACTTCATTAACTTATTGATTCAATGTCAGACTGTATTTTAATCAAACTATTAAGTGGTGCAGCTGTATGCACAGTTTATTATACTGCTGCTTTTTCCCTGAAATAATGGCCAATTACAAGATTTACACAGAGAGCAGAGAGGATTTGTGTGCCTTTTCATGGGAGATGTTAAACAATTGAAAGTACTGCTTCCAGCCGAACAATAACACCAAAAATGGTAAAACTGCTGCAGACTTTAATTTTGAGTTTGGAGCACTCATACTGCAGGACACTGTTTAACAGATAACGTTGTACTTCCTTAGTATTTATAATGGTAGCAAGAAAACAGTGTCTGTTTCATAATAGTTTTTTTTCTTTCTGCATCTTTGCAGTTGAGTCATTAAGAAGATCTTGGTAAATGGAGCCCTGCTTAATGATCATTTTGATCATGGAAGCTTTGCATTTGGTAATTGGTGTCGCTGACAAACAGGAAGACATTGCTCTCATTAAGGGAAAAGCATCATAGGATAAATATGGCCACTTAAACTGTTACAATATTGATTAAAATGTCACCAGTGCTGTTTAAGCAGTTTGATTTCACTCCAGGGAAATGAAACACATACTGTTATGCAGAAATATCCAAATAATAATCTTCTGTTTGTGTAGACTATATTTAGTTCATACCCTGTATGAATCGAAACTGTACAAAAGGACAAGTTAATAAAGTTCTATGTGGTTTGTACATTATTTCTCCTATCAAAACAAAGTCAACTTTAGCCAGCAGAGCAAAGTTACAAGAATAAAGCACACCATAATGCTGCTGTACTATACTACACCAAGCCTCAGTATCCTAAATCATTCGGTATACGCTGTCAAAATCAGGAATGTTCCTGCAACGGTTGACATATCTTAGCATGGGCCATTGCTCAACATCAGTCTAATTGCCCCACTTTTAGCAATCATCCAACTCTTTTGTCCTGCCTAAAAGAGCGTGTATTATTATAATTCCTAAACTCAAAGAAGAGACTGTGACATGAAAGTTTTGACAGTCAGGACAAAACTCATTCTGTGATTGAAAAAATTACTTTTTTTGCTTCAGAGAATGGAGTCGGCAAGAAATTGTCTTCAGGCTTTGGAAAAAGAATGATGTGCAGTAAGAATTTTTCCAACAAGAAAAAAAACATCAGAATTGTTTCTTTTTCATGTCCCGTAGTTACACACTGTTGCACGCTTTTGAAACCAGACACATACTTGTTCGCCACATATAAATATTCACTAAGTATTTGTTGAAAAACAAACATGTTGTTGGAATTTTAGATAAGCAGCTTTAATACTATGACAATAAGAAAACATGGCACGGTTCATTTTACGGAATAGCTTCCATATTTTTAGCCTCCTATTTCCTCCTAACACAACCTATCACCAGCTTCAAAAACAATTACACACTCTTCAAATCTTAAGCGACATGTGTTATGTTGCAGGGTTAGCTGTCTACAAACAAAGCACAGCTACAGGCTTGTTTCCAAAGTCAAAGATATTCAACTCGAGCCTGCAGACTAAAAATCCATCAGAGGATTTGACTCTGATGTTCAACAATCAAGCTGAGATGTGAGAGGCTGGCTGGGCCTGATTTCACTACATTAAGGTTAATGTTTGGGGCGGTTCTTTCCTGAGGCAAGCCACGGTCGTTTATATTTATTAAAGACTAATTGTTGTGTAGAAAATTGAGGGGAATGAACGGGTGGCGAGGAACGGGTTGTTGTATGCATGGGTGGCTTACCAAACGTGACCTTGTCCAGGGGCCCATTGTCTCTTAAAACGCCTCCAGTTGTAGTAAGTTGTCACCCCTTTTCTCTCATCCTGACCTCTTGAGTCTGCAAGCTCTGAATCATTGCACAGTTGATTTGCCCTTCCAAAAGGTGAGAACAGTTACTTTCAGGTCTTAAAGGTAGTGTTGTCCAAATCAAGGGGGCTAAACTTAGAGAGTGCAAGCAGTGCGGTTGCACTGGGGCCCGTGGGGTGGGCGGGTCCACAGACAGAGCAGGCCCTCCAACAATGTGTAGAGAGTAAGAGTGATTCAGATTGCCACTTCCAAAACACACTTCATATTCACTTCAATTCATATTATATATTAAAAGAAAAGGTGCCATTTGCTATACATGCCTTCAAAAAGGAAAAACCATCTCCGTCATGGTTTTCATTTTTCTTTATCAAATATTTACACACCATGTAAAACAACGTTCCACTAATGAAATGAATAATTTCTTATTTTCTTTTGGTATTTTTTCATATACAGACATGTAGTTATTGCTGGGTAATATGTATATGTATGTGAATGTTGCCCAATGTCAAGTCTCTATTTGATCATGTGACAAGATGATACAAAATACGGTAGTTAGTTTAGGCGACATTTTGTGTGTGTGTGTGTGTGTGTGTGTCTGTGTGTGTGTGTTTCATAACTAATCTTGCATTGCGGAGGAAGAGGTTCCGGCAAGTCCATACAGCATTCCGGGATGAGAAAAAAACATGCTCTGGTTCCTTGGTATTTGTTTGAACCAATCCCAGTCGTCTTGGGTGGCGCTAAGCACCACACGGAGCAACGGCGCCTTGGCAAAATAGCCTCAGGAAGGAACCTGCTTTGGTGGAACATGTGTACATTCACAGGTCGTTTTAGCCGTGCAACAGAAAACTCAGATTGGACAGATAATCTAGCGAGCTGTCTGGATTTACCCTGCAGAGATCTGAGGAGCAGTTAACCATAGACTCATAAATCTACCTGAGTTTAAAATGTCAACATGAAGAAAGCAGAAAGTAACAGACATCCGGACAAAATGAAAGACATCCGGCAAAATTTCTGGGGGCACCTGAACAGTCCTGGAAGTGGAACGTTGTGGATATAGATTACATAACTAGTAACTTGCGTGCACTGGAGCCCAAGCCCATTGGATTTTCTCAGCCCAATAGATGGTGCTGTCTTTTAAAGAGCGAGTTGAATGCACACCATATTGTAATTCCTTGAGCCTTTTTTATTAATGCAGAAGTGCTATCTAGTTGGGTCAACAAACGCAACTGATGGTTAATGAAGCTTCATTTGGACATCACTGCCTAAAGACTCTGCTGAAAACATTAGGCAACTTCATGTGAAAAATGAGAAGACTTACACATTATGTCTTTTTGGTGGCAAATTACTTGCTGGGTTATTATAATCAGTTGCATGGCTGATTAGTTTCTGTTTCATTCACAAGGCAGTTATGTCCAGAATCGACTCAATTTACACCAGTGCTCCTAAAGGTTTCCTCCACTGTTCCTGCAGTTGGCTTAAAGGGAGGGTGATGTGTTGTTTTCGTGCTACAGAGAGGGAGTATAGGTGCTGCTAGATCGGTTTTCACAGTGCCAATGGGATATTGCCAAAGCCAGTCAGGTAGATGAGATGAGCACTCAAAGATGTGAGATTACCCACCATAGGCAGGCGGTGGCATCATAAAGGACAAATGTTTTCCAATTCTAAATGACAAGGAAGCAAAACTCCATTATATGACAAGGTCAGAAACAGGGCGGCGGAGGGAGTGATAGTGTTGTATTGCAAATGGATTCTCAGTATTGTAGATAAAACTGTGAGTGCTGTGTAACCTCCTACATGATTGTATTACTTTTATATCCCAATAATTATAGTTTTATAGCTTAAGATATTGTGGCATCAGTAGGTCATGTCAGTCTATAGCTATGGAGCACAGCATCTATCATATCTGGATTGTACATCAGAATTATGAATTTGTGACTTTTTTTGGTTCTGACTGACAACGTTAGTGCTATTAACTTGATTGGTACAATGTCTGTGTGGGTGGGCACCAAAATCGTTTTTCATATCACTTCAATTCCAACAGCACTACAGTAAACCGCTTGGGGTCCAAAGGTTAAGTGTGTTTGCATCCACCTGTATCTATGCACATTTTCTACAAACACCTCTAATATCCACATAACGGATGAATTTTGCCCTTTTTTAATTCCTGAAATTAAATGTTAAACCTTCTATGAAATCCTTTCCTTTAGGGATTTGCTAACATTTTCAATTATGTAACTTACAGTAAATATGTAACTCTCTGCCGCTAGGGGTCTCTCAACCAAAACAATGGATGGTAAACACAGACTTTTGATGACGTTGGGAAGTTGCGTGGAATTATGAGTTGTAGTTTTTAGTGTTAAACACCATCACTGATTAGAATGCATCTGTTCACAGACAAGTTTACCCATTCAAGGCTATTCATGTTACATTTAGTAACATTTATTCATGTCATTCTAATAAAATAGCTTAACATAATTGTGTTTTTCTTGATTTGATTTTTATCAATAGCTGACCAGTTAGCTAGTGAGCCATTAAGCTAACATTAGTCGGCAGCTAAAACACAAAATATTTCACATGTCAATGTCATCTTTTGGATGGTTTCAACACCGGGCGGACGGGGTTTGTTGTAACGCTAACTAGCTACTCATCGAGGCTGAGAGACAGGGGTGGGTGGGGATTTCCGGGGGAATTGCCGGGTTGGGACGGCAAGGACGTCTGATGGCCGTTGTGCAGTAGCAGAACATCTCCCAGCTGCCCAGAATGATCTAATGCAGAAATGTTACATGGTGTACCTTTAAGCCATGTTCAGAATGAGCCTGACTGTGACCATGTCAAATCTGGAGTCATTTTACTGTCTTGTCCCAAACAAGGGATGCACCGAATCCACATGTTTCATACACAAATGTTTTAACAGCGGCAATGTTCTGTGTTGTTTATGGTCCTTGCCACCACGAGACAAATCAGCTTTGCAAATTGAACATGTAGCTCGACTTGAATTGCCTTCTTTTTACTTAACGTACTGCCTAACAACACTTTCTCTGCTCACAAGTTCCAATTTCTCACAGCCTACTGCATTGAACTCTCCACCTACATAAACACCTTCCTGTAATCATCCAGCGACTTTCGCGTGCCGAAAATCCGTTGAAGATAATTACCTCTTCTGAAGAATCCATCTTGTTTTTTTTTTTATCCTCCGTGTCTTTCTTGGCTACAGAAAGTATGCATTATAGCTTTAACAAAGCAGTTCATATTTCCTTAGATACAAAGGCAGAATTCAAGTTTCAGTTTGACCAGGCCTCTCTGTTCTTACCTCTACACCTTTGAATTAGAAGTGAAGTGAAGAGATTAATTAATTAAAATAATTAATTAGAGCTCATCATTCTGGTATATTCCCAAGTTTACTGAAAGAACAGGTAATTTAATACTCATCTCATGGAGTATAAAAGATGAACATCTTCACATCAAATTGGTTGACAGTAAAGGTTACGCTTGTCTCACAAGCGAATTGACGTGTTCAACCCTGTTTCTGAACCCTAATTATGCAATCATCAGGAATCTTCTTATTTCAATTAAAGTCTATTTTTAAGTGCAAGTCTAACTCAGCTACAGTTTTGTTTTCCTGTCAGAAATGGTAGATTGGTTTGTGGCCAAACAGCAAGCAAAATTACAAAGCTCAAAATAATGAGAGTTTTTTGCTACCTGTCAGACATGTGATGGCCAGAAAAGAAAAATTCACCTTTCCTTGCCTTTCATCCCAGGCCCAGTCAGTCACATAGACCTAATGTGATGTGTCACCTCAGGCTGTCTTTCACCCAAATGCAACCAGACATGTTCTCCTATTTTTTCTACCCAAAGCCAGAGATGCCCAGGAAATCCAAATGATATTATGCACTTGACTGACAGATGCTTGTGAGAGGTTTCTACTCATGCTTACCAGACGGGTGACATAGATGGGCAGGATCATAGGTGGCTGAGATTTCTGATGCTCCGAGGAATCAGTCAGTGACAGTCAGCCTGGTTTCTTATTGTTGGCAACATCCAGTAGTGCATGACCAGGGGGGGTCAAGGGAGCAGGGGAGATAAATCCCCAAATAGTGTGTTATGCCAGTTCTAGAGGTGCTTGCCAGACCTCTAACTGTGAACCTCAATCTGCACTTACATATACTTTTTATTGAGTTCCATGGTGAAAACGTTGGCTTCGATGCATTGAAGCGGAAGCCAATTTGGCAATGTGGCAGTGTGAAATAGTCTCAGAAAAATCTTTATATTTAAGGATTATTCAATTTTTTTTAGTTTTGCTAATCACCCACAAAATATCCCTTGTACTCACCAAAGAAAATGCAGAGATTTGAGATTAAAAAGACATTTCCACAACAAAGTGTGCAAGGCCAACCAACATGCGCAGTCCAGTTCCTAAATTGTTCTTGACATTAAGGACGTATATTTTGGGAAATAATTTTACCTTTCGGCTCTGTTTTGTCTTCCAAATAATTTTTTTATAAATCCAGGTTGTATGTTGTTTGAGTAATCATGTTCCTTGCCTTGTGTGAATTCTTTTTAGCGATGTCCTAAGCAGTCAAAGGATAATGGTTTAGTCTCTCTCTCCACAATTAATGACTTTTCCAGCCTGTCTTTGACAAGATATTAAATGTTACTCAAGGAGGAGTAAAAAGGGCTTTTGTTGAGCACTGTTTTCAGAGTTATTCTGGTGTGCTCGTAAGTAATTACAACTCGAGGTCATTGTACAGTAAGTATGGCTAATTAAAAATAAACTACTGTACAGTGTGTGTGGGTTCATTGAAATGAAGGAACATGAGACCCATTATGTTTCATTGGCTTTTGGATAATAGTGGAGTTTCATAGCACAGAAGATTAAAATAGTAACGTTGTACAGCTTCTGAATATACAATATTTACTTTTTTGCTATACAAAATAATCAGTTCAAATCCATGTCAGATTTGCAATAATTCAATTGCAGGTAATTGTGCGATATCCAAAAAGTGAGGGATAGTAGAAACAGTGGAGTGCAGGCAAATGGTTATTATGTATTGTCCGATTAACGATGTGAACAGAGCTAATGTTAACGAATACTGCAGCATACAGTGTATATATAATGAAAATCAAGCCTAATGTAATCAAATAGATACACCAGCCATACTGATTCTTAATTGTGGGCGCTGCACAGTAACTGGATGAGTGGACAGTTGTGAGCGTGGTAATAGCAAACAGAATCCATTGCACTCATAATGGTACGATAATTGAGCTTTACCTAAGCATGAACTGTAGAAGATACCAAGGCATTACCAGTCTTAGAAATGATTTGCATTGCATTATAGAGGACCCCTGCATCCATTGTAGAAGAGACAAAATAAACAAAGGCAAAACAACAGTTACATTTCTGCAGTGTCATGCAAGGCATGGAGGCAGACAGATGAATGGAACCAAGCAACAACCCCACCAACTGGAGCTGCAACACTCAATTAGACATGTGCCAGGGAAATACTTCATCTCAATCTGAGATAATTTAACATGAGATATGGATAAGTGGGAAGTTCGAAGAACATATTGCGGTGGTGTTCAGCACTGATAAAGCTGCTGGAGTAATTAGATTGTTTCATGTGTCTAACCAGTATCCCAATCCAGTGTGTCAAAGTTGAAGAAGTTGGTGTAGCTCATTGCTGCACAACATCCACTTATATAAGCAGAAATATTTTCTAAACCATACAGTGTTTCACGGTTTATTGCCCTAAAAATTTACTAAAGTATACATTTCAGGCAAGAAAATTACCAACCAACAGCCATCAAACTACTTTTCAATCTGAATTGATCAATATTTCATCTTGGTTGTCTCTGCAAGAGGCTAATTGTTTAACTGCATCATCTGAGAGAAGTAATACTTGTATTATTGTATTATCATGGGACAATAAAAGCCAAGAAATGGTGTGCTTGTTTCTCTGGGATTGATTGCAGCAGGCAATTACATGAACAGAATGCCAACACGTGCTGCCTGCAAATACTCTGAAATTATAAAGAACGTTATGGCACGCCGTCCTTTGGTTGTACTGTTACAAATGGTTTCTAAATTGTTGAGGGGAAAAAAAACATTTGTGATTCTGTTATGAGCTTTTTAAACGAATCCTTTCTTTGTTTTCCACAGCCTGTAAAACTACTCTCTAACCATTAGTTGAACTCCCACAAAATCAAGTCGCTGCTGCCTGGTAACCACATACACACCCTTGCCAGACTTTTACCTCCCTGTCAGGACGATTGTCTGTGCCAGCAAAGACAGACAGCAGAAACCCCATGAGCTATAGCCTCCTAACAGTGGTCTATTGCTCTCTATGTTTCTTTCACTCTATCTTTTTGCTCAATGTATCGTCCTCTCTTTCTTTCTCCATCTGTCTGTGTTGGCAAACAAGTCTAGATGTTATCCATCACGAAGATCTAGCGACGGGTAAAGAGGAGCTGCCTTGGATTCATCTCTAGACGTGGATGCCACCATCATTTCCCCTTACATTACACATGACCATTTCTGGCCTATTGTTATTCGTTCCAAACTCGGGTCTGAGTGTTTATGTGCCGAGATGTGCCACAATGAAATCGAGCCAAGAGCTACCTCAGGGTGCCTTTTCCTCCCAGCATGCATTTTCTCTGGCCGGCTGTAGACGATCTAGTCAGTACAAAAAGGAGTGGGGTTTAATTCGATCGGCATGCCTCCTCCAAATGCGCCCGCATCTCTGTAGCAATACTGCTGCAGAGATGCTGGAATATTGGTAGTTTGATAGTGTTACAGCAGATGACAAGTTTTACAAAAGATAATTGAAATTGTAGAGAGAATGCTGGGTGGCTTTAGAAACGGTGTTGACGGTTGTTAAGATGGGCTCCCGGATTCTGATGGTGTAGGTAAAGTGTTGTTTAGTGTCATTTCTAGATTGAGAAGTAAAAATTCAATTGTTATTGGTTTCCACTGGGTAATCAAGAGTGCCGCCCTGGAGAGAAATATTTCTAGGTGAGTACGTATTTATTATGATAGTCATAACACAAAAAAACAGTAGGCAGTTAGTAAATAAAAGTGACACAGCATAGCCTGCATTGGAACCCATTCAGTTTCTAGTTTGTGCATTCGCTGAATGAGCCCATGGGATCGATGTTAATTTGTAAAAAAACGTATTTACATACATATGAAAACTAGACCAAGGATGTGTCCAAAATGACTCACTCACTCACTCACTCACTCACTCCCTGTATAATACACTTGCAACAGTTTAATTTATAGTGAGCAGTAAATCAAGATTTTGGACACTAAAGCATAATTGTCATTTTGTGTGGCACACTCATGTTGACACAGCTGCAATCTTTGCATCTATAAGATATAGCACATTGTGGAAACAGAAGTCTACATACTATGGGCACTACTTTATTTTCATGCTATTGTGGGATTTTTTTGGGCGCTACATTTATACAGTAGAGCACAGTAAATAAAATGCACTGTATAATAAGAAAGGAGTAAATTTCAGCACTGGTAAACATAAAGATCACTATCTTGTAATGGGATTACACCAGCCACCAAATCAGGCCAGGGATTTAAAGAGGGGGGCACCTTCTCATCTCTCTACTTCTGGCATCCTTGCTTGGGCAACGACCACCTTTTAACTCAGCCTTGATTGGGATCTCAACTACACACCTGGAAAGTTGCGCAACTGTATCTAACACAGTTGTAGGCCCAGGAGCGATACACAGGGCGCCACGGCTTTTGCTTAAACCACACCTATTTTCAAACTCAGCCTTCGCTTTGATTAAAACTACAAACTTGTAAAGTTTTGTGACTGCATCTTGGATGGTTACAACGCTATCACCTTGACAAAATCTGGCCGCAGACATATGGACACCTGGCAAAGTCCTCAAAACGGACTCAATGGTAGTCCCCACTATAGCAGGTGTCCTACTATGGCAGGTGTCTCCAGACACACAGACTTACAAGGTGCAAACAACACCAGCATCTTATGTGTATAGGAGTTGAAATGAGTCTTTGTGTTATATCACCATAATTACAGTACATGTCTTTGCTCAACTCTTCTGCTTCTTTCTTTGTTTCTTGCCATACACTTCTCCTCCAAACATTCACCCAGGGCAAACTAATCTTAACAACTCTCATAACATAGACTGCTCATTCTGCATTTGTTTCCCTTTCATCACTGCGACAACAAGCTGGGGGGGTTGGCAGTTCCCTCCTGAGGAAACCAGAAATTCAAGGCAAAACACAGCGACCTGCATATTTACCTCAGTCAGGATACAAACAAGAACCTTAAAGAGCTTCCAAGCTGGGGGTTGGCTCTGAAAACAGCGGAAGAGAAGCCAAGCATTCGCTCTGAGCTTCCCATCGGGCGCTTAGAGGCGCCAAAGCAGTGGAGAGAGTCGAAAGGAAAGCTTAATCAAACCTTGAGAATGAAATCTGAAGTCCTAAAAAAACAAGCCAGCAAGGCCCCCCTTTCTCTCTGGCAGCTCCCCTCTTGTATAAATGTCCTGTAGATTCAAATGAGAACATATATCAAAGTGGGTCAAACCATGCAAGGCATGTTAGTGCAGAAGAAATTAACAGATCAATCAAAGAGACACCCGGCTCCCCGTTCGCTGATGCCTCGTCAATCCTTCAGCCATGTCTGATTAGGCCTCAATATATGGATGTTTTTTTATTGACATATTTTAGTAAAGTGACTAAGTCAGTGGCACTCAGGGGAAATTAATGGCCCACTTCGGGTACCTTTGATCTTCTATATGTCCTCCTTCTTCTTGTTAAGCACATGCTATTAAGAAGAAACATACTGATGGCATGGGAAGAGAGATGAGACGTGAAGAAGTGGAGCAGCATGTCAAACTGTTTCTAAAAGTGCAAGCGATTCTCACCCTTTCAGTTCTGACTTTCCCCAATCAATTATTTGTCATGTGAAAATCGTAGGCGGTATGATTTTACTGAAATGTAATGCCATTAGATCCTTCAACTTGTCCATGATTCATCATAGAACTGGGACTCAGACTCAGTAAATCCATTGTCCTGTAATGTGCTCCAGACTGCGTCGACTGTAGTGCAGACTGTAGGGTGGCCTCTGACTAGGTTGACCAATTCCAAACCTCACACGTCACCGGGGGCATGTGCCATAGTTTGTTTACATACTTACAACATACCTTAACAAAATGGCCGCATGGTCACTCTTCCCGAACGTGCGTAGTTCTTATGGAAAATCAATGTAAAGCTTCCTAAATGTGTTGAATTTTTTAGTTGAGTTCTTTAAACCCATGGCTTTACTTTCAGTTTCTGCCTTAATATACAAATGCAGGTTTATGGTAATGTTATAGCATATTTTGAGGTTATAGTTGGATCACCCTCAGTCAATGAATCCTTTTTAAAATGCAACATTTAGCCATAACAGTATGTTTCAGTTCATTAACTGACATTTAGAAGAATAATTAAAAAATGTTTCTTTCAAAATGTGCTGATCAAGTGTGTTATAATGTAAAATACATAGAAAGACAAAAAGAACAGCAGAATTTGTACAGCACAGTACAATTTGAAGGAACTAAAAACAAACAACTGTACAGCTCAGCACATTCAGACAATAAATAAATTCTCCCCAGGCTGTATCAACATTGTATATCATTTTGGTAGACAGTTATCAACACAACAGAAACCACCATATATCATTTCATACCAAAAACAAAATGAAAGATACATATTGAGAAAGGGCTTCCACATTTTGATGAAATAATGTGTTTTGCATTAGACGAGTCAGAAGGTCTAATGCTTCATTATTACCGGCCTACGTCAATTTGAGATTTTTGGATCCTTACAGGGGATCCATTAAAGTAACATATTTTTATAATTTTCTTTTTCCTCAAACTGTCTACATGAATGACCTTAAGTGTTTATTGTCTAATATCTAATGGTTGGATAGGGTAGGACATGGGTGGTTTTGGTGTGATGGAGAGCTTTTTTCTTTTGTCTGTCATTATGAATGTATGTTTGTGATGTATGTTGTTTGGAGAGAAATAAGATGATACATCTCAAGGGGTTTTTCTCTTACTAAAACAATTTGAAACAATGTTGTATAGGCCACTAAAGGAGTGTCCCACCCACAGTACAATGAAGAACTGCTTCTTTACGCTGCAAACTAAAATTTAAGTTGTAGTGAAACCCTGTTTTTGATACTATTTGTAGCCAGCATCTTTTAATAATTTCCTCATGTGAAGAGTCCATATTGTTTTCTTTTAAATCCTCCATGTCCTTCTTAATTTGACGGGTTAAACGCTACTAACAACTGTGTGGAGCGGGGTAGGGGTGGTGTGCGATCACCAAAGGATGCGCCAACAGTGTTGTTGACATTACTTGGAATTGCTCATAGAGGCAACATAAAATGTGCACTATAGCTTAAAGGCCATTGGACAACTGTTAAAAATTAGGTTTACTGATGGTCGGAATAAGAACAGATGTTATCCTGTATTTTTCTTGAAAACATGCCCCAAAAAAACATTTTCACTAGTTTGACTTTGAGGTGTGGATATTTGACCCCAGAAGGTAATAAACACAATAGTATGCAGTTATAGTTATACATTTGACAGGCAGTTGTGAAGAAAAGACATCAGCCCCAGGTTACCTCACTCTTGCTCTCCGATGCACTTGGCTGCTTGACTTACTGAGGATTCGAGTGAAGCTATCCTTGGGAGAGATTTAATAAAACAAAAAGGGCAAAGGCTTCTTTTTGATGCTCACATTGCACATTAATTCTGTGGGCACGTAACACTGGATGAGTGGGAGAAACAGTGCTGTGTAGCACAATCACGGTAAGCCTTCTCCTCTGAAATCAATAGTTAATGGCATCATCATTAGGAAACATTGTATGGGCGCTACCACTCTGACAGCAGGGATTACTTTCTTGGTATATAAATCTTCTATACACCTGTGCTCAATTTTGCAGCCTGCACTGTTTCAGAATCGAGAATAAAACATACCCCAGAGGTAAAGGCGTTCTTGTTCTTTGCAGGGGGTGGAGATCATTGAGTGAAAAAAAACATAAAAGGAACAAATCAATGAAGCTAAATTGATTTCCCAGACAAGTACACTTTCATATTCTTCCACTGCTGAAACTCCGGTCTTTGTTCTACATTTTATCGCTCAATGACTTACCTTCTCTCTTGTGCCTTGCCCTTTCCTTCTTATTTCCATTTGATCTGGCAAACTGTTGCAAAGCCAAAGAATCTGTTACCTTTTCGTTGCTTTCAAATATAAATATATGTTTACCTCTGCCTCCTCCAATACTTGAGTTGGATTTTGCCTTTGTCAGACCTTGAGAACTCTTTGAATGAGTTGTGGCTTTGTCTTCGTTGTTGCGTGGCACTGCCTCTTCCAATTTTCATGCCGGCCTTCGCTCTGTTCGCGTGTGTCTTTTGTATCATAGCTCACAGCGAAATGAGATTTCAGTTTCATAGAACACTGGCATGTGCGATGCATTATGTGATCTGCTTTATACAGCCTGCTAGGTTTCATTTCCTCTTGAACCACACCCATTTGTTTTTTACACCTGCGTACACATGCATTTTCCCAACTAAACACTCTTTCTGAATTGAGCCCACATTCACACTGTTGAACAACATGTATCCACATGACATTTCATTGTGTATCCTGTGTTCTCTTTGTTTCTATCTATTTTTGCACACAAACATGCACACATCTCCTCTCCTGCTTATCTGGTAGCTCTTAGCATGTCCCTCACGTTTGAAAGTGCCGTCTCAGAAGTTCAATCAATAGTGCAGCCAGGTCTCGTAGACCTGTGCTGCTTTGTGGACAGAATTCAGACCCGCCTTGTACTCTCCCCCCCAAATACTGCAGTCCAAGCTCTCCACGGATCAGAGAGCAGACTGGTTAAAAAGAGACAGCAACTAAAGTCATATTCCTCTTCCCTTTCAATGAAAGCTGAGTTGTCTTCCCAATACTGATGACTAAAAAATACACACACACACACACAGACAGACACACACACACACACACACACACACACACATATACATACTCCTTTTGTTTGACAAGCAGATGGAACAGTGCAATACAACTGAGCTGATCTGAAATCTATTACCCGCCCATATGTATTGTCTGCCCTTAATGCTGGTCCTTTGTAAAGACTATAATGGGGCACGGGTAAATGGTCCATTAGGGCACCAAAGTGCTGAAAAATACTATTTAGCTTTGTCTTCGGGTCAATTTGTACAATGGACAATCTTTCTCACAGTACCAAGTCTTTTTATCATATTCATCACCTTTCGGAAAAAGGCATCAGGTTTGCAAAGCAGCAGCAAAATGTAGACATTGGTGAAAGGGAACTATATAGTGCTCAGATGTGAAGAAATAGCCAATAGTCAGTGTTTTGTTTGGTGTCATGGATGCAGGAATTGAAAGTGAATTTTATGGTGGCTGGATTTAATAATGAGCCTGGAAGCAGTTGAAGCTGGTGTGTGCATGCTGCCTCCTGTGGTCCTGAAGGCAACTCAGAGCAGTGGAGCTGTACGTGGTGCTGAAACAGTGGTTCATCAACGAACTAACTGTCCAGGATGCTGAATTTCCTTTTCAGCTCTATTGCTGGACATTCTCCAAAAGTTTGACTTTGCTTCTGTTTTGTGCATTCATTCTTTTCTAATTTACATCTAGCAAAGTTTCAATATGAATAACAGGTAACGTCAGGCTAATTGGAAGTATTACATTTTGAAAGCTTTAGCAATGTCAAAGCAAGGGATTGGCTGTTGATTCCTGTTTGGCCAGTAAGGGATTGTAAATATGTTATCATATGCCTAGTGCATGCTGGGATTGGTCCCAGCACTTGATAACTACATATCACTGCTCCGTGTGAAAAGGTTGCCTGGTCCCCTTGGAACAATGCTAGTAGTTCTTTACATAGTCATTCATCTATCTGCAGTACTGTGTGACTGTAGTTTGAGGTGATCACAGAAATTGGTTCAAATTTGTTTTCAGTTTGCCGTTTTTCACAATAGTTCTTTATTGATTTGTTTGTGTTTGTTTCTCAGACATAATCATTGGACTTATTCACAAGTCCTTCATTAATGTTATCAATTAGTCAACTAGTCAAGCAGAGACTTCTTGTAAGCATGCAAAGGTGACATTGTTTTTTGAGAAATAGTGTATTTTCTTATGTTTTATGAATATATCCCCACTGAGGGACCCACTAAGATCAAATCTCTCGGAAAAAACACATCAAGCATACAGCCTATTCTACCTTCAATAAGTTCGACCTACCCTTATTGTTCCATTGCAGCTCGTCTGCTGTTTGCCTCCGCTTTGCAACGCTTGCACGTCTTCTACTAATGGATTATTAATCACATTTTGCTTCATCTGAAACAGCATTTCAGACAAAACTCCCATTGTGCTCTTAGGGTCCCTCGGTGCATGCCAGGATAATGCTTGCTTTGACATGAGTCAGCAAGTGTTACATTCTCAAGGTGCACATTACATAGAGAGTGACACTGTGTATAAAAGTATTTTATACACAATTGCTTAAAGAAGACAATGTGCTTTCCCCTCTTCCTCTTTTGCATTATATTGAAGGGCTATGTTACCAGTGTGAAAGTTATTTGCATATAGTATGTTCAAAAAGAAAACAGTATACAGCACAGTGCTGGCATCACCCTGCATAATTTAGCAAATAGACACACATGCTATACAATAAACACACTTATGGAACTCTACATGGGAGGACCAATTTATCGTTTCTATAAAGTAAACTGTATTGATTTGTGAACCGTAAAACCGCAACTCTGTATTGCTTGAGCACCGGCAAAGTGTCCTCATCTTATTGATTTAACTTATAGGATGACACAGCCAGAATGCATACATTCACAAATGTAATTACTACCTCACAAATATCTCGGATTAGCAGTGAGGCTTACACTTCCTTACTTACACTAATACCACACTCTTGATTGATTAGGTGGGTACCTAAAGATGTGTGCATGTACACGTGTCAGTAAAGTGACTAAAAAAGTAGGCCACATGTCGCCACATACCCTGGGGGACTGTAGGAGTGTCTCCTTAACTACTGGGGTGGGCAAAGTCAGCACACTGTTAGCAGATGGTGATTGGCTGTCTCTATCCTTCCCATTGTCCCAATCCACAGCTGACCTGAGGCGTTGTTTTAATCACTCTTATTATGGCACCATGGCGCAGCATGCTTCTCCACATGCATCGCATGCTGCCCTCCACACCTCTCCTCCCCAAACTTGTTATCTTACATGCCCTTTCGGTCCTCTCTGTCTCTCACTTTCAGAGCCACACTTGCATGCACTCATCAACATTTACACACATGTTGTCTTCAGGAGAGGGGTATCCCTGCAGGCAGTCTGGAATATGCCACCAAACTCCCCTCTGGACCAAATGAATTATTGAAAGAAGGGCAAGTGAGAATGTCTGTATGCTCAAACAGCTTGAGCCAGCTGGGGATTTTTACTTGTAATGGAGTTATTTTTATTTTAGTAGTTTGGTGCTTTTACATGGCAGTACTCAATGTAAAATATACTGATTTGTACTGTAAAATAAAAATGCCTAAATGGGATATTTCACCACTGGAAAGATGAATATTTATTAAATTGGGTCATTTATGTAGTAAAACTTTTTTTAGAAGTTGGTGCCTTCTAGACCAAGAAAAGACAGAAAATGTATTTTTTTTGGCTCATGTGGATAAAAAACGACAACTCCCAGTATGCAATTGCTTCGCTTTCCTTCAAGTCCACTCCCAAGCCACGTCTACCGTTTACAGACATACTAGAGATGAGACAGTCAAGTCAAATGAATTTTATTGTCATTGTCTTTTCATTATATAAAAACAACATATGAAATAGGTTACATTTAGTTTACACACATTAAAGGCTCGGTAAAGTTCAGCTAACGCATTAGCGGTAGCATTAGCGCTGGGTGGGCTGTAAACACTGAGTATAAACACAGCCGTGAATTTGTGTGAAATGTAGAATGGTCTGGATTTAACATTCACAAACTCCACCAGCAGTTAGCAGTAGTTGGATAAAAGCACCCCATTTCTGCACCAGTCCATTGGGTAATGACGGTCCCACTCCCTCTGGGTGGGTTGAAAACATGCAGAACTAGCTGGCTTGTAGTCCACAGCCTCTCGGCAAAAATGCCTCTGATGGCGCTAAATGAATTTTCAGAGGCTTTTTTCCACTAACACAATACAGAGAAATCTAGTCTCGTGGACATGAGGGAGAGAAGCACAGTCATTTGAAAATACTACCAGATTTCTACTGATACAAAGCTTACTGCTAATCAGTGAGGTATCCCTTTTAAAACAAATGATGCAGTGAGTAGCCTCATTAGGAGCCTGAACCTGTCAAGAAACAAGTCTTATAATTCCTATTATGATGACATTGCACAAGGTGAAAACTAGCATGTATCAATTCACAACCTGTACTGTACATGTGCTCTCCTTCTCAGCATCAAGATATTGGAGGTCACCTCATTTGTCAGAATATCTATTGTCCTCATCTCCCAGGAACGATCATCAACTAATCCTGCATGTAAATCCTTAATGTGTCCACCGGCCAACCATGAATGTGTGGGTGTAAATGATAGCTGGATTAGACCGATAATACTCTGGCTGCTGAATTACCTTGTTGCGTTGACTGGGTGAAGACTGCAATGAGAGCTTTTCCTCTCATTTCTCCCACTCTCTCAGTCTTTTCTTATTCGCTCACCATCTGATCATGACTGTACCTGTGAGCTTGGACTGCGTACAACAAGATGTAAGCGCAAATGACAGATTTCACAACGCAGTCTCTCCTTTTTGTTGAAGCTTTTATTCTGTCCTGTGTTCAAGGTGTCAGTTCCGCTGGAAAGGATTTCAGCTTTATATCAGCAAGACTCTGTAATGCCCACAAGTCTGTTATGCCTACCAGAGCTAATTATGGTTTGGACCAGAGGAGCTTTCAGGCTAGTTCATATAAAACACCTAGAACATTTTTTCATGAGACTAGAGCTGAAATGAAACTCAACTTGAATGAGAAATCAGGGAAAATTCACTCTGGGATTAGAAGCAGTCACACTTGTGTGACAGCACTTGCTCAATATTTGAATACTTTTGGTAAAAGCTTTGCCATACATTTGCAGAATATTTTACACTATACATCAAAATAAAAATCTAATTTTTTTTTTAATTGAAACGTAGAATTTAATGAAAAAAGACTTTACGAGTTTACAGCCATGCCAGTGGCTCTGTGAAGCTATACAGTTGGCTCACTATGTTCCGCTCAAAGCCAAAGATCAACAAGTTATTTTAGCATGGTTTGTTAACTTGTTTGCAGTATTTCACATTGCATGACCAATTTATTCCTGTAGCTCTGTTCTGAAAAGTCAGAAGATCAACCCATCCTGAGGAGAGCAGAAATGTCTAAACCCAAATTCCTTGCATTCCATCCAACAGTTGTTGTAATATTTTACTTAAACCCAAAATGTTGCTAGAGTATATGTCAGGAAGTGACCAACGTAATTCATGCGTGATCCTCTGTGCACCATAATTGTTTGAACTACACCATTTCATGGCAATCCATCCAATAGTTGGTTGAGATGTTACATTCTGGCCCAAAGTGGTGAAACGAGAGATGTTGCCAATGATTGCCATCCTTAGGATGCGGCTAAAGTGGCTTTAGGGGGTGTCTTTCCTCTGTTTTCTTCATTCATATCCTTCTAGCATTGGCCATAGTGCTGCTGGGGCTGGTGCCAAGAGTGACATTCCTGATGGAGGAGTCAGCTTTGCCCATTCATTTTCTGCATTTAGCAAACATGACACCTTCAAATGCCAAACAGAAAACAGAGGTAGTAAACATGCTCTATAGCAATGCATTTCATGGCCTTTCTTACACATTCTTGGGTATATTCCACCCTACAGCCATCGTTATCTCTCCTTTTTGTACATTAATGTAAATATGTAAATGCTATATCTGACATGCCAGTACTAGGATTCTTTGGATCTATTACCGTTATATACATATATAGGCTGCAAACATATTTTTAAGCTGATGAGAAGTCAACAATCACATCCCACACAAAGGCGTTTGAAGCAAGAAGCAATTCCTTGCTCAGTGAGGGCAATCACCACAAAGAATGCAGATTTGATTCATGTTACTCTGCCCTTGTGCCTTCATAGCAGGTCTCCATATTAGATCTGAGAGCTGCATTATTTGTGCTATACCTCAAGGATTTACTATCGTTTGACAAGGTATAAGTTCAAGGTTCAGGTCTATAAAAGACAGTGTGAGTGTTTGTAAGTGTGTGTAATGTAACAAATGCCTTTCTGGTTCTTCTTTCTGGTTCTTGGGCTGCATCAACAGACCTAATTGTTTTCCATCTTCGTATCATATGTAGCTGCATTATAGAAAAGAAATATAACATAATATATAATATAATGTCTGAGTTGAGAGCTTTCTGGAATGGTAGGATAGTGTGGAGGTAATTGGCACTGGACTTCTGGCTCACTAGCCCTCCGCCCACCACACCACCACAAACTTCTACTCCACCCACCCAAGTAAGCCGAGTTGTAGAGAGGTCCTGAGAACACAGTGTGGCTGCAGATAAGGGAACACTGACAAATGAGTGTGAGCTTGTTTTTCTAAGTTGAAAACAGAGAGCAAGGGGAGACAAAATCTCTGCTGACAAAAAAAAGGTTTGGAGGAGGCTATGGAAGCACTGACAAAGAAAAGAAAAGCACTTTAGGGTGCCCTGATAGCGAGGGTGAGGAGAGTGACAAATGAGATGATTTTAGAATGGACAACACATCTGTTTGTATACTGTATGTGCAAATATGCTGCATGCCCACATAGCTATGCATGTGTAAATGCATGAACATGAACACCGGATGCAAGAGTCAGAAGGAGAACAATTTTCAGAAGACCCCTCCGGATGACAGTAAAGGAAATGATGCAATGCTTTACCGACAGTGCTGTCATAACAGAGAGGCGGGGCATGTTTGGGGCATTGCTGAATGGCACCAATCAGTGGATTTATTGCATTGTCCTATAGGCCATAGCACCGTAGGTTAAACGCTAAAAAAGGTCAATGCAGACACCATGATTAGTAATGAAAATAAAGGGACTAAAAATAAAATTCACCAAATTATGTTTAGTATTTGTGTTTTTATAACAAACCACTTTGCAATAAATGGAAGCAGATAATGCTGTAAACAAAAAAGAAAGAGTGTTAGAGGGTAAAGCTAGTGGAATTCTACACTTTATATACAGTATACATTAAATTAAATCTCCAAAGTGTGATGAAAAGATCCAAATCAACAATGAATTGTTTGAACTACTATGCAAAGAACTGCTTTATAACACATCCAGCAGTAAGCAACGTCAGCTTTCATTTGCAAGAAAAAAAATTCTGGCTACCTAGGGAATGTGAAAGTTCTAGAATCAACACAAGAAAAGGATTTGGACACAAGATGCCATTCTAACCACCTTAGGGTCGATAAAGAGAACCCTTCCCAAAGCACACCCCTGTGAAAAGAAAAAAAGAAATCAACTGATTGTCCTCCACCATCATTCTCACTCCCATTCAACCATAGTCACATAAGTAGATCAACTTTTGATTGACTTCTACACCATGCAGAGTAACGATTATCTTACATAATGCCTTTAGTCTTCCTTTCACCTACGGTAGGCCAGGATCAGACAAATTCAGCCAGATTTTGATCCGACAGACATGTCACAGACAAACGTTAAAAGTTGTGCCTGATAATGAGGGTTGGGACCGACAAACACGTGCCTTTACCTCTTGTAGTGTGACATAATCTAAGATATTTCCCCAAAAACTTGTTAAGCGAGAAATAGGCCATGCAGTTGCTGAATGAACTTGCGCGTGATCTTCATGACAGCACGCAATACAATAATCACTCTGGGGGCTGGTCGGTGTCATTCTTGTAGCGTTGCCTCTCTTCTGTCCAAGACACAGCAACCTTTTTTGGCAACATGTCTGTCTAGTCTGACATAGTGACTGTCGTGAAAGACAAAAAAAATTGTGTAATCTGATCCTGGCATAACATAACGTGCATCGTGCTGCTTAAGAGAGACCTTGAGATAGATGTAAATATCCATATGAGACACATAGATGGATAAAATGACAGCAGGGTAATGAACACCTTTGATGGCAGGTGTGATTGGTTATTATGGCCTGTTGGTAGTCCATTGACATTGTCTGGAAAGTATGACAATTTTTTACTTGTGTCTGTTAGATACATGCGGAGGATCATTACTGTATAAAAAAAAACCGTGTTCACAGATTTGATGATAGTAATTACCTGTGGCATGAAGCCTTATTATCTCGCCCATAAACCTGGAAAAGAAGTTCCCTGGCACTGCAGTTTAGTTTCCTATTAACCCCTGTCCCCCTCCTTGATGGGTATGGTGAGTGCCACTGGTCAAACTTCATCTGGTTTGCACATGATGCATTGCATACTGTACATTCTGCACAATCTTCTCTTCTTGCAGGGGACAGAAATAGTTTAGGAATAATAACGAGACTTGTCTGGGTACGGAGGTTGGTGTGAACACAAAGGACAAAGAAGCTATTAAGTTATATTTTCTGTAGGTTTAATGGGAGGCTTATATAATGGATTCAGAATGGTGTTGTTTCTGATGCATAGTTAGGAGTTTCATTGTTTAGCAAGTGGTAGAAACCACATACTTGGTAATTTTCACTCTTGGAATGATACTCTATGACTTGTGACTTGTGCGATGTAGGGATTAAACGATATTTAAGCTGCAATGGACCAGATGCTTGAATAGGAGAGTGTGAGACACAATAGCCTCCCCCCTGATTCTTGATGTGTATTCTCCACCCACAGGGAGAGGATGTCATGAACGTTGTAAAAACATAAAAAGAACTGTTTTCATTTCCATTGGATACAATCAAACTACAAAACTATTCATGGGTGCTGTTGCTTTTGGCGATAATTGGGCAATACAGTACATGGCTGCTAGAGAGTTCTCATTCATACAACCGCGTAGCACTCCAACTTTTTCATAACCAGCAATTCATAATTAAGATCAGAATTTACTCATAAACACAGGATTACCACTCCACTATATACCATTTAAACACATAATTCAGTTAAATACTATTTTAGTAAAATATGTCAGGGTTTGTTATAAAACAAACTGAAAACTGAATTCTTGGCCATTTGTTGACATGAATGTTCTCTTGAAAGTAGGGCTGTTATGAAATTAGATTTTCACTACACAATTCGTGTCTAAAACTGTTCAAGGATATCTTTCAAATTCCTTTTTAACTTTGTTTATTGGGCGTTTAGTCTCCTTTTTAGCAAAGGAATTTAAACATCAAAATATGAGTGTAGGGAGGTAGACAGAGAAGGCTTTTTTGGATGGATTGGACAGCTGAAGACAGGAAAGTGGGAGAGAGAGAGGGAAGACATGCAGCAAAGGGCCGCAGGTCGGACTCAAACCCAGCCCCCTGCGGTAAGGACTGAACCTCAGCACATGGGTCGCACACTCCATAGGTGTATTATTAACATTATTTTTATTTTATTTTTTTAATATCACGTTTATTGTCAATACCAGTATATCATGACCACCCAACTAAAACTCCACTGTCTCCTGAGATGCAGAATTGGAGCAATAATAAATACATGTGGCTTCAATTAATCCTTTATTAATGAGTTACAATTCTTTACTACTCAGCTATGGTAGTTTAATGTACTTACATAAAGTTCCTCATCGCGTTTGCACAGGGGCACAGTTCAAAGCAGGGATGGAAATCTACATATTGAAACATAGTTGTATTCTCTTGTTGACCCTTTGAGCAACCCATGTGACAAGCTTGTAAGTCCAACTGTACACATACAGTATAGTCACAAGTGTTATTCAATTATTCAACATTGCAACATCATTGGTATTCAAAAAGCATTTTTACAGTGCAAAGAAGTAATCTACAACAGCACTAACTCTGCTGATGTCTTTACTGCTTGGTTGTCATTTTCATGAGTGAATTCATCCTGTTTACAGCTCACAACAGCGAGTTTATAAAGACTATGAATGACATTGGCAATTACTCATTCCCAGGACAGCCTACATCAAACACTGACAGTTTACACACATACATATAGAAACTAACAATTCAACTGAGACCTTAAAAGAGCTTTATGCAGTAAAACGAATGGATGTAATTCCTGTTGGGATTCAGCTGTTAGACAGGAGCAGTTCAGGTCCACAGTGGATTCTCAGCAGCATGTTTGAACTTGTCTTGTCGGTCTTTAATCTAATCTGTTTCCCTTTGGCCCAGTTTGTGGTTGTCAGTCCCAATTTTAAATAGAAGATAGAAGATAGTAAATTGCTATGGATAGTAGTTAAAAAGAAACAGCAGATCATAGTAAAATGGTCGACTTGTAAGCTAGGTATGACAAGCATGAAAAGAGGAATGATGAGAAATTGAATGGCCAAGCCAAGTGCGTTGGAGAGCAAAGGCTATGCTTTGAGACAGGGCCCATCATTTCTGTTACAGAGGTTGTATTTTCTCTGCATAGTGATGAGTGGAAACACAGCTGACACAGAACATTTTGGAAAAAAGGAAGGATACTAATGTCAGGCTGACAGGTTTGACCCCAGTGTCTAAAAAAAATAAAATAAAAAAGGATGGGAAGAAGTCAGTGAAATAAGATCTTTTTACACATCGGGACAACAGCCTTTCTAAATGAATAAGTGTTGACGAGTGCTCCACTTTCATCACATCAAATATATCATATTTCAACACTGTAAAGCTGAATGTGACAAAAATATTTCTCCAACTTAAAAAAAAACATGCAAGGAAAACATGACAGAAGCAACTTTGTTGTATTAAAAGATTTTCATTTTCCTAGGCAGCAGCTCCATAAAGACTCATAAGTGGTATTCTGCTTCAGTACAACAGTTTGGTCTTTTAAACCACTTCATGTGGTAGGCTACCACGGGCTGTAAACCGTCAGCAATTGCTGCCCCCGATGTGTTGAGTTATAATTAACGTCCTGGCTTTTTCAGCTCTCTGTGTCCATTACTGAAAATGGGCAAATGGCTTCCAAAGAAGTCTATGTAAAATGTTTTTTGGCCAGTCTACTTTATTTTTCATATTTCCAGGGGAAATTGACTAGCTTTTAGCATGAGAGCAGGGGCAAGTAAACAGCATCATTACAGATACCGGGAACAACCAATTATGGAAGGGTTAGGGTGTCTCCACCCCTGACATGTGTATCTGGCCCCAAATAGAAGTCAATAACAAGCCCCTCAACTTCAAATGTCTTTTTTTTCTGACAACTTCACTTATTTTGTTGCAGTGTCTCATTTAATTGCCAAATCCCCAAATGTACCCAACTTGCTTTTGATGTCTTGAAACTGTCTTCAATCATTTTGAGTTTCAAAACAAGGATCAGAGTGGTAATTTGGGGATTTGTGCTGTAACAAAATTAGGAGTCTATCTTTAAAGCTGCATTTCTCAATTTTTATATATTAGCTATGATTCTAATGAGGGCCCTTTTTCAATGATCTAAGTGCACCGCGTGAAGCGCTTGGCACAGGTGCGTTTCGGGAGCGTGCAAAACCAAACTGCTGGTTTAACGGTGGAAAAAGGGTCTGTGCATGGGCGCATGGTTCAAAAGAGGTTGTACTGAGTGTCTTCATTAATCATAGGTGTGTTTTGGGCGCAACATGCAGTATAACATTCAGAGTGTCATCTGCCATTCCCTTTTTAAGTCAGGCGCGTTGGTACCTTGGCGCATTTCTATTTTGATGGAGGATTTGCTGCAGGAACTACATGGTGCCACGTACACATAGGTAAATATTGGTTCAGCTTGTGCACTGCCATTGTTCTGTGACTTTGTCTAAACATTTTGATCCACAGGGTCAAGCAGTCGTTTGTCTTTTACCTCCAATTTTTGAGATTGACTGTACATTTTCTGAAAAACAGAAATTCCGTTCTTGACAGCATCCCCTCATTTGTTTTGCAGCAGGCAATTTGTCGTGAAGGCATGAAACAAAGCAGTATGAGTATGTACAATTTACGCAAATTGCAGCAGCTGAAGTGATTAATTTTCTGACATATATTACAGTATTCAGATGAATAACAGCAGATTGTGTCACTTCTCCCCCATTGGGAGCTATACAGTAGAGGATAGAGTGACTCGCCGCTGACTGGTGCCACACTTATGGCCTCGCTTGTGGTGTCTATGCAGAAACACAGCGGTGGGGGGAAGTGGGGCACGGTGGTGGCAGTAGTGCACAACGCTCGACTCAGCAGGCAGATTGGGGAGCAGCTGCTAAGAGCAATTTGTTAGACAAGTCGGATTGTTGAGCTCAGGCGAGAAGGGCAACGGGGCTGCTTTACCTACTCACTCTCACCAAGGATTTTGTCTCTGCTGCAGAGCCACTGGACTCAAAAGGCAGTCAGATGGTGGCAGTTAGGGCCTGGCGAGGGGCAGGCAGCTGGGGATGTGGTGCAGCAGTATCACGGGTGCTGGACTGTGTTCTTTTCCCGCCAAGAGATACCCAATGCTGGTGCCAGGAGCAGGGGGAAGTCAGTGGGGCATGCTTCAGTAAACAGCCAGCTTGATTTAAATGCACATAGGGAGGGGCGTTGTGTGTTGTCCTGGAGGATCTTACTTCAAACAGAATCTGTGATTGTTTTAATGTGTCACTGGTGGGATAAATGTTCCCTCTCTCTTTTATTAGCAATGTTAGATGCTGGATAAGCATTTGGTGCTATAGAGTGCCTGAGCATCTGCCACGTCTGTGTTGCACTACAGAAGATAGCTGTTTTGTGAGCAGACATGTGGTTATGTAAAGTATCAGTTTAGCACATTGCTAAAGCCCTACATTTGCATGTTGTTTACTCTCAAGTTCTTGCTGATGGTAAGTAAACAGCCAGCTTGGCAAACACAAAACTCCTAGTTGTGCTTGTTTCCCCCCGTAACGGATTCAGAATATAAATCAAGCACCCAAAACATTTTGAAGCAAATGTGGGTGATTAATTCTTTTTATTTTGTTCAATTCCAAAATGCAGAAAACATATTGCATTTCATTTGTCAGAAACTGCTGAGATCACACCCCTCATTCCCACAGTAAAAAATCCCTGCTTTGCCAGTGGCTTGTGTCAAAATATAGATAGATGACTAACGCTATTTAATTCAATAAGATTGATGCCCATTGGCTTCAAACCCAATACACAACAAGCACAAGACAAGAAATATTGCTCATATTAGGGGAAAAAAACTCATCACGCCACTGTACAGATTTAGGATCTCTGAATAACCAGATAGTCAGGGCTTGAATGCTAGGTAGGCTGTCATTTCGCTAGCTATGGTTAATGGAGCTTGGACATCTTCTTCTAAACATGGTGATCTGAAAGTACAGTACACTCTTTAAAACAGTCCCAGTTCACCTGCTCTCCATGCTTCACTATCATACACATTCTTGTGGAGACTTCACAGTGAAAGCATGACATGCACAGATTTTGGATATGTAGGCATAGCCTCACAGAAGGACATCTTGGCGTTTATGATGTTATTATGCCCCAGTTGACCTGACTTAGCTGTACTTTTGGATGCAAAGTTAGCACAAAGTGCCATGCAAAATTGTTGCACAGTGTGAGTTTTTGCCAGATAAAAGTGTTTAAGAGTTTAATGGGGAATGGTTCAGTAAACGAGGAAAGTGGGAGTCAGCAAAGCAATTATAAATTAGTAGAATTTTTTATATTATAGTTTTCAATATAAATTGTGTACATTTAGACAGTTAGACTTTTGCTCAGAGCATGATAAAAGTGGTTTCTTTCATTTGCCGTAATGTAATTTATTTCCATGATATAATCTCTCTGCAAGGCAGTCAGAGGAATAAAGCATCTTACAGTTCCTCATCAACTGCTTAGAAAAATGTGTGCTTTAGCCTCAGAGACCACTCTTTTTGAGGAATTGTGAAAATAGATCGAAGAAATGTTTTGTGAAGAATCTGTTAAAAGTCTGCAGTGTTTACCAGGACTTAAAGAGATATTTTCTATTGTGTGAAGCCTGCTCACAGAAGTGTTACATTTTCAGAAGTAGCTCCTTTTTTTTCAAAGTTCATTTTCCTTCTTAAAGTCCTGGCTATGTGTTCAGATGAGGGGATGTTGATTTTTGATTGGCTTCAAAGACCATCCGGTGAGTCTGAAAGGATTCCAAAGAGACTCTTTGACACCCAGGTCCAACGCTTTACCCTTCCCATTCAAGGCATTAGGAGGTTCAATGTTCCCACAGCAGTAATAGGGCAACCATTTACTCTCTGTCAGCCTGGTAATTGAAGCAGGTTAAAGGAAAGCACTTTTTCTGCAGCAGGGCATGTTGAGCCGTGTTATGACAGACGAGTGATTACACTTTGATGGTGTGCCTTGGTTATGCACATGTGTGTTTGCCTCAGATGTACCAACATAAACATATAGTATGACTCTTTCAATAGGCTGTTTGTCCCATTGTGCACGTGTTTTCAGTAGTTTTTGTGTTGACAAGCGTGTGTTGTTTGCACACCGTCACCCACCTCGTCCCCATCCCAGGCCTGGTAACATGGCAGCTCGCCTCAAAGACGCCGCTTCCCTTTTTTCTCTTGAACCTCCCCGGCTCTTGGGCAGCGCTGGCAGCTGTCAGACACAGAGTGGCATGCAGCGAGGCGTCAGACGTCCTGGCATTTGCCTTCTCTCTCTGTGACTGCAGCTGACTGACAATGGCTGCCAGCCTGACAGTCCCTTACCCATCATCCTCGTGGCCTGGGTTCCAAATGTTATCATTACTGCAAGGAGGGGTGTCATCATTTTCTTCCCTTGGAACATGGAAGCCCTCACAGCGAAAGTGGCAGCAGTGCAGTGGCATTCAGCGTTGTGTGAATGACAAGATATTATAGCGGATGTAGCGACAATGCTTCATGCACACTAGGGGCCATAAAAGTGATTCATGTGCCGTCTTCCTCTGTTTCCAGGACAAATGTAGAATTATATGGTCCAACCTTCGATGCCCTTTGGTTGGGGAAATGAGCTCATGCCTGTAGATGGATTTTGCCGTAAAAAATAAATAAATAAAAAGAGAAGGAAGGCTGGAATACATAGGTGCGAGAGAAGAAGTGGGAAAATATTGAGCAGGAAAGTATTTAAAGGGAATTGCTTTCTCTCTGAGAGGCAGGATAACCAAGGCCAACCTTCATGCCAGCCAATCAGGAAATAATTCAGTTGTCGATATGGCCTTAATCGCTATACCGGGGCCTGGGTTCTATTTCTCCCCCTATAATGTCAACATTACAAATGAACTGCTGGAATTCTTACCATATAATTTAAAGGAAAGAGACAGAGCGGGTGCATAGTTGACTTAATGGTCAACAGTGACAGAACAATGAGGACAGATGAATCCTGAATGCTGGGAGACGAGCTCAAAGTGATTACTTTGTGAATAAAGAAGATGTGGAAGGCAACCCACTGCCACAATAAAGTAGTTCCATCAATGGTCTCCTTTCTGGGACAGGCCCATACTAGATTAATGGCAAAGGGAAGGACAACAACTCAGATTATTATATCCCCTACACTCCATTTGTCCACTTTTTGTCTCTTGAGTGCAAGTAGCACAATAGACTAGCAATGTGCGTGATTACCTGCTTTCAATTTGCTCTCTTTCCCATTGTGCTGCAGCTGCGCTTCCCATGAGTCAAACACGCACACACACACACGCACACACACACACACACACACACACACACACACACACACACACACACACACACACACACTCACAGGATTGCAGAGCTTCTTTTTTATTGTTGACTGTAACCAGGTGAAAATTGCCACCTGAGGAGAAGAGTTAATGTGGCACTTGATGGGGAGTGCTGTTCTGTGTTAAATTCACTGGCGTGGAAGGACTTACAGCATTGTTTTCTTTTTGGACACTTTACAGTATATGTTATGCTTCCATAGCATAGCATGTTTTTTTTAACTGTCCTCTCCATCACAGCACAGGGAAGGCAGGGAAGTACCCTTGTCGCGCTATAAGACAGTTTACACGGAGTGAAATATTGTTCTCTTACCTTGCTTACACATGGATAAATGTACAAGAATGCATGCACATGCCCAGATACTTCAAAACTCACTGACATTGACTGACATTCACACACTTCTTTCTTACTCTTACCCACGCACATACATATATTCGCTCAGGCTGTTTGCTATGAGCAGAGAGAGAGGAAAAGATGAAAAACGAGCCAAATAATGTCAGACCGAAGGCAGCACCTATCAAACGCATCAATGGGCCCAAGGTGTGCAAGGACAGGGTGGAGGTTTTATGACTGCTGCTGAACATAAATAGTAGATGGATGACTGTGGTGGAAGGATCTCTGCGGGGGCAAAGAAACTGTACATTTTGCACAAATTAAATGTGAATGCTCCAAAGCCAAAATCAGGTTATTTAAAGCAGTATCCATCTGTAAACAAGCTCTACACAAACCAGACATCATGTACACACATTGCTGGATTAACCTGCCGGGGTGCCCCGTGGCAGACATGAGCTTCTGGGTCTCCACACACACACACACACACAAACAAACACTATTCCTACAATCTGTGCAACGTGTAGAGTGTTTTTTGCTGGAATACTATGTGGTTGTTTGATTTAACATATTTTTTCAGGATTAAAATATGTAAAATTTAAACAAATTTAAAAGATTTTGAGAAAGTAACAAGAGCTCGTCATGGCCCATGTGCATTAATAAAAAAACAAAAGATTGACCCAATCTCAAAGGCACTAATCTGAATAGACTAAAAAGATAATTAGACCCAATTCAAAATACTGTCAACCAAGTAGAGAGAGAACACCAACACCTGCTGCAGCACGATGATCTATCAAAAGCAGGAATATAATAACAATACCCTCAGAACAATATGTTTACTTCCTTCAAGGACTAATTTTTAGAAATAATTAAAAGCCCTATTTTTTTCTCCTTTACCAACAACACAAATGTGATCTGCTTCTAAAACATGGTTCACCAAACAGTGAAGTAATTGAGTCCTTTTGAGTTTTTTTCAAAGTGAATTATAATTTGTCACTGTAGCAAGAATATTTCAACCTTAATTTGTTTTAAGTACTTTCTCAAATCAACTTGTTCATCTTTCCAATGCAGCAACCGAACTTATTCCCTCTTGTTGTTGCAGATACATTTGTAACTCATTTTGAACAAGTTATTATAAATGTATTCATTTTAATTAATAATTCATTGTAATAACTTAATAAATGCAATCATTTTGAAAATGTTGTTTTCAGAACTTATCCTGACTGTAACCATTGGCACAAATATCTTCAGAAGTATTCTTCAGGGTATTTTGCTAACACAATTGTCCAACTTGATGCTTGTCTGATAGTTAAATCAGTTGCAACACAAATGCTATAAGCTATAAGTCCTATAACCGTTCTGAATAAAAAGTTTTGTTTTTTTTATTATTTTGCTTGTAATACCAGCATACCTTTACTTACTTACTTACTTACTTACTTTCTTACATACTACTACTTACTAGCTTACGAGTATTTCTAAGTTGGTTGGTAAACCAGCCTCTTCTGTACATATATATATGTATATATATATATATATATATATATATATATATATATATATATATATATATATATATATATATATATATATATATATATGTGTGTATGTGTGTATATGTGCATATCTGAATATATAATAAAACACTGATTACTCAGTATATTCATTGTTCAGTGAACAAAGTACTCCATTGTGGACATTGAATATGAATATTTTAAGTGGGTTATCTGTTGTCAACTTTGGTTGAAATGGAGATGTAGTTTATATGGTCACATAATCCTAAACCAGCATTCTAGTTTGAGGCCTTGGTATTATTCACGTCAGCAGTTAGTTCTATCCAACAGGGGGAGCTGCTGCTCATCCTCAGCCTGTCTGACTCCTTGGGGCCATATTTCACACACACACACACACACACACACACACACACACACACACACACACACACACACACACACACACACACACACACACACACACACACACACACATACACACTATAGATGCACCTACACTCCACTGTTTGGCATCAATTCTTACAGATATTGATCTGTACAGGCCATACCCTTGGACAAGGTGATTTTACACTTATCTCCCCCCACTTCTCCAACTCCCCAAAGCCCAGTGTCGCATTCACTGCGCATTGGAGGTGGGGAGGAATCCCACTGGATTTGTCACTGACTGCTTGTCAGTAATGCTGTTGCCAGTGCGTGATTGATGTATTAGGTCACTTGTCCATTTACATACACGTGGAAGACACACGTATACAGGCTACTCTCTCTCTCTCTTTCTCTTTCTCTCTCTCTCTCTCTCTCACACTCACACTCTCACACACTCTCTCTCTCTCTCTCTCTCTCTCTCACAAGCACACACACATAGACACGTACAATCATGGGCAATTTTCCTGTGAAAAGAATCACCATCTTGGCTCATGTGAAGATATCGATCAAAGGATCCCTGTCACGCTTTCTCATCTTTTCATTCACAAAAGCCTTTTCGTGAACCTCAGGGATGATGGCTCACATCCCTGTGTAAGTGGAGATATTATATTAAAAGATAAATTAACCCTTTTCCATATTAACAGCTCAATATCTACATGAGGGATTAAAAACAGACACAGTATTGATCAAACATACAGACCCTTCACAGCACCTTACAAACCACTGTATTGTTTTATTTCACCAAAGTGTCATTATGACAACTTTTGAACCTCAAAAAAGGAAGGAAAAAACAGAATTTGTTTTTTATTGCATCATACAATTATGCCATACTATAGATGTAATAATATATTTGATACACAATATAATATCACACCTAAATTAGTCTGTCATTTAGTCTGAAAGGTTTCTGCAGCGCGGCTGTATCATCCACCAATTATCATGTTGAGAAACACTTCAGGAAGACTGGGGATTAAATGCACAAGACTCTCTGATGTAGAAGCTTTAACGGCTCTGGCAAGAGCAGGAAGTGTGACGTTATAAATAAGGATCCAGGAAGCTAATATGCTGACTCGTTTGATAATCCGTGCCTGTATGAATGCAACAAATAAATCATCAAACAACTCTGGGGAACTTCCAAAAGTTCAGTTATCAAATGCTTTATTTCCTGCTTTCTGTTGAGTTTTCATTTGAAATAACATACTGTACATGATCTGGCTCTTCTAATGACCTGTAAACAGGGCTAGACTGGGACAGAAAAATCGGCCCTGTTGTTTTTGGGCCGGACCAGCCCACCACAACCCGTTAGACAACACCCACCACCCGTTAGACACCACCCACCAGTACAGCTTCCTATGCTATAGCTACAAAAACAATGACAAATAGCTTATGCTGCACTGCATCTGACATTGACTGAGTAAACACCTGCAATAATTGATGGGCTCACTTTAGGAGTTTGTCATCTTGTCATCAATCGCCATTACTTACTTAAAGTAATCATGGATAGTTTTCCTGTTTGAGTGTGTGACCCATGTACGAAGGCTCCTTGCCACAGCTGCACGTCATTCTCCCTCTCTCTCCCGTCTCAAACTGTCATTTTGAATAAAGGCCTAAAATTCCCCAAAAAAGAATCTTAAAAAAAAATAAAGTAATCATTATCATTGTCATCATGACATGCCCAGTCCCATGCCTGCTCCCCGGCCCGGCGGTGGCCATGGCCAGCCAGCTCTCCTCCTTTAAGTTCTACCTGTTGCTACACAAGGCCGGATACTGTAGATGTTGAAGCTATTTGCAACAAACGTGTAATTTTTGCACGTATACCAGCATCCGTCTCTAGATTATTGTTAATTTTGGTGCTGTAAATTATTGCAAGTTTTACCCTCCCTCCATTCTCTCCCTCTCCCCGTCCTCCACATTGTGCCATCATCGGCTACAGGTGGAAGAAGGTCCTGCAGCAAGCGTAGCAGGATGTTTTACACATTCGTGAGCGTCTGCCTTAAGGGCCCACAATTTCTCTGAGCCTCCTTTGTGTTTTGTCTTATCTATTTCGGCTCTGTTTTCCCAGATGTCCTGTTGGATGAAGGCACTGAGCCCGAAGTAAAAAGGGTTTAAATATGTGATGGCCCAGCCGGCCAGTGTAAGAAACCAAAAAAGAAAAAACGAATTGGCCGATCTACTTGTTTTATGGGCCCGTTAGACAGGCTAGTTCAGCCCTGCCTGTAAAGTAAATAGAATAACAAGTAGATCTGACTGATGGAGAAAGAAGGGATTTTTTTTACAGTATTGCACATGAATGCTGATAGATGTTATTAAAGCCATGTATGAATCTCATTTTTTTTGACTAGTGAGACACAGCAGGGATAGTATAGGGCCCGGAATTTACTCTTTACTATTTTTTTATTTGCAAAACGTTGTCAAAATTTGAAATTTGTTACAAAATTCCCAAGAAATCAAGTCAACTACATAATCATGACAGGTGTTAGACAGCATCAGCCCTTCAATCGAATCTACCCTGAAATAGGGTTAAACAAAAATGTTCAGTCCTGGTGATGCTGGATTACAGCCTGCGCCTCTACAGTAGCAGCATCCAGGTGCAGTAATTTGTGTGATGTTGATGATGGGGTTGTTAAAGGGGGACATGAGGGTGGTGTAGATTGCTTTGAGTGGGGTCAGCCTGATGGTAATGACACTGGGACACTCTAAATCTGGAGGGTGACAAGTGGAGAGAGTAAAGAGGCAAACATTGGAAGTTATTGACTTCTGCATGGGTGATAATGTATTGTGCGTGTGATGAGTGGCTGTTTTGGTGTATGTGTGCAAATATATACATATATAGAGAGAGAGAGCTTGCAAGATGACAGATGGAGGCAAGGTAATTGTGTTTCATCCTGCCTAGTCTCGTCACTGATGAGTTACTACACACAGCGCCTAACCAGCGGGTGGGTGGAGGGAACCACAGGAATTAGAGAAGTAGCAGGATACCATTTAAACATCACAGTGTGCCTGAAAAAGACTGTGTGGTTTAAGCCTCCTGTTGTTTTTGTGGCCTCTTAGCTCTCATTTTGCCATTTTCTGGGCGCAGCGTGAGTTGTTCCTTTGTGTATGCAAATGCATGTTTTTCATCGATGGTAGGGTAATTGCTACATATGGGACAGGGTGCAACACAGCCTGATCCCTGTTTAATCTTATGCTTGGATTGTTGGCTTTAGTGTAAGCTTAATATTCAGTTCCCTCTATGTCCAATAAAAGTCAGATTGGTTTTGTTACGCCAATACATTTGCCATTGCTGGTAATTCTCTGATTGTTATTGGTAGCTGAATATCTTCTCTTCTTTCCTTCTTTTTTTTTTTTTTAATCTGGAGGTGTCAGGATTCTCTTCAAAAGAAAATTTTTGTTAGATGGATCTTGACACTGATGGGGGAGTTTGCTCAGGGGCAGCCGCACCCTGCCAGCCATGAAAGTCCCTTCATTTTAGATGCATATTCAGTCTGTGTTTATGTGACATGGTGCAGTAGGACTGATCAATAACAGGGAGGTTACACACACAAACACACACACACACACACACACACACACACACACACAAAATATTCTACTTACACTACGCACATAACTCAAAGAGGTCTTGAGGAAGGTAATGGGATTATGGATCAATACAGAAGTGTAAAGACTGAAATAACCCTCTGATCTGACAAAGAGAGTATTTCCTAGAATGTCATATTTGGTGTGAGGTGTGACATAACTGCATTAGTCATTGTTCATGCCATTCTGGTTTTCATTTAATGTCCATGCAGACAGATAATGTATTTGTAGAGCGAAAAAAAAACAAAAAACTAATGTTGACTAAAGTTCCTCCAAGAGAAATGTATACAATTATGAAAAATGATATGTAGCAACGAATGTTGACCAAAGATCTTTACAGAGAAATTCAAAATATAGCCTCGTTAGATAATTTAAATAGATATAAAAGTAAATGTAGTGAAAGTAAAAATTATATATTATATAATACAATTTGAGGATTCCCAAACCGTATTTGACGTTCATAGCTTGTTGATTTGAGTTCCTATCATGGTTGATGTAACCAGGGCAATGCTAGCCGGCACGTGACTCAAATGCAACAGTCCCTTGCGCGCGAGCTGCAGGTCCATGCTACAGACAAGATTTTGGCAAGATTTTGGCAAGATAGCTAGCTAGCTAGCTAGCAAAAACTGCCTGAACATGAGGGAGCTTTTTTCTCTCAACAGCACCTCATACAAGCTGCTCATATGCAACAATGAGGCAATGAAAGGTGGGCAAGTGGGGAAAGGTGGCATTTGAAGCATAACGTTTCCAAAGTCTACAAAATGGATTTTCTTTGTAGCTTCGTCTTCAGCAAAGGAGAGATGAGTCAGCTAGCAAAGACGACACACCTGCTAATTAGCCGTAAGTTTAACTCGTGTTTGTGAGCTGTACTTGCTGTTTAACCTAAATGTGTAAAGGACTTGTCTGTGGTGCTGAGGTGTCTATAGCATACTATTGTCGGCATATTGTCGCTTTTAGTCTAAAAGAGAAGACCCATTGGAAGCGAACAAATTGTAGCCTGACAAGCCAGACCCCACTGGGGTGCTTCTAGATTTCTAGGCTAAACAAATTTTACAGCGCCATTGTTTTGACGATTTATGTTGCCCTGTTGTAAAATGCTACCTTATGTGTTTTTGTTTCCGTCAGTATTATGACATAGGCTATGTATTTATGTTTAAAAACGGGTGTAAGTACACTGTAAGAATACATAGCTGCTGTGTTTCTGGGTAAAATTGGATATTTTGGCTTAAACTAGGTCCGTCAGTCGATCAAAACATTTCATTGCAATCAATCTCAAATTAAGCGCACTTTTTGTGTCTGTTTTAAATGTAGGCCTACAAAAGTAACGCCTAAATAAAGTATTTTGCTACTTCAAAGTCTCTATCCTCCACAACACTAAATCACTAAAGCTAGTTCACCTGTTACTCTCATTTGCTTTTTCTACAGCTAGGAGTTGAGTTTTCATGAAAACCAAAATTATGACAGGTGTTTTATCTGCATGCCAATGTGCCATGTGCTGTGGATGTGCAAAAACGTTTCACAAAAGTTTCAGTTATGCCATAGATTACGTTCAAAAGATGGTAACATAATGCCTTGATCTGCATGAAGGTATCACTCTCATTTGTAGGTTATGCTGTACTCCTCTGTAATGTTTTTTGTTTAATGGAATGTGTTCCTGCTCTGGTTGATTCCAAGGTTGCAGGCGGTTGTTGTAATTATATTATGTAGATAGTCATGTACAGGCTGCCAGCAACAGCTAGTCTATAGAAATGAAGTTGCCAAGCTTAACATTTGGATTTGAAGAGCCTGGTCACGCTTTCTGCTGTCGGTCGATGTGACATTGTTCCGCTACTGGGGCACTAAGCTTTTCTTGTCATTGCCTGCGTATAGACATTCTTTTTGCCAGGAACCATTTGCAAAATCAAAATTACATTTGGATTTTTTTTTTCTCTTTTCATTTACATGTAGGTAAGTCCAGCACAGCTTAAAGACAAGCAAAGAAACTCACACATCAAATTAAGCTGGTTTGTTTTTTAGGATGTTATTTGAGCGTTGGAACATTAATTCCTGTCCACCTGGCTGAACATGTCAACAAAAAAAGTAAAAAGATGGCTTTTATACGTACAATTACACAGAGATACAAATTTGGAAATATATAGATAGACATCAGGACACACACACACACACACACACACACACACATGCTTACATGCTCTCTTAACACACATCACAGACACTCTGTCACTCAGATCAGCAAGATTGTAGCAAAAAGACAGTGAGCAAAATCAACTGTCGTGTTTCTATGTGAAAACGATGTTTGCATTAACGTTTAATGCGCAGTGAAGGCATCCCGCAAGCTTAACCAGGTGCAGCAGGAGGGCCATCACATTGTGAAAAGAATAAGGCTTTTTGAGAGACTGGTCCACCGGTCAAACTTACTTGCAAAATGATAAGAGCATTACCACTAAAACCATCAATTTGTCCACGATAGATTGTTAACTGTGCTCCATTGTAAGACTTTATCATTATGTCGAGCTACAGCAGTGAGCATACCTTACTGCTTACTTTCAGCAACAAGCAAAGGCAACGGGAGACTGTGGAACTGATACCTCTGCACAGCTCACGAAGGCTTTACTTATCTGAGCTGTATGTTTAAAGGAAATACACCAATTGCCCACCCACTATACTGTAACCATTACCAAATCTATATTTATATTTCAACAATAAAAAGGTAATTTTTTTCTCATGTCAGCATGGAGAAGGGAAGTGAATAATCAACAATTAGTGGGTTTCTTGTTTAAATGCTCATTTCATAACAAACAAGTTTTTAGTCCCTGTAATTCAACATGACAATATTGCATTGCGATTGCATGCTTTTACTGGATTAAGTGAGCACTGTATGTATTCAGATCGAACACTCACGAAACAGCAACAAATGAGTGGCCAAAATAGGCAGAGGGCAGTGTGGTACAGTACTTACACAAAGCTCCACTGAAGAGATGTCAAGGGGCAAACCTTTGAGAGGCAACAGAGATGATTTACTACTAGTGGCTGTCCTCTCTGTAGTGGAGGGGAGACACACAGAATAAGGAGCAAGAGAGGATCAGATTTCATGGAGAAAGAGTGAGACTGCAGGTGTGAAGAGCGTAGGGATGTAACGATTATAGATTTTGTTGGTACGATTATAGTCGGAAAAATAATCCCAGTTTCAGGATTATTACGCGTTACTTCTACTGCTAATGTATGAAATAAGTAACAGTTATGAATGTTTTGAAAATGATTATATGATCAATATTCAACCTTTTTAATTATATTTATCTGAAAAGATTAAAGGCTAGAGATGATCCAGTCACATCACAAACAAAGGCCAAGTTGACAACAACAGTGCTGTACTTAAAAAGAAGTTATCTCTTTTTGGGCTAGAAACAGCCATGCTAACTGGTGTGTCTAAAAGTTGGAGGAGCTGCAAGGCAGCTTTATTTGTATAGCACATTTCAGCAACAGGGAAATTCACAGTGCCCTACATAAAAACAATTAAAAGAAAAATGTAAAAACAGGTAAAATATGAAAGAGCAAGACAAGATCCACCTGTCACAAGGAGATCTTCCCAAGGAATAAAAGGGATGAAGAGAGATCTCTTTGCAACCTTATGGCCCACAGGGGATGAAGAGGAGTAAGTAACGTTTAAACGGTAACATCAGTGACATGTTTGAGCTGTTGCAGAGTTTTTCCTCATACAAATGTAACGTCATCATCAGCTCGCTCTCTGTAGATGCAAACGTCTGCTCCTGACTCGTTAGCTATTATCTGTAACGGTACCAGTATCAAACTGGCTAATGTCAGCTAACTGGTAACGTTAATAAGCTAACAAACAAAGTGGCTAACAAGCTTACCAACCTGGGTTGAATTCCCCGCTGCAGCTGTTGGGAGGTCAAGGACTGGCTCTGCTCTGTATTTTCTTGGTGTTTGCTGACTTTATGTAAACTTGCAGCAGCAAGTTATCCCACCCCGGGCATCCCTAGAAATGGATGCTGAAAGGACGTGTGTGTGTGTATGTGTGTATGTGTGTATGTGTGTATGTGTGTATGTGTGTCTGTGTGTCTGTGTGTGTCTGTGTGTGTCTGTGTGTGTCTGTGTCTGGGAGAGAGAGAGTGTGCAAACAAGAAGAAACGGCTGAAAATAAGAGAGGAAGGAAAGATGACAGGTCAAGAGATGGGCCAAATTTATAGAGTACCATTTCAGTTTTTAAAAGCCTGCCCACATTACATTAACTCAAGTGATTATAGGGGGAGTGGGGAGGCATTGCGGTAAATCATGTCCACTTTCATACAATGGCAGCTCTTTCTTGGTAGATTGTGTTTGTTAGTGGAGGCTCGTGCAGAATGCATGTGACATAACCAAAATATATTGCAAAATTTCTAGTGACAAAGGGAGAGTGACTGTACGTCTGTAGAAATTGTGTGGCAGTATTTAATCTGTGGCCTGACATCGCTGTAGTTCTGAGAGACTGTCAGGCCTGTCAGCTTAGTATCTCGTCTTAAATAATGTTTCCTTGATCTGGGACTACAGTTTAATCTGGACAGTATGCAGCGTGTTCTTACTTGAGTAAGACTGGCGGATCTCTCTCCCTCTTCAGTGTGCTCGCTCAATCGGATGTGACGCGCGTGTTACATCAGCTGTAGCTGCAGGTGATTGATTGGTGAGCAGTCGGGACAAGCAGTGTGTACTGCAGAGCTGTCAATCTTCCTCTATAGTACTATTCAAATTTCAAGTTATTTTCATTTAAATATTTAACGCTCAAATGCAGCCTGTTATTAATATGTACTACACTATGCAGGCATGCATTGTCAATGCCACTATTAGCATGTGGTTGTTGTTACACGTTCTGTCCACTAGAGGGTCTTCCAACATCAGCTTGGCCTTGAAGTGAACCTACGTCATGGGGCATTGCATTTCTTGCACGCCACTTTGTTTAGTCATTTGCCACCACGAGCACACAGCAAAAAACACAAATCAATAGAGAACTCTGTGATGCAATATTATCTAACAAGTGTAAAGAAGTGGCTCTGTTGTAACGGCAAGTGGTGCTCGGTTTGCACAAGGACTTCATGTTAGAAAGCCAAAACAATTTTTCATAAACTAAGTAACAATAGTTTTAGTCACGATGCTAATAGCATTGATAACTAAGCCAAACGTTCCTGTCACTACTATTTTTAAAGCAAGTCTCGGTACACTTGTTTGGTTTGCTTTTGGTGCGCACCCAAGTGCGATTGCCGCGTTCAGACCTGCCAAAACGAACCGCACCAGCGACTCGAACAAGCTCTAGTTTTATTCAACCGAACTAAAAGCTGTCGGTGTGAAAACCTTTTTAACAACCTGTTTCTTGCAGATTGTCACATTACTGCGAATACAGCTATTAGAAAGTAATATATGAAGTTGTAGCTAAATCTGACAGCTGTAGGGCCACACCGTTAGGAAACAAGCACTACATAATGATAACATAAGCATTTTGGCTCATGGATGGCAATTTTAAAGTCATGTTAAAACTTTACTCGGCACGTTAGCTCTGTGATCCCACAATGCCTTGCATTTCTCACTCCTCGCCCCGTGTACAGAGGCCCACTCCTTGTTGCAGCGGCCAGAGGTTTGGTTCTGACCAACCGCCCTTTCTGCATGTCATTCCTCCTCTCTTCCTCCTTTCATGTCTAAGCTGTCCTAGCAAATAAAGGCCTAAAATGCCACACACAAAAAAAGCTGTGTTTTTATCGTCAAATGTATCGTTGAGATGCCTGGCCCATTTGGATTGTTCGGTGGAAACTAAGGATATATAATTGTAATTATGATTAACTAGTCAGGTAAGGAGCGTAGAGCACGCTGTATGGAGGCTGTGGTTGTGTTTGTATATGTGGTCAGTATGCTGTAACTGGTAGCTTTGAACCATTGGAATGTGAGGAGGGATGTGGAATTTCCGGTGACCATAAAAATTCTTTCGAATCTTTCCTTCCCATACTGAGGATAGTATTTATTACTTATTTCATTGTGTTATTAGAAATGTTGAAGCAAACAGATGCCCGCGCTGTAATCAGCTGACTGGGTACTAGGGTTGGGTATCGTTGTTTTTCTTTCCAATAGCGGTGCTAAAACGATACTTTTGAAATGGTGCCGTGCCTCAACGGTGCCTGAACCAAAATATATATAACATAGTTATATATATATTATACATAATGTATGTAATATAAAATTTAAAAAAAGAAACACAACGCAACAGTTGGCGATATTAAAGAATGGCTTGTTTATTGGGGAGTCCATATGGTCAAAATTAAATGATTAAGTAATAACAGTAACTTATAACAATGACTTATTTTACCAGTAAATTGCTGGTAAACGACAAAAACAAGCACCAGATGGGAAAATGGTATTTTACCATAACTTAAAATGCACCACAAGGATGGTGAGTTTCAAGTAAACACACCATCTGTGTTGTCATCTGCCTGCAGACTGTTACGTCCCGGTGTTGGAATCCTCTACAGAGAAATACAGTCCCACTCTACACCGCTTCACGTAAGCTGTCAGCATTTTATCCGTTGTGTTTAATCTAGCTATTAGCTAACGGTAACGTAGCGTCCCGTGCATTGATGCTTCCGGGGAAAAAAAGGCAGGTACCAAAACTTGGCACCAACATTTTCGTTCTTATTCGGTCTCGTTACTACCGTTTACGTCAGAACCGTTTTGGTACCCAACCCCACTGGGGACACATTGGCTGTTTTTTGTATAATTTACAGTGACAGAGACCTCTAAAGACAGACAGTCGCGGGGTGGTCTCCATACCTTTTGGTAAAGTTGAAGAAGACATTTCTCATCCAGGAATAAATTTGCGTGTTTGGTAGCTGGGAGGTTAGCAAAAACTCTCTGAAGTTGCTTGCTTGCTTGCAGTGCTGTTATATTTACTTCTGCATTGGCATGCATAAAACACAAGCTATAAGTAAATGGTTCCAGTGCTGGTGTCTGTTTTTTTTAACTTCATATTGCTCTTTTTACTCTCATAGCATAAATGTGTCTGATCTTTTACTTTAGAAAGTGGTAATAAGTCAGTCAATGCAACCCATAGGAAACCACATTAATTTCACCTTCATGATTATCCCCTTTCGTGCACAGACTGGGCTTTGAAACTTGCTCTTTGATGAATGATTCATACTGTATGTGCATGTAATGTTAAACTAGCCAGTTCATTGTACATTCACAAACACACACACACACACACACACACACACACACACACACACATAAACACACATAAACACACACACACACACACACACACACACACACACATAAACATGTTGTTTTCGGGAAACACAGGAGCTACAAAACTAATCAATGCAGTCATTGAGTAAGGCCGATTCAAATCTTGCTTGGGGGGTCTTTGATGATGTAACACTCCAGCATCACGGTCAAACACTTTGAAATTAAGGAAGACTTCGATGAGCTCTGTAATTTATTATATAGCTCAAACGGCAGGTTCCAGAAGTAAGTTTTTCCCAGAGGCACTTTGTTTAGCAGCCATTACATTTGTAACTTAACTGTATGTCGACCCATCATGAGCAATTGGAGTGAACAAAACCCGGCGTGTTTAAATAGTAGTACAAATTTGTTTTTAATAGTTTTTTTTTTTTTGCTGCCTTCAACTTCTTTTGAAACTAAATTTGTTTTCTGGCTGTGGCAACAGCCACATGCCGACAGTCAAAAGCAACACACCTTCGTCGTTTTGTGTGTGTGTCAGCTTAGGTCATGGCAGTTTCCTGCTATGACAACCAATTAATGGGCCAAATATAATGACTAACTTAAAGTTGTTTTTACAACTCTGGCATGCATGTCGTATTTCACCTCAGGCTCTATCTTTGGCTCATGTCTCTACCTCATTGGAAGCCTCTCCTCTAAAAGGCTTTGTTAAGGCAGTAGTCTTACATTGACATATCTCAGCACAGATAAAAGGTCTGGTAGCCAACATCATCATTATGTGATGGGTGAAAAAATAATTCTGAGCATGCTGTGAGTATGACTCAGTGTGTCACAAGACATCTTCCCTTCATGCTGCTGCTAGAGCCTAAACTAATCTGAGGGGAAACATTTTTTTTGCCAAATCCTTCCCTATCTATAGGAAACGAAGCTCACAGTGGGCCATGCACAATAAAGATATGCAGAAAAAGGGGAACCATCTTACATAATTAATTAAATTAGTGCTTCCACCCTGTGGCCACAACCTTTTTTACAGAGCATAGGAAATGTGACTAGGGAATTTATTCTGCAACTCAACTAGATGCCCCTCTGTACATACGAATGCATAATTTTTATCCACTATTTGTCAATACTGGGCTTCCTAATTTGTTTAGAAGGGGTAGCTGTATGTTTGAGCTGTATGTTAGTAAAGCCTCAAATAAAAAAAGGGATCAGTGTAGAACAGTAAAATCATTTTCTTTAATGAGCGTCAGTGAAACCCAGTTGGCATCTTTATTGTCACTTCACAGCCCTTTCTTCCCTTGCATAATGCTTTCAGACTGAAGCCTTTTGATCCATTTCTTTGATAAAATGATTTATTTGCCTTGAAAGGTGAAATAGTGTTTGATTACTCTGAATTCTGGGTACACATGTCAAATGACCATGCATCACTTACAGTAGCACCTTCAATGCTGTCAGAAGTCATTCCTGTTATGGTGTTTGGCCTACTTGATATTTCATCATATGTTTTGAAGCTGTCTCTGCTCATTGCAAGGTTTACAGCATTAGCAGCGCATTTACAACTATTAATTTAGATGCTTTTCATGTGTCAATATTCATGACCTCTATTCAGCTTGAGGAGAAAATTTAAAATATCTAACTACTGAACAGACTCAATGAAAATTGTCCTTCATTGTTTTAATTTTAAAACATTATTGTGTACACTGTATTTTTCAGTCTGTCATTAATTTGGCTTTCTGCAGGTTGTAATCTGTGCTGTTTTGATTTTAATAGTCAGTGACCGCTATACAAGATAGAGAAGTAAGTTTGCTTCTTGCAGAGAGGTTGCACAATTAGAGTCCTTAATTGAGGGTTTTAGGGGCAGCACTCCCACGTTTAAAAGCTGCATCCTACAGTTAAATCAAAATCCTGCTTGTTTACAAGATGTTTATGGTGAAACAAATGCATGTACCAACATCTTATGACAAATACAGCAAGCCTCTCAGAAACAACTTATCACCCTCTCCAGGATTTTGCAGATTTTTTTGAGAATGTTGCGGCCCAAAATGCCTTATGTTGCGGGAGCTTTTGTCAAAAATTGTGTTAAAGGTTGCAATGTTTTTTGTATGGTTGTTGCAATGACGTCGTGGGAGACAGAGTAAGTTGCAACAAAAGTTGCAAATATTTTGTTGTATAGTTCTTTAAAAAAAAAGAAGAAAAAAAAAAGAAACTTGTTTTGGGGAGAATAACACTACTGTTGGCTGAGTTTTCCTAGTAACTTTACCAAAAAGGCTCAGGATGCTGCAAATGTTGGTATAATATTAAATTGACTGGTGGATTTTAGACAAAATATAATAATTTATTGAATCAAACCTGAACATGTCTGTCAGTGTCTTGTTAATTTCCTATCCTGGGCTGGGACACATTCATACGGTTTGATAAAGGACTTAGTGGACTTTAACTTATCATTGCGCTTACAATAACGAGCATAGCTGTCCTCAATTTAGGTAATTCTGTACATCTCATCTTTGGTTTTTCCTGCATACACCATGTGTGTTTGTGTGTGTGCGCGCGTCAGTCGTGGGGGGTAGTGAGCAGCCCCGCCCGCTGCAGAGAGCCGACAGGATTGAAACAGCAGCCGCATTCAGCGACATCAGAGTGAAAAATCATTACAGCGTACATTGATGTTAAATGTATACAGGTTGGCAGGACGGTCTGAAATGTTTTGCATGGTCTTTTGCTGTACGTTTTGTTGGTAAATGTGAGATGTTTGAGTCACACGTCTTTGTAAACAAGGAAATGAATATGGCGACATACGTGTGAAGTCAACCCGTTCTCACTCCCGCTTGGGCATTGGTTCTCAGAGTCACATACTGATACAAAGTCTGGTATTTGGGATTGGTTTAAGTCGCGGGAAACTGCAATTATTGGTTCAATTTGCGAAAAGGTTGCAGTGATTGGTGAAAATTGGGAGTCGCACCAACGTCACGGTGATTGGTTGAATTCGCAAAATCCTGGAGGGACTGACTTATCCCTCTCTTACAGCTAACAACAAGTGTGGTAGGTGGCATATTAACATGAATACTTGAAATCTGCCTCCTCTTTTTAACCCTGTTTAACCTTGTATGCTAGTTGTTAGAATAAGACAGATATTTATGAATTATTTACTGTCACCACACTCTTGTTTTAAGACTGCTTTAATTGGAGAAGTGGTTGCCTTGGCTCTAGAGGTCCCCAGTGAGAAGGGTGATCAGGAGAAAAGAGTGTGAAAAAATGACGACACACACACACACACAGGGGTTGGCAACGTGTGTGGAATTCTGTGAAGGTCTTAATGAAAGTCGGAGTGCTTAGTGGACATGAGGGCTCCTCTGATGGAAATCAATGCAGTCTTTTGTAGCTGAGGGAGAGCAGCCAATTCCGGGCCTCAGCTGCCTGATGTGGTGCTGGCAGACTTTGACGAGCATTTAATGACGCGTCACTGCACTAGACAGGTAATCAATTTATTTAGGCAGTAATGGATGTATCCCAAGGTAAATCTTTAATTAAGGGGCAAAAAGAAGAGGACAATTGGATGCAATAGGCCAAGGAGTATCAAAATTCAGCGGCGTAAACTGGTGGCATCCTAATTTCCCTTTTAATTAGCTGTAATGGCCTGATACTCCAACTGTGTTACGTTACATTTCTCAAGCTAAGATCGTCTCACAACAGCAAGGCTCATACACATATTAGAAATATCTGTTTAACCTGCAAAACATCCGAACATTCCAAATCCGTCCCATTCCAGTGAAGACCACAACAGGTCTTGCTTAGACCTATAGATCCACTACACTTACGCTCCCACACCTTTTCATGGGTAATTGGCTTCATTTCTGGATCATTGCACTGGCCGTGAAGCAAAGCCCACAGGCACCACATACATCATGTGTAGTACTGTCCCCCAAAAGGGTTCCTCCTCTACATCGCAAGCTGTCCTAAGTGTCTCTCCCTTGTGCTTTAGTGCCACATACAGTACAGGCCAAAAGTTTGGTTACACCTTCTCATTCAATGCATTTCCTTTTTTTTATGACTCTTTACATTGTAAATTCTCACTGAAGGCATCAAAACTATGAATGAACACATTTGGAATTATTTACCTAACAAAAAACTAAAATAACTGAAAACATGTCTTATATTCTAGTTTCTTCAAAGTAGCGACCCTTTGCTCTGATTACTGCTTTGCACACTCTTGGCATTCTCTTGATGAGCTTCAAGAGGTAGTCACCTGAAATGGTTTCTCAACAGTCTTGAAGGAGTTCCCAGAAATGCTTAGCACTTGATGGCCCTTTTGTCTTCACTCTGAGGTTAAGCTTACCTCAAACCATCTTGATTGGGTTCAGATCCAGTGACTGTAGAGGCCAGGTCATCTGGCGCAGTACTCCATCACTCTCCTTCTTGGTCAAATAGCCCTGGGGTCATTGTCATATTGAAAAATAGATGATGGTCTAACTAAACGCAAACTGGATGGGATGGCATGTTGCTGCAGGATGCTCTGGTAGAATAAATCCCTAACAGTGTCACCAGCAAAGCGCCCCCACATCATCAAACCTCCTCCTCCATGCTTCAGGGTGGGAACCAGGGATGTAGAATCCATCCGGTCACCTTTTCTGCTTCGCACAAAGGCACAGCGGTTGGAACCAAAGATCTCAAACTTGGATTTATCAGGCCAAAGTACAGATTTCCACTGGTCTAATGTCCATTCCTTGTGTTTCTTGGCCCAAACAAATCTCTTCTGCTTGTTGCCTCTCCTTAACAGTGGTTTCCTAGCTGCTATTTGACCATGAAGGCCTGATTCGCGCACTCTCCTCTTAACAGTTCTAGAGTCTGCTGTGTCTGCTGCTACATCTCTCAGGTGACTACCTCATGAAGCTCATTGAGAGAACACCAAGGGTTTGCAGCGCTATCAAAAAAGCAAAGGGTGGCTACTTTGAGGAATCTAAAATATAAGACCTACAAGAGTTATTTAACACTTTTTTTCAAAGTAAATAATTCCATATGTGTTCATTCATAGTTTTGATGACTTCAGTGGGAATCTGCAACGTAAATAGTCATGAAAATAAAAGAAACACAGTGAATGAGAAGGTGTAACCAAACTTTTGGCCTGTACTGTCTATTTAAGGAGTTTTCAGAAACCATCCACTTCAGTCTCACTTAAAAAAACAATGTGGATATGGACATTTGAATGATTGTTGAGAGTCAAAAAGAAACAGACAGTGGCTTGCATAAGTTTACACACCCATGCTAAAGTTGATTTAAAAAAAAAAAATATTTTGGAAATTGATCTTAATGCCTTAATTAAAAAATAGGAAAATCCAACCTTTTAAGGACACCAATTTTCTTTGCAAATTAATAATGTATTGTAAGTAAATAAATGTCCTTCCTTTAAAATACGGGTTACACAAGTCACCCCTATGTTAAAGTCCCATAGAAGCAGACACATTTTTATTTTTAAAGATCAGTTATTTCATAGATCCAGGATTCTCTGCATCCTGACAAAGGTCTCTTGGCTTTTTGAATTAAAATAGGACGCATAGTATCCTGGATCCATGAAATAACTGGCCTTTCAAAATAAAAATCTGCCTGCTTCTATGGTAATTCAACCTAGGGGTGTGTATACTTATGACCAGGGCTGCACGATTATGGCCAAAATAATAATCACGATTATTTTGATCAAAATTTTGATCGCGATTATTCTCACGATTATTTGTTGATTTTAACCAAAACAAATTTTATCGTCACATAGGCTGTTTATAACTGTGAGAGGGAGTGTGATGGACGCTACTCACAGAGAGACGGCTGACTCATTATGAACGGGTCCAGCACGGGTCGAACGGCGGATACACACGTCGTGTGTATGAAATCTGTGTGTATCGTCACTGCGCTGCATTTTTATGAACTATGATATTCTGGCCATGGGTCACATCTCTCGCCCTGGTCCAGGTCCAGACCCAGCAGCTCCGTCTCACGTTGTTACTCTACCAACTGAAGTTAGTAGCATTCAATAACTTCTTCTGTGTTCTACGTTGTGGCCGCCGCAATAGCAGAGTTA
>NC_045752.1:16817987-16818271 GCF_008692095.1 Etheostoma spectabile | reverse complement strand
CACTGGTACAAATACAGGTTTGCCTGTCATACTTAACAATATACAGTTGTGTTAAAAAAATGTAAAAATTAAAACTATAGACAAATGTCAGAAGTGTGGACCGCGGCCGTTGTGTGGCCGGGCTGCGCGGAGAGTAAGACGAGAGAAAGCTGAGGAGAGATCCCACGCAAGCACGGCTTTACAGACAAAATTGGTCATGTAACGCAAAATTAAACCATAATCATATAAACAACATTGCAGCGGATGCGAGGACATTAGTACCGGTGCGTCCTAGAGGAGCTAAC
>NC_045752.1:16817861-16817977 GCF_008692095.1 Etheostoma spectabile | reverse complement strand
CGCTACTAGCACCGACTAGCACTGGTCACCGCTGTTGTCTGAAAAACAACAGTCGGGACAAAATGTTGCGTTAACTGGTAAACCTTGAGACCGACGTATAACGACTGCTATCTGTT
>NC_045752.1:16817574-16817851 GCF_008692095.1 Etheostoma spectabile | reverse complement strand
AGTTTTCCTCCCGTTACTCTGTCCTCTGTGACTGTCCACATCCAAAAACTAAGCTGCACGATGCAGGGAACAACTGATTGGCTCATGATCAGACGGTAGTAGCGGTAGATGGGCTATGCAAAAAAAAAACGGAGCGTTCTATGAAATGACGCTTTAAAAAAAAAAATCGCTCGATCGCGCAAATTTGATCGTGGGAAGTCAAAATCGTGATTGCGATTAAAATTTGATTAATTGTGCAGCCCTACTTATGACCCCTGTATTTTAAAGAAGAACATTT
>NC_045752.1:16816192-16817564 GCF_008692095.1 Etheostoma spectabile | reverse complement strand
AATACATTATTTATTCACAAAGAAAAGGTTGTACTTTTCAATTTTTTTTTAATTAGGGCATTTAATCAATTTCCAAAAGATGGTTGTTTATTCCTCTTTTTATTCAACTTTAGCATGGGTGTGTAAACTTATGCAAGCCACTGTATGTACGTGCAGAGCCATGTTTAAGTGACAGGTTGAGTCAAGCCTCATTGATAAATCCACTAATCATTTGAAGGAAAAACACAAAGGTACCTAGAGGATCAAAGTCCTATTGAGTGGAAAAGTCCTGCCGTTGACCTACCTATGTGGAACAGATGCACTATCTTTCCGCAGTGTCATCTGCCATGCTATGTTTTTGATTGGCTGTCAGTGTCTCTATTGTTGATCAAATTGCTCTGAAAGTGATCCCGACAATATTGTTTTCTGCTGTCGCTATAGTTCCTCTAGGTCTTTCTAGGGCCTTCTCAGGTGTTTCCAGGCATTCTGCTCAGACACCTGTTAACTGGCTCCTGTCTAATGCAAAGATAGTACCAGTACCAAAAAGCTCCCTTTTTAGATGTCTGATTGTTCCTCATTCTGTTTGGACTGCTTATATATTGAATGTTCAATTGTTTCATTCAATAAGTGAGGTTTGGAACATAAATTGCAAATAAAGAGCCTTATGCTGTCTTCCTGTTCATATCAGGCTGTATTGCCAACATGCCCCACAAAAAGCTGGAAATGCCACTCCTGTTATATCTACTCCTGTCATATCCACTCCTGTGATAGCCACTCAGCCAACCAGCGTGTCCACCCCCTAGCTGTCAGTCAGTCAGTCAGTCAGAAAGCTAACCATTTCTCTAAGCTAACCGGCCAGTCAACTCCAGTTTGTCTGAAAGCTCTTCAACAACGACAGATATCGGGCAGCATACCAGCCAGCCTGTTAACTCTTGCAGCAGCCTGCCAGCTCATGTAGTATCTGTCCAGCCAGCCAGTTTCCCCTGTAGCAATAGCTGTTGACCCCAAACCAGGCCCTCAAGAGCCAGAGTCCACTGCTCTTGCCTGGCCATCAGTGGGGGGGAAAGGGTCACAACAACATGTGTAGACACTCATCAAGGCCAAGGACTATTTTGCCTGATTTTATTTAACTATGTGCTTTTTAATTCAAAACAGCAGTCAAATCTAAAACTGCTCCATTTCAGGCTGGGTAAAGTTATTTAGTACTATAAGTAGGGTTGTAATGATATTTAAGATAAAACCGAAATCGCGACACTCAGCTCCACGAACCTGTGTTGTGGAGTGAGAAGGCAGAATCGCGACACATCTCTTCCAACTCCCAGAGTTATCTTTCTCATCCAGATCCAATGCTACCACATCTTCAAATTACTATTAGTATTAGTCCTTTTGGTGC
>NC_045752.1:16814414-16816182 GCF_008692095.1 Etheostoma spectabile | reverse complement strand
TTTTGTCTGGTAAATTTAGCTAACTGTAAAGAACAAAAAGCAAAAAGGGGACCACCGGTAATGCTAACGAAGGTGTAACGTTACAATGGCCGCTGTTCTGACTCTGGTGCCTGGGTCTGTTTCCCGACATTTCAGTAAATTGCCATTAGCGTCCTTTGCCCCCCCCAAAAATTGTGATACAAACCGAACCCTGGGTTTGGTGTATCATTACAGCCCTAAATATAACTTAATTCCGGGACATTTCTTATGCTTCAGTTGTACTAATTGCCAAATATTGATATCTCATGACCCTGTAGGAAATTATTTTAATTTGTTTTCTTTTTTGTTAAAGTCCTTTTTATAGCCCCAAACATAAACATTATCCACTCCTGTAGACCTAATAAAAATGACTTCATAGCTAAACACACTGATAATGTGCTTGACCTGTCTTGTAAACATGTCACTTTGTTCTTTGATTTAAAAAGACATAAGCTGTAAATGTTGAGATGTAATTTCAATTCAATGAATGAGTGAACAGTTTTTTTTTTTAATACCGACTAGTTGGCCATCATTTTGTAAATGCCAATGTCAATTGTATTTGTATAGCACCTTTTTATTACACGTAAACCCAAAGTGCTTTAAAGATGTGCGCAGTAAAGGTTTAAAGGCCTGAAGGGATCTAACGGTTTGGTACCTGCAGCCGAACAACTTCAGTGTGAACCCAGGAAGAACCCTGACTCTGTCATGGCTCTTTCAGTGCCATGAAAGGCAGTGTTTACAATGAATCGCTCTTTAAGGCTCATTTGAAATGACTACAGGATTTATGCAGGAGTGTCCTTTCTGGGCATTGGTGTATTGGTCTGTGACAGTGTACTAATTATCCATGGACCAAGGACAAACTGAGAAAGATAATACGGGGTGTGTGTGATGGCAGTATGGGATAACGTTGTTGCATGTACTTTACAGTAGCAGACTTCTGGTCGATCTTGTGATAATTAGTCTGAGTTTAGAAGGTGAGAACAGAGTCGAACAAAATCAGGCAAACTTTTCCACAAGTAATTATGCAGCCTATCAATATCCAATAACCAATTCATATAGGCCCTTGAACTTTTAAAACTATGACTCAAGTTTATTGTGTCCCTACAAGTTTTTCAGCTATTAATCTGCAGAATGGGGACGTTTCATTGACTTATTCGGTTATAAAAAATCAGTTTGATGTTTTTTCCAGCCCATTCTTATTACTGTATGCACGTCACAATTCTGACGGTATGCTAACCTTCAGCAAAAATATCACTTTTTCACGGTTTTGCGGTATTGCAATTCCAGCATTTAAATGTATTATTTTTTTTTTTTAAATGTCTGGGTAAATAATTCTCCATTGAACACAGTGTATTTGATTTTTAAACACACTGAACACTGGCAGGGCTACGGATTACTAAACTGCAGTTTCACTCCTTGGCCACTTATAAAAAACAGCTCCGAGTTTAGGAACGGTATGACGTAAAATGTTGGTGGTTTTGAAACCTTGACTTTTTCAAACCGCAGCATACCTTGAAAATGGTATCCAGCCCATACCTAACCTCAGCATGGATTCCAAATCAAGAGCAACCAGACAGCCCAAATAAACACAGCAAGGAGTAATAATTATTCCTTTGAATGCCTTAACATTTTAGTTAGGCTCGCACGATTAATCGTTGAAATCTCAATTCAACCTGTTCACGATAAAATATTTAAATTAACCAATTTTTTTTTTTTTTTAATGACTTTGATTCTCATTTAATTTTACGAG
>NC_045752.1:16798823-16814404 GCF_008692095.1 Etheostoma spectabile | reverse complement strand
CACAAACACTACTTCTTTCTTCTGTGAGTTTTAAACATAGACTGTATAAAAAGCGCTGCAATGCTCTCCCTTCTCTTCATTGAAGCCTCTACTTTTACAGGCTTGTGGTGATGCGCAGTGTGCTATTGGTGCCAAAAATTTATTTTATTTGGTACTGACAATTTGTTTTGTTTTGTCATTGTTCATGTGTGCAATAAATATTACACTTTTGTGAGAAAAAAATAATGGCAGAGAATCGTGATATCAATTCTAAGCTAAAAACTTGTAATTCATATTTTTCCCCGAATTGTGCAGGCTTTATTTTAGTAATGGTTTTCAGGTCACTTATGTTATGTCTCTGTATGTGCTCTGAAAGGAAAATGTGAATTTGTTGTTTTTGCAGGTGAACCATTGGCTGGTAGAGCTGCTGCTGGCATTCCTAGAGGGTACTGGAGCTTCTCCTGGGTAGCCAAGGACGACCTGAGCTTTCCCAACGACTCCATGCCCATGTCAGGTGAGTCGGACATTGTCAGTTCTCCTCAGACAGATGGACAGGACAAGGCACTTTGGTCTTCTAAAGATCCTTTGCTCCCAATTGTCCGTGACACCTGGCATCAGCTCTCCATCAGCACACATAAGTGTCTCTGTCTCGCCCTGCCCTCTACCATCAGCACTGGCAGCGTCACACAACTGATTCTGTTGATCAGCCTTTCTGTGACAACTCAAGGGCCCAGAGAAAAAATATTTCTAGTAACCATTACAAACACATCTGGAACCTGCCCCAGTGCTTATAGTTTTAATCATAATTAATCTCTTTGGGGAACCGGGCCTCTTACAGTGGTGAAAGTAATAAAATACATCAGATAAAATACAACTAAGCATAGAAATACAATATTATTTGTTCACTTTCCTTTTATTTTCACACGTGCACAAATATAACCACATTTACCTACTCACTAAAGCCATTCTGTGTATAGAATGTATACTGTGCAACAAGAGTGTCATCAAATGATCCAGTATGTAATGCTGGAGAAATGGCAGTGGGAACAATATAGAGTTTTTATTTTTTATTTTTTTTATGTAGAGCTATTCATTTATCAAACATAATGAAACAGAGAAACCTCAGTGTACTTTCAATGTACTCCCTAAAAAATGTAATATTGTTAAAAAAAATGAACATAAGAGGTACAAGTGATAATAACTGGAAGAAACACAGTTAAAACAAAATCAGGCAGATTACATTTTGATTAATTAAAAAAAAACAAAAAACGAAAAAGAAGCTATTTCCTTCAAAATAGACTGTATCGGTATCGGCCTTATAAATCCGTTATCGGTCGGGCTCTAATTCTGAGCATTTCATAAATCTCATTTACAAGGATAGATTTCTCTGTCACTGGTTTCAAGTAAACATATTTTGCAAGCAGGTAGATTTTGGCATTACGTTCCATGAGCTAAAAAATGTCATACATGTGAAAGCAAGCTTGTAGTGGACCAGTCAAACAAGAGATAGCAAACCTGTTATAAGAAAGGGAGAGGTAAACAAAGGTGGAGGCGTATAAGCGTCTTTCTTAATTTAAATATAATTTTGGAGGATGAACAGACATGTACTACAGTATGTACCGGATCTGCCCTTCAACATTGATATAATGCATACATCTAGAAGAGAATAAGAAGTAGGTGAAGAGAAAAGTTTATGTCACTGGCTAAAGAGTCAAAATTGACATAGGAAGAAAACAAGTCTGAGTTGTAATAAAAGTGATCTAAGGACTGGAGCCCAATATTACAACCCTGGGTATGAGCATCTGAGTAAGTGAGCCCAGAGGCGCATGTGTGCATCCGTGTCACGTCCGACTCAAAGCCCATTCCCATCACTCGGTGGCGACAGCTCCAGTGCTATTTTTTTGTGCCCCTTTCCAACCTCTTGGAGGGTGGGAGGTCATCCTGTAAGTGAGGATTCAAAGTCCTGCCAGCACCCAACTGTCACATGACTGTTTATGAAACACATCCTTAAATGTGAAACCCTGGGACCTTGCTTCAGCTGCCTGTGGCTGTGACAGCCTGCAGTGGAATCACTGTAATTGGTGTCAGTTAGACAACGAATCACCCCACCATTTTTGAATCAATCAATCCATCATGCACACAGCTGACTACGTTTTCTAGAATTTCATTTAGATGACAGCTGTGACCTCTCATCTATAGTATGTTAGCGAACCAGACAAGGTTTTTTTTTTTTGTCTCTGTGTTGATTAGTGAACGGAGCATGATGGGGCTGAAGCAGAAAGAATCACATCTGGGCAGTAAAAGCCAGACGACTACAAACGTTCCAAATGAATAATGGCGCAGTTCAGAGAAACCGTTTAAATCATGATTACCACAAATGTTGTGTAGTTTGACAAATTGTTGATTGGGCAGAAGAACAAATGTGTTTACTTCTGTGATATTTTATATATTTCATTATATTGTATTCTTAGTGATTATATGTGTGGGCATATTTGTGCCTTGTACTTTGTTTTATAACTCTTGAATGAGGTTTTTACGAAGGTGATATTGCATTGTGTTACATAGGACAGCTTTAGAGGAGGTTTCACAACATGATAGGGGGAACATGGCTTTAGGCTGCAGTGATAGATCTCAGCTGTCCCTACAGCATCTGCTGTCTGCTGGCATTTATTACCTACCACAAAAGCCAAAACAGACCGACTGGACACTCGCCACCAGCAGCCCCCATACTCTTCCTCCTGCCTCCCTGCTTCCATTAGCTGCCTTTAGCTGTAGGGGCTACAGGGTTTGCCAATGTCTGTATTTGCATCTTAGTGCTGCTAAACTGACTTCATTGCCACTGTATGTCAGTAGTGTCAGAGCCCCCCTTGACCTGCCTTTCATCTACAGTGTGCATCTTCCCTTGGGGAATAACAGCGGGGTAGCCTGTTGCCATATTCTGTTCAGCAAAATCCTTCCATACGCCATCTTTCTCACTCCAGACCTATTCTCTTTATCAAGATGGATAGTCCTGGTTCAGCTGTGGCTGCCAGCTGTAACAGAGACACTCAGATGGATGCTAGCCACTTGAGGAGTTGCCGTGCTCTACAATAGAACATCTGCCTTACACAGCTGGTAGTGCTGTTCTTGTGTAATGAGACACAGCAGTGGAATAAAACACATTTGCAAAGGCAGGGGGGTATAAAAGATAGAACAGTGGTGCAGGTGCTTAAATATGGCATCCTCCTGGAGTCACATCATTCAGCCCTTCAAACCCCTACTGTACTAATGTGCACATTGTTCCATGTGAAAAGCTTTTAAATGCTGTGGAGGATAGTTTGTCTCAAGCACCCATGAGCATGTGCTCCCATGCGTGACTATAAGCGAAAAGATTCATTTTTAAGTTGTTTTTAATATATTGGGAATATTCAAATAGAGGGTGACAAAGTGCACAGATTTAATTCCATTTATTAATGTCACATCTAAGGGCCATTAGAATATCAAATGCCACAATAGAAAATGCATTAAATTTTTAACACCAATTCTTAGTATCTCACTTGCATTCTTCAAACACTAAGGTCTCATTAATATCACGGCATTAATCGCTCACTCAGGAGAGTGATTAAGTTAAGATTATTAGTTATTAAGTTGTGAGCAAGACAACAAGCAAACCCACTCACAGAGGGAAACGTTCTATAATAACCCTAACACAATATTACCTAAAATCTGGTACACTCCAATGTTTGCGTTTTATGGGTATCAGCTGGTTGCTGTCTATTATGCTGTATTTACTGTTAATGCCACTGATGCTTTTCTAGTTGTTCATGTGTTTAAATGCTCTGGATTGTGAGGTAAAGTGCTAGTTGCTAACTTTCATAAAAATAGATTTTTGTCATATCTGACACTATATCTTTGCATTAGTATATGAATCATTTAATTTGTGAAAGAATGAAAAAAAGAGAATTCCTCTGCCTTCTCCGGGTGGTCCTAATGGCATAACAACCAATCGGAGCTGAGAAGTCTCTAGTCTAACACAGTGTCAGGGACTGCTTGTGAACTATGGTGAAACTATAAAACTAGGCAGCTGATCAAATATGAATTAAGATTCTGTTACTGAATTGCCTCTTCCTTGCCTCAAATGTTTTTAGAAACATTTTAGTGTTCTGTTTAGCTGTAAAATAAAGGTTCAGTTACTTACTGAACCTTTAAATTTTAAACTTTAATGGAGATTCATTGACCAAATTAAGTATTGATTAGCTATTGACTGAGACAATGAGAAACTATCAAACTATTTGTGATGTGGAAAATACTGTAGAGCTTTTTTATGGTTTTGGTTTTGTCAATAGTTTCTTCGGTATCTTCATAGCCATAGAAGGTCTGTTTTAAAGGATTTCTCTTGACCCACTGTCAGCGTGTGCCACCCTTTTGTAGTTTTGAGTGGATGCTAAGGATAAGATGCGAGTTCACTAGAAAGCCTGACATATGGCTTTGATCCCCCTGTGATCGCCTCCACCACTCTGTCCACCTTTATACTTCCAAACATCTCTCTTGTTGCTGCTTGCAGTCAATGAACACATTTGAGTATGTTGAAACCCATCCTTTATCGCAAAACCAGGGTTTGAGAACACGTTTAATTGCTTTACAAATGGGGAACACAAATGATTAATATCAACTCACAAGCCATGAAATGATAACTTTCTTATACTTGTGCAACAGAATTAGAGTTCTGTGTTTTAAGTGTCTATTTATCTATATGTGTTTGACAGGACAGCTCCTGCTACCTTGAGAGGAAACAAATTTTCCTGGAATACCTAGGCCATAAAAAGTTGAATGCAGACATAAATAAACTCAGCCAGACACAATCTCATTGTAATCAGGAAATAAACATATTCATCATCTCAATTAAGGGCAAATGTGGAAATTTGTCAGCACAGTTTTCACTCTCACTCCACAAAGAGGCATTGTTAGATGCAATTTACTTGATGTCAAAAGCACTCCTTTGCTAATCCAGCATCTCATTTTTTAAAACATGTAGTCACTGCACTACTAGGAATTGACTAGTTAGAGATGGCCACAGTTGCATCTCAATGACCTTTGCCTGCTTAACACGACACATTGCTCAATTTCTGCTCTGTCTGATGAATGATGTCAGGGTTGTATAGGTATATAGCCTCTAGTCCTGATAGGCTCATTGACCAGTCACACAGCCTTGTTACACAAGCACTGGCATCTCTGGAAGTGCTCTGCTTCATTACTACCAGGACTAAGATTCAGTGTTTGTTTTTGTTTTTGTACAATAAATGAATTCCCTTGAAACTCCAATGAAAATCAAGTTTTTAAGTTTGTTAATATGTCCATATGGTGTTTTTTATATAAGACCTATCATGAGCGAGTCAAGGAGTCAAGTCCATAGCTGAGCAATTTTGCTTTGGAACTGCAGTGTACCAATGACAGTGAATCAGTGACAATTAAACCCTCCGTCACATACCATCGTCAATATTCCATAACATTAGCAATATTGCAAATAAATATGTATAAAATATACAGTAATGTGCAAATGTTTTAGGCATAAATGAAAAACAGCACACAGTTTTTGAAGGAACTCAGCTGGTATGTTGTTCCAAACATCTTGGAGAACTAACCACAGATCTTCTGTGGGTATAGGCTTCCTCAAATCCTTCTGTCTCTTTATGTAATCCCAGACACACTCCATGATGTTGAAATCAGGGCTCTGTGGGGGCCAGGTCATCATTTTCAGGACTTGTTGTTCTTCTTTACACTGAAGATAGTTCTTAATTGCATTGGCTGTATGTTTGGGCTCGTTGTCCTGCTGCGGAATAAATTTGGGGCCAATCATACACCTCCCTGATGGTATTGCATGATTGATAAGTATCTGCCTGTATCCAGGTGTCCAGCATTCAGGACACCATTAATCCTGACCAAATCTCCAACTCCATATGCAGAAATGCAGCCCAAAACTTGCAAGGAACCTCCACCGTGGTTCACTGTTGCCTGCAGACACTCATTTTACCGCTCTCCAGCCCTTCGGCAAACAAACTGCCTTCTGCTTCAGCCAAATATTTCAGACACATCAGTCCAGAGCACCTGCTGTCATTTTTCTGCACCCCAGTTCCTATGTTTTTGTGCATAGTCCTGGTTTCAATGTCAGAACTCTTCCATGAAGACCACTTCTGGCCAGACTTCTCCGGACCTGGTTCTCACTGGTTTCTGCCAGTTCTGAGCTGATGTCACTGCTGGACATCTTACGATTTCAAAGGGAAATAAGTTTTATATGTTTTTCATCTGTCAACGATCCTCAACATTGCCCGACTTGTTGCAAATGTACCTACAAGAATTGATGCTGTTTTGAAGGAAAAGGGTAGTAACACCGAACATAGATTTTTCTTTTGTTTGCTCTCTTTGCATTTTGTAAATTAAAAAAAATAAACAATCATTTATATTTTTGAAAGCATTCTTAGTTTACAGCTTTGTCACACCTACCTAAGACTTTTGCACAGTACTGTATATACATAATAACAATGGAAACCACTGTAACATCGTATTATTGTATGTTTCACAACCACTTATGCTGTGTCAGCCACTATCAGTTACAAGCTAACAAGTTAACAAACAGCAGCTACACTCACCATTCTGATATGTCTACTATATGGTGCTATATGGTATTTGAGTCTGGGTCTGACTAAGGATAAAACAAGTATGGCTGAATCTCTCCTGTGTTTCCTAAACAGCAAGTCATCTTAATGTGCACTGCTCTTTCACCGGTCAACCTACTGCAAGCAGCGGTGGTTGGCAGGGCACGAGGCCAGATCCATAATTTAATAATAAGGGAGAGAATTTTTATATGAAACAATGTTTAACCAAAATGAATCATAGCAGAGTATCGATTGAAAACACCATTTACCGGCCTTGTTCACACTATTTTTATGTTGGAAAAACCAACTTAGTTTATAAAACCAGCACCATTCAAAAATGGTAGGTTGCTTTTTCAATAGTCTATATTCTCAACGTTCCACTCCCGACCGAAATTGTGCCGGATTTCACTTATTTCGGCCGGAAATCCGTTGCCTTGGACTTGCTTTGTGTTGGCATTTTAAACTGGTTGATTTATGAGGACTATGATTAACTGCTCCTCAGATCTCTGAAGGGTAAATCCAGACAGATAGCTAGACTATTTGTCCATTCTAAGTTTTCTGTTAGGGTTAGAACAACTTTTGAAAGTTGTCATGGTCTGAGCAGACCAAGATTTTATTTGTTTCTTTACACAAGTTTGTATATAATTTGCTATGCTAGAGCGCCATCTACTGACGGTAGTGGGTATTGAGGGTGGACTGCTGGGTAATTGAACGTTACATTTCCTGTTTACTGTGCAGACACACGAGAGTAGTCACCGACACGATTGTCCGTTCTGCTGTCTCCGGACAAGTTATTTGCACTCGCTTAATTTATGTTTTTCTACCCTCAAGGGTAGGCAATGCCCGTAAGTATGAACGTTATATTCAAAGGTTTGAGAAATGTTTAAGCCGTTTTGTTCTTGGCAGGAACGGTGTTTGTTGCATGTGCGCAGCTAGCAAGCGTGTTTGTAGCATATACGACGAAACAAAATGGACTAAAAGTAGTTTTATTTTTGTTCAGTTTTACAGCATAAATAAAGGAAAGGAGAAAAGGAATGAAGATCTCTTGCATCCACGTTCTTTGTTTGTTCTAGCCTGATGGTTGTAAGCTTGCTGGACAGCTGAGTAACGCTACACTTAGTGAGGCCAGTACAAAAGTACACATATTCCACCAAAACAAGTTCCTTCCCGAGGCTATTTTGCAGAGGCGCTTAGCGCTGCCCATGACTATTGTGATTGGTTTAAAGAAATACCAATAAACTAGACCACGTTTTTCTCCTTTCCTGGAATGCTGTGTGGACTTGACAGACCCTCGTCCTCTGCTCCGCAGTGGAGGAAGGTCTGGCAAAACAAACTCTTTTAATGAGCAGAACTGCATTTACAAGTGGTGCTAAATAAATTACAAGCACATATAATTAATCCATTATCTATACATAGCATTGTTTGCAGAAGCCTTTAGAAAAAGTATTGAAATATTGACCCTGATCTTCCAGTTTTCGTTTTATGCTTGCCAGGTCACAAGAGGTTTGTTCTGGCTTTTAAATTGACTTAATAATCATCCTCTCTCTCTCAATAAGAAATGACATGCAGGAAGCAGTAATTGGTCATTTTGAGCTTCACAGATTACTCTCTGTAGATTTGCATCTGCTAACCCCATGATGCTTTATGGCTTCACGCAGGCACATCCTGAGCATCACCGCAACCAATGACCACCATCTCTGGGGTATTAGAATTCAATGATTGTCTTTTAATTATCATCAAAGCATGGTGTGCTAAGAACTGGCCTATGAAAATCAGGGTTTGCGTGACAGATTCACTAAAAACAATGATTGCAATGAAGCATTCATAATGTATTGGGTTACAGGACTGATGAAATTACAGTCTGATGAGATGACATAAAATAAATGGTGTGTAGATTGGAGTGGGAAGGAATCAAATGGGAACTCTTTTGATTGAACTTCTTTAACTATTTACTCAGCTTGAACAAGCTTTAATATTGGATTACATAATGTTGACATAAAGCAGTGCCAGTATTTCTGTTATGACAGCAATTAATCACATCAAATTATAATGGCTTTTATGAAAATAATTTGTAACAAATGTAAATGCCTGTCAAAGCCACTGAACTAACATCATTTTTTCTGTCATGTATGCTACTGTAACAGACATTCCATTCTGTTTTTTAATATTTAAAAGGATACTTCACCAATTAGCATTATTACTTTGTATTAGTAGATACCCAGTAGTATTTTCAAATGGCCGTGCTTCCCTCCCTCATGTCCCCCCGAGACTATATTTCTCTGCATGGGAAAAAAAGAGGGCTGAGGCTGTGGACTACAAGCCAGCTAGTTCTGCATGTTTTCAACCCGCCCATAGGAGGCTGGACTCTTTACCCCAAGCGAGCCGAAGCAAGTCGAGTAGCAGCCATCTTGGAGCAAAGCTACAGCTCTCTCTTTTCAGCAACCAAAAGTTAAAAAAAGAAGGGAAATGTAACATTGCACCGACTTGAAAACGGAACTCTGTTTCATTATCAAATATTTAGTAGTATTGCGTTACTGTAATGCGTTACTTTGTTACTTTGTAACACGTTACTTTACAACACGCTACTTTGTTACTTTGTAACACATTACTTTGTAACACATTACAAACACATGTCCCACTGGACAAGTTAAAACTCAAACAAAATAAAACGCCATGTTGTGCCACTCAATACGTTTATGTTACCAATTTGAAACAAATACATTTTTTCCTCACAATTCGGGGCAGCGCATGGCTAACGTTAGACCCAGCGGCATGCTTTTGGATGCTTTCAATGGTTTGCTCTAATTCTGCATTAGCATAACACAAAAAAAATTATAAAATGAGATCTCTTTACCTGGCCAAGTGACTTTTGTGCATGAACACAGTGAAACGTAATTGTCCAAAGGAGAAGTGCCTCAAAAAGTTGATGTCAAGCCCTGCAAGATGTCCCGGTTTGTCTGCTCCACGCAGAGTATCTGGTCGTTGAGCGTGTGCTGTTCTTCCTGCATGTTGGCCTGCGGGGGAAGGTAAACAACCAGTATGAATGAAGCTAACTCACGGTGGGGAATAGAAGGGTTTGCAGTTCATGGGAAAAATGTTCAGATAAGGAGAGCGCTGTTCTGTAGAATCACTGTTGCATCATTACACCAGCTGCTGTTAGTTTAAAATTTCTCCACCTTTCGATTTGCCGGAGAGCTCTGTGTCACAGTACGGTCTGAACATCTGGAAGCTAACCAGCTGCAGTGCAGAGTCCAGAATTAATCCACAAAGCCACGTCTTTGTGAAGCATGAAATGACAGATGCAGAAAAGTCTGTTTTTTATTCAACAGTAGCTGAAGTTTGTCCTGTTTGTTGAGAAAGATCCCATGTAACGGTGTGCGAAATCCCTGCGGGCGGAGATGCATTGGCCATCTTCCTTGCCTATGGTCTTTCACCTTTTGATATATATATCAGCAACAATAAATGTGAGACGGGGATTCTTCAGATACAGTCACAACATTGTATCATTTTCACATGACCATGGCATGTTGGTAAATGCTTGGGTCCAGTTATCCACAGGAACAGGAAGTGGCAGCAGCAAACCAAAATATTTTCCTAGAAATACTGAGACATGGATTGCTGAGCTATCTACATACATTTGATAAATACATAGCAGTCTAGGCCTCTGAATCATCATGTAATTGTTTTTTGTCATTGTACAAAATGATGAAACCGCACAGTTAAAAACAATTTACCAAAATAAACATATCCTGTTATAGCGCTCTAATGCATACAACAGCTGAAGTACATTGACATTCAATAATTATTTATTGTATTATACTGTATTTTATTCAGAAGGTTTCTTCATGCCAAAGGTTTTCTATTTCAGGCACACATACATTCTTCTCTCAGAGGTATCAGTTTTACATTGAGCACCTGGTTCAATTTCCAACAGTGTTTCCAGTAATTACTCTGGGCCTGGGGACAAATCAAATATTAAAACAAACTTTGGAGAATGTGAGAATGATTGTCATGGCCTGCTACAAATTAACACTGCTCTGCCAAAACTTAAAAATTAGGGGGCAACTAAGGATACCTTTTATTACCATATAGTACCTTTTATTTCTCTAAAAACATTTTCAGGTTGCTTTGATTAAAATGTGCAATGGTGTACTCAGCAATGTCAAAAAAAGATATGATTACATATTAAGAGGATACTGAAAGAAATTAAAGCTGAGATTGTGAATGAATGGGTCATAAAAGCCGTGTCCTTGGTAACTTGGCAAGTCATCAGTTCTTGGTCACTTTGCACATGCATAAGGTGGGCGAAACTGGATGACAGACCCAGATCAGTTGAATCATATCTCTCATGCCCATTTGGCAGCAGACAGAAGTGCTTAGTTCTTCAGTGTGCCAAGTGCGTTTCTGCATGCATGAATATTGGTATGATATCCGAGTGTGGAAAAACATGAGGGAACGGCTCTAAAATGTATGTCTATGTTTAACCTTGTCTCCTAGAAATGACTTTACCATACAACTAAACTGCATGCTCATTTACGTTTCGAGGGAAATGCATTTTGTCCTGTTTTTTTTCTGATGGATGACAAATATATTTTTAATCAAAGTTCATGTAAGGAGGAGGTCAGGGGGTCAAACAAACTGTTCATGTCCTGAGTAAAACCAAAAGTCTGTATTGATCATCCTGCATTATTCCACCCATGCTTCATAGACATTTATTGAAGGAAAGGAAATGAGCTTTTACTGCAACCTTGAACTATTTATTTCTCCACATCTCATCAGCCCTCAAGGTCCTCAGTGGCAATGAGCTACACAAGAATCAATGTTTTTTGCCAAATGAAAAGTTTTAAGCATGGAAACGATTACCCTTACTGGCACTAAGTGGCTGTGAACGACTGCCACTATGATTCCTCTAAAGGCAGTTGCCTCCTCAAGTGGACAGCCATGTCATTTGAGGGCAGCCTAATGCAGCCTTGATGCCACCTCATTAGGTAAAGCTCCTTTTGACTGAACGTTTTATTTCTACGTCTCAATTCACTGATAACAAATTTTGTTCCAAGTCACAGAAGATTTTTAAGTATTGTCGATACAAATATTTAAGGAAATTAAGGAGTACTGTGTTAATGGATATTTGAAAGGGCTTTGGGAATGTTGAAAATACAATGTAGTAGATTAAAACATTGGAAAGAAACTTTACTGTTCACACAAGGTACTGCATTTGTATGTCACACAAAGTACACAAAAACAGCATCCACAATTAGGGAGAGTTAGTTAAAAAAAAATGCAAGGAAGGTAATGTTACCTAGCATAGCATTTTGAATTATGCATCAATCAAAAATAATCATATTGTGCTAGCAAACTTGCTTTTGGTCTTCATGGCTATAAGACCCTTTGCAAACATTGTACAGACAAATACCGTGATGAAGAGTTGACTTCATGCCTTTCAACTCTTGGAGTTCTCGCCACCGTTTGGAAAGCCTCACTGAACAAGGCTTGTCGTCCTTGCCTTATCATAGCCCATCTTTTTTATGTTTGTTCTTCTAACCTTCTCCTCCTTTGCTGTTTCTCTGCAATCTTTCCTTCTTGACAATGCACTGTGGAGTTAAGCATGTTGGCATTTCTGTACATCCATGGCATTTCCCCTGTCTGTGCACAAGCATTAATGTGGAATAGTGTGGTGTGGCTTGTTTCTGAGCCAATTGTTTGTTTGCAATTTACAGGGCCAGGGCTGTGTATGAATAGGATTATTTTTAGTGTACACATATAACTGGCAGCTAGCGGGCCCTGAGGAGATATTTGCAACAAAAAAAAACTGTTGGATTACAATCATTGACTGCACCTATTAAGTCAAGGTGCTAAAAAGAGTCAACACTCCACAACACTATGCACTCAACAAAAAGATATAGGACGAATGAGGGCAGACTGCAGTAAGACCATATATAACCTTTTCTGAGCAGGTGACAGATTTGCTATAGGCCATTATTGACTTTAGCTTGTGTAAAGTTTGCTTTCTGGTGTAGATACAGTTTTCTGCCATTTACAGTTTTTTTCCCTCGCCAGTTACAGCCAGCGCTCCTATACCATGCCACTCTATTAAAAGTCAGCACTTCATAATGTAATTATTTAATTTTGTTTAAAATACTGTTTAGAACAAGGTGGAATATGTTGTGAGTATCGCTTTACTGTTTGTAAAAAGACTGTTCAAAGCTGTTTGTCTGCGTCAGTTAGACTTGTGTGTTGATATGAGGGACAAAGAGCCCAAAGGCTCCTTGACCATGCCCAGAAACGTCACGCATACAGGAAAATAAAGGAGAAAATACAGGACAAGGGCAGAGTGCTACACTGTTGGAACGAATTCTGAACAACAAAGCACAGCAACACCATTCCTTATTTTCCTTTTAAGTCTGACAGACTCACACACTGTCTGTTAACGTTACCGATAGACTTCCGAACGTGCGGCAGGCTGCCCTGTGGGCTGCCCCGTGGCACGGTAACGTTTACAGACAGTGAGTGACTCTAATGATGCCCGCTCCTGCAGCCCGCCGTATGGGTTGAGCAGAAGCTGCACAGTTTGACCGGCCCTCGCCGCCTCAAAACACTACTGGCCCACCGGTAAAAGTCCAGACTCTCCCAATTGCCACTACACTACTGGTTAAGTGTATTACATTGCAATGTTGCATAACTTAATTTATTAATATCAGGGAACATGCCTGCCACACTCGCAGTTATCCGGTAACTAGGCCACCAACTACGCAGACCCGACGGAGCTCCACGACTGACAGCTCATGGTGTTCTGTACCCAACGCACATCGTCATCTTATCTGGGGTAACTGAACCACCAACTACCGCTTACCTAGAGCACCACAACCGGCAGTCCGCAGTGAAAAGTGTCAGCATTCCCTATACAACCTGGAACACTGCATTTACGACCGTGGTTCATTTTCAGTATCCTTGAAAATCTTCCAAATTTTCTTCTTTGTAATTCCCGTGGAAATGCACAGCTCGCAGCTAAACTAGTGTGTGAGATCTGCACGACCTATATTCAGAACACCAGCTGATCTCAGACCAGTGGTCTGTATTTAAATTTTGGGGCCTGACAAACGCACAGACTTGAGCCGGTTAAGGTACTGCCACCAAGTCGATGTCGGCTATTAGCTTTGTTGGGATTTGGCCATTTTCAGTGGAAGTTTCAAATTGTGAGATTTGCATAGGAAAGAGGTGTCAATGGAACTTTGAGGTTCTCTGTAATCCCATTTTACTCACCTTTCGTTATTTAAATATGACTAGGTAAACTCGGTTTTGCATTCTATCACCCCTTTAACGTGACTTTAAAATTGGCATCCACCGAGCCAAAAAACTTTATCATTATTTAGCACGTTCTTGTTTCCTAACAGTGTCATGAGTTATAGGCGCTTAGCTGGGAGCTTCATGGAGACAGCTAAAGTTAATGTTATCTCCCCTACAGCCAGCAGAGTTAGCTTCAACTTTATATATTACCTTTTAATAGTTGTATTCTCAGGTATGTGACGAAAAGGCAGTCTGACTGATCTTTCAGGTCTCAAAGAAGGAAGTCGGTCCTCTATATCTTGACCGTTTTTCAACTGTCAACATTTTTTCAATATCTTTTTGTCATGAATCTGGTGGATATCGGAGCAACTATGTCCAAGTTAAGGCCATCCACACATTATGGAGCCCCCTGGCGGCACTCAAGCCCAATAACTACAGAACTTTGCAATTTTCATCAGGTCTGATGTGTGCAAATTTTTTTGAGTTCTCGTGCATTCTGACCCCCCTCAAAAAGGATTTGTAAAAATAATCCTTACAAAAACAATAGGTTCCTCGCACTTTCAGAGGCACTGTCAAATGGTATTATAGATGAAGTAGTCTCCACAGATGCAAACCATTTGCTGTAAAAAACATGGGACAACGTGCTATGCTTTATCCTAGAAATGTGGTTCTGTTGATCCAGACAAAGTCAATCACAGCTGTCAATCATGAAATTTCACTTTTGGGGAAAAATGTATTTGACAATTACTTAGATTTAATGTTCGGCCATCTCCCATCTGCTAACATGGACGAGGGGGGGGGGGGGGGGGGTGGATGTATGACCCATACCACAGCCAGGGGGCAATCAAGATGTGTTCATAATTGAGAGGGGTTACTTTTATACTTGTTGATACATTGTTTCTTAAGGAAAGCACTGCATATCATACCTTCTAAGATCTAAGATAATTTAGCATTGCCAGCCCAAGCCATGTCTTCTGCAGACTTGTACCATCTTGAGAAGATCTGTTGTTACATAGTTTATTAATGTATACTAAAACCTAAACATGAAATCAACAGCAGCAGCCTTGTTTGGCACTGGTACATGCGCTCTGTGGTCTATTAGAAAGTATTTTATCTGAAGAACAGCAGCACTGTTAACATGAATAAAGTGCAGGCTTAGCTGTAAGAAGTGTGGTATTAGGGTTATACAAGCTAAAACCAAAACTTTTTTTACAAACCAAAGAAGTGAGTGCTCTTGCTGTAAAATCAATACTTGAAATTGCTTCTGATTTCTTAGAGACAAGACAATATGGGAAAGTCTCCAAGATCTCAGCCCTGTGTAACTATTTAACAATTGCTGAGAAAGTACAAACTGTGGCTTTTCCAAGTTGTGGTGCCTACCTAGACTGTAGTTGTAGCACTGCGTAACAATATAGTGGTAAAGCTACTGTATTGATCTCATGATTTTGGCCTGGTAATCTTGTCTACCTTAAGTATGATAAATGTGCCTCCAAACACAGTTGCTCATTTCATTGGTCAGGTTTGTTCTTTGCATGGATGATTTCACATAATTTTCTTTATGTCCTGTAACTAGGCCTTTACGATTTGGGGAAAAATATGAATCACGATTTTTTTAGCTTAGAATTAATATCACGATTCTCTGCCACAATTTTTTTTCACGAAGTGTAATGTTTATTGCACACATGA
>NC_045752.1:16798705-16798813 GCF_008692095.1 Etheostoma spectabile | reverse complement strand
ACAAAACAAAACAAATTGGCAGTACCAAACAGATTTTTTGGCATCTATAGCACATTGCTTATCACTACACGCCTGTAAACATAGAGGCTTCAATGAAGAGAAGGGAGA
>NC_045752.1:16796135-16798695 GCF_008692095.1 Etheostoma spectabile | reverse complement strand
TGCAGCGCTTTAAAACCTATTTTATACAGTGTATTGAGTTTAAAACTCACAGAAGAAAGCATTAGCGTTTTTGATGCAGCCGGCTTGTAAAATGAAATGAGAATCAAAGTCATTAAAAAAACAAAAAAGTTATTTAAAAATTAAAATTGCGATTTTACAACGATTAATTGTGCAGGCCTACCTGTAACATGATTAGCTGTAGTCATTCTTTTGTTTGCGTCACTTTGTCACCTTTCAGGTGCACAGAATAGCTTTTTTGTTCAATTTATTTGTTAATTGTGGTGAGGTTTTAATATCAGCCTAATGCAGTTAGCACTATTAGACAAATGTGTTTGCATGTTCATAACATTGTGATCATTAATGAAATATCAGTTACATGTGTAATCGAGTCAAACTCCCTGTTAAACCCAGCCCTGGTTCTGACCACTTTAATGTAGAAAAGCAAAATTATTAAAGAAACTGGTAACTAGGTATAGAAAAATGATTATACAAAACTTTAGGTCACCTCCCCCAGAGTCTAGTGTGAGAAGTCATTTGAAAGTGACCAAGCCTCCTCAAACAGCGATTTACCGAACCACAGGGATAAGTCTCCATGAGGTCTGTCCACAGGGAGGGACGGACAGATGGAGGCAAAGATAGAGACTGAGAGAGGTTGAGTGGGAGGAGAGCTGACCCTTTATTTAGTCCCTGAGCAGATTTTAGGGAGCAGACTTTTATTACACCCAGCCCTAGTCTTGACAGCAGCAATGTTTAAATGGACACTGCATTTGTATAACCCCCCTCCACTCCTGCCAGTGAAACAGTCTGCACTATGCACCGAGAGTTGTGCTGCTATTAAAGCGGTTTTGCTTCATGTTCTGACACAAAATGATGATGTGCAACCAAAAAGTCTAAGGCCATTATATCTGAAAATACAAAATAACCAACTGACAAGGTTCTTCCTCCCTGAGCCTGTTGTTAGCTCTTCTGACTGATCTTTTAAAGTTTTGGTCAAATGAAGCTGTATATTTGCAGATTTATGAACAGTTTTAAAAGTCTGTTTAGCTTGTATTTAAAGAGTCAGTATCTTGTTTGTTGAAACTGTGGACCTTCAATCAAAATTGATCAAAGATACTGCCGCTGCAACATTATGTTTATTCTGTTAAATATATTTCCCCCTGGCAATATATGTAATTAAAGGTTGAATTTACTAATCAGACTAAACAATTTACTGCATTATGATAGCCCCTGTTGAAATATATGTGCCTCTGCCAAAACTTGTTTTGAATTATTTGTCTTATCAAAACAAATTTGATGACATTTTTTATGTACATATTTCAGTGGTCCATATACACATTTCTAAATGGAATGTATTGTATGTATTTAACCAGATAACCAATGCCCTGGCAATAGCAGAGCATGCGACCAGCACCTGGAGGGTATCCCAGAGTTCACATGGAGCATAGTGGCTGCCGGGGACCTGCGTGAGGGACGGAACGAGAAAAGCGAAAAGAAGACAGGAAGCCCCCAGGGGTGGGAGGAAGGTAAGAACGAAGGTATGACTTTCCCCCCCCCCATTACAGGGGAATTTCATTTTACAACAAACTTTCTCAATCTTCTCATACTTTAAAATTGCTTGCTCATGTTGAACTTCATAAAGAATGCATTAGCCATTACTTTTTGAGTGCTTTTGTCAGTTTTGTCGTGGCTTTTTTAGTGCTGTGCAGTATGAAGTACCACTGTGTGTCCTTCAAGCTTTCCACTTAAAAATGTCAATGCAGACACCTAAACAGGAACTAAAGCAATCACTTTGATAACTTTAAGATAATAAAAATACCAAAGAAGCAGCATTACATGTTTGCTTAAGTGCTATTGGAATATTACTTTTCATAAAGTTTTCTCAAGTAAAGAGCTGAATATAGTTTACTAAGCCAGTAGTCTGCAACATCTTCCATATCCTCTGGCATCATTCATTTTCATACCTTGGAAGATGAACCGTTTCTGTCATCTTATCTCCTGAGGTGATGGTGAAATGGAGGGAGACAGAAGGGTCTATTTATTTCCTTAAATGTTTTTTCATATCATGAGCCCCAAGTCTGAGACCTGATAGGTGGAGTGCTGAATGAAATGGAAAAGTAAAATATATTGATGTGTAAGAGAAAGGAGTTGGTGTGAATGGACTGAAGAAATGATAGATATCTTACTTGTGTATCTAGTTTAAGTTGTAAATAGTTGTAAATGTGTGTGTCTGTTTGTTAGGCTTGTGCCGATTTGCTTATATCAACGATTGAAGGAATGAACTGCGATTTGGTTTTCCCATGCATACAAAGCGATTTTAACTAACTCACTAACAGAACTATAATATCTAGAATCTGCGCCCTGCTGTTTATTTTCTGGTGGAGCAGTAAGTTTGCCCCCTGAGCCACGTTAATCAGCACAAGTGAATTTTTCATCCTTGACATTAATTACAAAGGAGTTTGCCATCCCCTTTCCGTGTAGCTGACATCTGATTGGCTGTGCTTCTTTTGGACAGTCACTCAACCTCCCTGGCTTTCTGGCTATTGCGAGGGGACAGGAGTTC
>NC_045752.1:16795892-16796125 GCF_008692095.1 Etheostoma spectabile | reverse complement strand
GTCAGCCTGCAGACATAGGCAGACATGACAGCTTAACATTTGACGGCCTGATCAACAGAGAGCCGGCAAATGAGAGAAGCCACTGCTAAATGCTAAACTAAAGTAGCTAACAGTGTGTAAACAACTTTTGGATTAGCAAGAATGTCGCTAAAAGGAGATCAGTATGAGTGCTACGCGGATAATTCACCGATTAGCATTAAAGCGCCCATATTATGCTCATTTTTAGGTTCATA
>NC_045752.1:16794048-16795882 GCF_008692095.1 Etheostoma spectabile | reverse complement strand
GAGGTTGTACCAGAATAGGTTTACATGTTTTCATTTTCATAAAACAGCATATTTTTGTTGTACTGCACATTGCTGCAGATCCTCTTTCCACGCTGTGTGTTTAGGTCTCTGTTTTAGCTACAGAGAGAGACATCTCACTTGTTTTAGCTACAGAGGGAGACATCTCACTTGTTTTAGCTACAGAGGGAGACATCACACTTCTATACTATCTTTGTTGTGAGTTGCCCATACGCAGTAGCTAGGTAAGATCCCATCAGCTAGATAACTCTTTTTCCAACTTTGGTCAATACAAGGCAGGATTAGCTGGGAGACTTCTTCTAAACAAGGGACACTTGTGGAATACCCGCAGAGCAGGGACATGGAAGTAGTTCTTTTGTATTTTATGGTTAACCAGTGTGGGTTGTAGCAGTGTTTTGCCATTGAGATCGAGCTAGCATGTGCTACGGTTAGCCACCTCATCTCGGCTAGTTTTGTAGAAAGCCGTGCAGATTTTGAACAGCTCACCCAGAGACTGGGTCATTCAGAAACCGTATCTCACTCAAAACAGCATGGAGGGTTTTTTTTTTTTCAATTTGTGTAGACGCACCAGAGACACAAAATAACACCCCAAATCCCATTTTTTTTTGTAATATGGGCACTTTAAGCTTTGCATCAGTAGAAACCCGGTAGTATTTTCGAATATTTTCCTCATGACCCCCAGATACATCTTTTCAAAGGTTAGATAACCTCAAAGTCCCCTTAGACAGTGATACATTTTGAAAAAAATTGTGTTTTGCTTAAATATGTGATCCTTCCGCTATTACGAATCACAATTTTGGCTGTCTATAGCATTATGTCCTTTAATGTGACAAAAACACTAAATAATTATTTTGACTAAGTATTGAGTACAGACCCAAATCAGTGAAGGCAACACGGAGTAGCTGCATCACTGAAGGCTAGCTGTTGCCTCGCGCTGTCTCTTGGGAATTCAGTTGTAGCAGGAAAAAGGAACAGGTAGCTAACAGTGTGCAGATCTTGTGTGTGAAGTGAAGAGCGAAGTTGTTCACGGAGAATGGAAGAAGCTTGAAGTACCGTAACTAGGAGAGTATAGCAGATATACAACACCCGGAGAGCTTTTTGAGTTTGATGGTTGTCCTTATTTATTCAATCCCGAGCATACAGACGAAAAACTCTGCCTTGCCACAGAGAGAGGTGCAACAGACAGAAGAAGCAGCTGCTCCAAGCGCGAGCTACAACTGCCAGCAATGTTATTACTGTGCAAGCCACATGCTTATTTAGCCTGTTTCCATGTAGTTACATAGTTATTGATAAGGCTATAACCACTACAGTGCTCCATTGCCTATTTTTAAGAGGGATATAAACTACAATTTGTCGCCGCAAAGGCATGGAGAACACCCACTACATCCCACGGCGCTCTGGGGATTGTTGTCGGCTCGATAACTTCTTCTGCGTTCTTCGCCGTGGCGGCCGCGATAGCAGTTACCCGCGGAAACACTGGTACAAATACAGGTTTGCCCCTCATACTTAACAATATACAGCTGTGTTAATAACAATTAAAACTGTAGACAAATATCAGAAGTGTGGACCGGCGCTGTGTGGCCGGGCTGCGCGTAGAGTAAGACGAGAGAGAGTAGAGGAGAGATCCAAACACAAGCACGGCTTTACAGAAGAAATGGGTAATGTAAAACAAAATTAAACCATATCCATATAACAGCATTGCAGCGGATGCGAGGACATTAGCATTGGTGCGTCCTAGAGGAGCTAACAGCTAACAGACGCTAACCAGCTCCGACTAGCACTGGTCAATGCTGTTGTCTGAAAAACAACACAGACG
>NC_045752.1:16786107-16794038 GCF_008692095.1 Etheostoma spectabile | reverse complement strand
TTGCATTTACTGGTAAACTGGTAAACCTCGAGGCCGACGTATAAGCGACTGCTATCTGTTGAATTTTTTTCCCGTTACTGTGTCCTCTGTGACTGTCTACATCTAGAAACTAAGCTGCGCGATGCAGGGAACAACTCTGACTGGCACATGAGCAGACAGTGGTTTACAAAGCGGTAGATGCGCTATGCAAAAAAAACTTAGCAATGACGCTTTACAAAAACAAATCTCTCGATCACGCAAATTTGATCGTGGGAAGTCAAATTCGTGATCGTGATTCAAATTTGATTAATTGTGCAGCCCTAGTCACTATTGAGAAAGAACCCTTGAATTGCCGCTCACGGCTATGTTTTGTTTTTAATGTTGTCATAGACATGTATAGGTCTTAAATTTCATTCATAATGGTGTTAAAAAGTCTTAAATTTGACTTGGTGAACCCTGCAGAAACCCTGGTTAAAGTCATGCATGTATATGTGCAAAAAAAGAAAAAAGAAAATGTTCATGATTGAAGGTTGGCAATGTGGAGAACAAAGGGAATATATGTGCATAATCATGTTTAAGCCCTCAGTTAGCCACAGTACAGTTGGCATGTTTTGAATGATGGAGCTGGGCAAGCCACTGTCTCCACACATTCACTGGCATTTGCAATTTAAAAGGGATGGTAATAAGGGATGAATACTTAATGGCTGTCCTGTGTGGAAGTGCTAGAGCTGTTTTCTACAGTATCTAACTCGTCCGCTGTAGGATGATCAACTTTGATACTTGTAAACTGACAGTGTTTCTTTTATCCAGAGATGCTGGTAGTTAGCGTGACCTAGATCAAGTACAGCTACCAAAATCAGCGGCTTACCAGTGCTTTCTATTGACATATCAATGCTGTATGTAGCAGTAGTGGAATGTAACTAAATTCATCTACTCAAGTACTGTACTTAAAGGGGTAGTTCGGAGGATTTATTTGTGTGGATTATTTTAATGGGTAAGACAGGAAAGTAGGAGAGAGAGGGGGATTTGCATGGCATAAAAGGGCCACAGGTCAGAATCTTACCCGGGCTGCTTTGATAAGGACTGAGCCTTAGAACATACGGTGCTCGCACAACCAAGTGAGGTACCAGGGCACCCCATAGTTTGGATCTTTTTTAAGTGCAGGTGCTTATCCATAATCAGTGTATTACCTACAGTAGATGACAGTCAGCACGCCGCCAGTTTGGAGAAGCGGGCAGGAGTACTAGGACAGAATCTAAGCAATGTACTGATGTGGATGGGCCCAGCCACTAAACATATTTTAGCCACCTAAAAATCTTAGTTCGTAGGCTTTGTTGTTTCCTAACCCTTTTCCATTTACTTTATAGGTATCTCATACAACCCCATTTAAAAAAAAAAAAAAAAAAAAGCAAACCATACCTTTAACTAAAATTTAGCAGGTTTGGCATTTTACTCCACTACAGCTATTTGACATTAGTCACTAGTTACTGTACAGATTAAAGTATTATTATTAATAACACAATATATAAATCAACTAAATTATGACATGTTATTATAGGTTAAGCTACCCAGCCATAATGGGGTTAGGCGACGTCCCCTAGATTGGCAATTGAAGATGTTTACAGTAAAATGTCGGGATGGACGATGATATTGTTGTTGTGACGTACATTTAAACTACATTCTTATGTAGATTATATAGTGCAAAGCCCGACGCAAGTGTCTTTTCTAGTTTAAGACTGACAAAGTTGTCAATTTCCTGTCCACTACGATTAACGTGTGTCTGACAGGGTGGGGGGCGTGGCATCACAATGGAGGCTCTCCATCCTGATGCCGGTCAACCATCACAATCACCACAACCCTAAGCCATAAAGTAACTATCCCCAACTAACTAACTGGCATATAGTGGTGCCCACTAATGGATAATGAATTCCCTTTATAGTGTAAAGACTAATATATGGCAATACAATTTCTAGAACTAAGTTTCCATTCCTTACCATTGTGTTTGTCTACAATATAAACATTTTCTTTATACACTAGATCCCATTACCCTTGCCTGTGATTAAGGGACCTGTTGTTTTACCAATGTATGAAATAAAATGTGGCTTTAATGCAATCATTGTCAGTCATTATCATGATGTCTCTGGCCATCAATAGCATGTGACTGCAGCACACTGTGCACCCCGCTCCTCCCCTTCAGGCTGATATGTGGGGGCGGTTAGCCACATTAACGCTCTGGGTAAAGTAATGAGAAAAACATGAAGCAACAGTGCCCTTGGCAAGATAATTAGCATAAAATACAATGCTTAACATTTAGATCAAGAAGCATCATAGCAGTCATCATGGATTGGTTTGACACATCAGCTCTTTCTGTTGTGAAAGGGCCCCGTGAAGGGTTGTTCTATAGTGGATGGCTAACAGGTGGTGACACGCAGCAGCAACTTCTGAGGGATGTGAAGCTCAAAGAATATACATCCACTCAATCAAACCGTGCAACAACTATCTCGGTGCCAAATGCTTCTTCTGTGACACTAATTGAGTTGATTGGAAATGAGTCACCTCTGTCGAGTACAATCTAGAGAGATTTTAAATCAGGACGCTGTGGAAAAAACAGAGAAAAAAACTATGTGAATGTATTTGGCTTCTCCTGTGTCCTTTCTGCACAGAGCGGGTCACCTCAATTCCGTGTCTGCCTCCAATGTCTCCTGCCAAAGAAAGTGTGAATATGATTACACATTGATTTCTTTCTCCCACCTGCAGAATAGAGTAGCATGAGTTGGAGCTCGTAGCTGACTGACAGGAGGAGATATCCAGTAGAATGCTGTTTGCTGAAGCTGTTGATTTGTTTGTTTGTAATAGAGTGGCCCCGGGGCTGTCTGTCATCTCAGGGAGTCATCTGGATTTTCTTAGCTGGCTGAGTATTATAGGATTCAGGATAAAAAGACAAAATGTAGAGGGGGATTTGGCTTACAGAAGCTTATCCGACATTTGGTTTTAATGTCAAGGCAAACACTGGCTGTATAGATTACATTCTTTGCATTTAAAACCGTAGCTTCAACAACTCTTGCAGGCTTTGAAGGAAGCGTATATCTGGAATGAACATCTAAAAAAAACTATACTCTACAAATAAAAAAGGTTTCAAAAAGTTTTAAATTAAAGTACTTTAACGTGTGAACAGGAGTCATAAGAAGAGTTTACTTTACATTTTAATCATGTGTATATCGTAAAATTACAACTACCATTCTAGGATTTGTGTTAAATAATTATACCTACATTAAAGTTAAACTGTAGGTTTAAAATGTGTGGTTCAGCACAATTTAAAAATACCATAAAGGCAAACAAAAGCACTGAACATTGAAATTTGTCTACTCTAGAATCACCCAACAATAACAAAATTAACAGATTTGCTCTAATACAATGATGTACCAAAAATTAATGAGTAGATGTATGTGAAACTATGGCAATGTGCCAATAAACTATATAGTCAACCTTTGACTTTCAAGACAAAATACAGCATGCAACTAAAACTGAAGAATTGTATAATTGTTTTTTCACAGAGAAAGACAGCATCTAATCATATACAATTTCTTTTCTATGACTTAACCTTGTTACCATTAGGGCTGTAACAATATGCAAAATAAAACCGAAAACGCGACACTCAGCTCAAGGAACCTGTGTTGCAGAGTGAGAAGGTAGAATTGCAACATATCCCTTCCAACTTTATACTTCCCGTCCAAATCCAATGCTACCATATCTTTAAATTACTATTAGTATTGGTCCTTTTGGTGCCTTATCCCTTTTTTTCTGGTAAATTGGGAAGACTGTGGATGTGTCCCTGAGGCTGTTGTCAGCTCTTATTCCGACTGAAGCCTTGCAGCACCAGGAGACTGAGGCAGAAGACAGGGGTGTACTAGCTAGCTAAATTACTATTAGATTAGTCTTCTATCTATCAGTTAACATTACTGATGAATTTGTGGGTTAGCTCAGAGTTGTTAAGCGTGGTCAAAACAATCATACTAAAAATAACTGAGCCTGTTGAACGGTGTTGTAATCTTGTTTCACCAGCCAAAATTTACATTAGCATTAGCTACTTGTCAACCAGCACCTTTACTGTAGGCACCAAAGCACTTTTCCTCTTCGTTCCCCCTACAGTTTGGGAGCAGAATTGTCCGTTACTGTTACCATTACCATTATTCTTCGGTCTCATTCCAATGAGTTAATGAACCACTGAAACGATTTTGGAAACATTATTTTAAGGTACAAAAGAATCTTTGGTGTTGGATCGATTGATATTGAAATCAATCACTATCAATAAATAAGGTATCTGTTGTATAACTGTGACTGGGAAGTAATCAATGACAAAGCAGTGCCATTTGGCAGAAAAAAAGTTGTATTACGGTTGTATTACGTTTGCTGAGCCCTGGGTTTGGTGTATCATTACAGCCCTAGTTACTATTTATCATACAGTGCCTTGCGAAAGTATTCGGCCCCCTTGAACTTTTCAACCTTTTGACACATTTCAGGCTTCAAACATAGATATAAAATTTTATTTTTGTGAAGAATCACCACCAAGTGGGACACAATTGTGAAGTGGAACAAATCTATTGGATATTTTAAACTTTTTTAGCAAATAAAACTGAAAAGTGGTGCGTGCAAAATTATTCGCCCCTTTACTTTCAGTGCAGCAACTCACTCCAGAAGTTCGCGGTCTCTGAAGGATCTAATGTTCTAATGACTGGTGAATAAGAATCCACCTGTGTGTGATCAATCTCTGTATAAATGCACCTGCTCTGTGATAGTCTCAGGTTTCGTTGAAAGCTCAGAGAGCATCATGAAGACCAAAACACACCAGGCAGTCTGTAATACTGTTGTGGAAGTTTAAAGCCGGATTTGGATACAAAAACATTTCCCAAGCTTTAACATCCCAAGGAGCACTGTGCAAGCGATCATTTGAATGGAAGAGTCCAGACCACTGCAAATCTACCAAGACCTGCCGTCCCTTAAACTTTCAGCTCAGACAGAGAAGACTGATCAGAGATGTAGCAAGAGCCCATGATCACTCTGGATGAACTGCAGAACTACAGCTGAGTGGGAGAGTCTGTCCATAGGACAACAATCATTCGTACACTGCACAAATCTGGCCTTCATGGAAGAGTGGCAAGAAGAGAGCCTTTCTCAAAGATATCCTAAAAATCTTGTCTAAAGTTTGCCACAAGCCACCTGGGAGACACACCAACATGTGGAAAAGTACTCTGGTCAGATGAAACCAAAATCGAACTTTTTTTTGCCACAATGCAAATGTTATGTTTGGCGTAAAAGCAACACAGCTCATCACCCTCAACACCATCCCCACTGTCAAACATGGTGGTGGCAGCATCATGGTTTGGGCCTGCTTTTTTCAGCAGGGACAGGAAGATGTTAAAATTGAGGGGAAGATGGATGCAGCCAAATAAGGACCATTCTGGATGAAAACCTGTTGGAGTCTGCAAAACTGAAACTGGGACGGATATTTACTTCCAACAAGACAATGATCCCAACATCAAGACAGATCTACAAAGGAATGGTTCACAATTAATTATCCAGGTTTTAGAATGGCCAAGTCAAGTCCAGACCTGAATCCAGTCGAATCTGTGAAGAACTGAAAACTGCTGTACACAAACGCTCTCCATCCAACCTCACTGAGCAAAGCTGTTTTGCAAGGAAGAAGGCGCAAATTTCAGTCTCTCGATGTGCAAAACTGATAGAGACATACCCCCAAGCGACTTGCAGCGTGGAATCGCAGCAAAAGGTGGCTCTACAAAGTATTAACGCAAGGGGGCCAAATAATTTTGCACCACCACTTTTCAGTTTTTTATTTGCTAAAAAAGTTTAAATATCCATAGATTTCGTTCCACTTCACAATTGTGTCCCACTTGTTGGTGATTCTTCACAAAAAATTAAATTTTTATATCTTTATGTTTGAAGCCTGAATGTGTCAAAAGGTTGAAAGTTCAAGGGGCCGAATACTTTCGCAAGGCACTGTACCCTTAAGCTGAGTACCTGAATGCGTAAGAATAAATGAATGGTACTGAAAATCCCACTGCAGCCCTTGTGTACTAAATTTGGTGAATAATAATAGATCTTTCAATGGTTTACCATTGCGCATACATGCATGCACACAAAAAACCACACAAAGAGAAAGGTAGCAGTCGTTGTGGCAGCTGGATGCATTAGGTTTGTTTGTGGCCATATAGCACAATGACACGGTAAGGTTTTTCACCAGCTACGTTTTGGCCAACTGTGACCATTGTTTTGGCTTAGTCACTATATATCTGCTCTTTGGGAAGAAAGAGCAAGCAGCAACATGGAGCAAATGAAGGCTGCAGCTGGTGGGCACTTGAGCATAGCTGCCCAAACTTTCAAGTGCTTTGTAGTGCCTCAGTGACACCTTCTGGGAATACCTTTTTGAGCCCTTTCACAAAGACCTGGGTTAAATTCTTGAATCCACTGCAGGTCATTCTTATTTATGAAGCTCCACACACACTTCTCAAAGTTTCATTTAAAATGAGCCTGAAGAAGGATGTGACTAGTTGCCTTCACCCCTACTCGTGAGATTTCAGCCATATCATGTTCCACTTGCCACGCAGGCAGGAGAGCCATCAATGCCTTTTTCTACACCCAGAACCCTTTTAATCTGATCAAATAATTATAATCTTACTTTGATGAGGCAATTTGTTCTAGTTATCGTTTTTGGACCAACCATACAGGCCCTGGCATTTGAAGCAAGACTGTGCTTTCGGGGTGGACCTGCTCTGCAATCCTGACATGTTAAATCAAACTCTCGCCAAAATGCAACCTAGTTGTTTTTCTGAATGTATTTGTGTCAAAATTTTGTTTAAAAGCATAATTAGTATAGAAAGGCCTTTTTAAGATTTCCGTTTTTTGTTTTGATCATTGGCCTCTTAAATGGGAGTGCTAGGGCCACTTCTAAGATCTAAGATAAGAGCTAAGAAGGCTCGACACAACATGAAACTTTGCTCAAGTATTACTAGGGTCTCTACACATGAACTCTGGCTTGAGAACGTTGTTTGTGTACGCAGAGTTTTCTAAAAAAAAAAGGTTTTGAACGACTTACTTTAGCAGTTGTTTTTCCGGGCATATCGTCTCGCCAGTCAAAAAGTGTCAATCTCCAAATGCGGATGACACGACTCCATAGGAAAAATGTAATTCTATATCAGGCTCCTTTTTCCTACAAGGTCAATATTGCATTTCACCAACGACACAACAACGATTATCGTACACTCATATAGAACTAAGCTTTAGGAGCTTTCCATCTTTACTCTCCTCCCTGTTACATTGCATTCAGAGATGGTAGCACCCGGAAACAACATGCTAAAGTAATATACATCTCCAGCATTGTTGATTCACTCAAATGTCCCTGCCAGTTCCAAATCCCATATCATCCTCTTGTGTAACCAGGACATGCTTAAAAGTGCTGCTAATACCTGGGAACCAAAGGTGCTTTGAATATGTCATTGAAGAATGTATCTACAGATAACCATTTAATTTAAATGTATAATGAGGCCACTTACTCATTTCCAGAGGGACAATTTGTATCCACTTTACTGTGTGCCTTATATTGTGGTTGCACATTATACATTAGGAAGTAAGTCGTCATTATAAGGAAATTACAAGATAATGGCACTCTTACATACTGCTCACCGTAGCATTTTGATGTAAAGAAGCACCTATTTGAGACGAAGGGCCCTATTTTAATCTAAGCGCACGGCGTGAAGTGCCTGGCGAATGCTGTATAAAATCCACTTTTGCTAGTTTGACGCCGGAAAAAGGGTTTGAGCGCCCGGCACATGGTTTAAAAGGGTTGTACTTAGTGTCTTAATTATTCATGTGTGTTTAGGGCTGTAACATTCGTAAACCAATCAAAGTGTCATCTGCAAAGCCGGTTGGGGAAAGGG
>NC_045752.1:16785628-16786082 GCF_008692095.1 Etheostoma spectabile | reverse complement strand
CTTGTCTAAAGTTTGCCACAAGCCACCTGGGAGACACACCAAACATGTGGAAGAAGGTACTCTGGTCAGATGAAACCAAAATCGAACTTTTTTTTGCCACAATGCAAAATGATATGTTTGGCGTAAAAGCAACACAGCTCATCACCCTCAACACACCATTCCCCACTGTCAACATGGTGGTGGCAGCTCATGGTTTGGGCCTGCTTTTCTTCAGCAGGGACAGGGAAGATGGTTAAAATTGAGGGGAAGATGGATGCAGCCAAATAAGGACCATTCTGGATGAAAACCTGTTGGAGTCTGCAAAAGACCTGAAACTGGGACGGAGATTTATCTTCCAACAAGACAATGATCCCAAACATACAGCAAGATCTACAAAGGAATGGTTCACAATTAAATGTATCCAGGTGTTAGAATGGCCAAGTCAAAGTCCAGACCTGAATCCAGTCGAGAATCT
>NC_045752.1:16766150-16785603 GCF_008692095.1 Etheostoma spectabile | reverse complement strand
GAAACCTTTTGACACATTTCAGGCTTCAAACATAAAGATATAAAAATTAATTTTTGTGAGAATCACCAACAAGTGGGACACAATTGTGAAGTGGAACAATCTATGGATATTTTAAATTTTTTAGCAAATAAAAAACTGAAAAGTGGTGCGTGCAAAATATTTGGCCCCTTGCGTTTTACTTGTAGAGCCACCTTTTGCTGCGATTCCAGCTGCAAGTCGCTTGGGGTATGTCTCTACAGTTTTGCACATCGAGAGACTGAAATTTGCCCATTCTTCTTGCAAAACAGCTTGAGCTCAGTGAGGTTGGATGGAGAGCGTTTGTGTACAGCAGTTTTCAGTTCTTCCACAGATTCTCGACTGGATTCAGGTCTGGATTTGACTTGGCCATTCTAACACCTGGATACATTTAATTGTGAACCATTCCTTTGTAGATCTTGTGTATGTTTGGGATCATTGTCTTGTTGGAAGATAAATCTCGTCCCAGTTTCAGGTCTTTTGCAGACTCCAACAGGTTTCATCCAGATGGTCCTTTATTTGGCTGCATCCATCTTCCCCTCAATTTAACCATCTTCCCTGTCCCTGCTGAAGAAAAGCAGGCCCAAACCATGATGCTGCCACCACCATGTTTGACAGTGGGGATGGTGTGTTGAGGGTGAGAGCTTGTGTGCTTTTACGCCAAACAATCATTTTGCATTGTGGCAAAAAAAAGTTCGATTTGGTGTCATCTGAACGAGTACCTCTTTCCACATGTTTGGTGTGTCCCAGGTGGCTTGTGGCAAACTTTAGACAAGACTTTTTGGATATCTTTGAGAAATGGCTCTCTTCTTGCCACTCTTCATGAAGGCCAGATTTGTGCAGTGTACGAAGATTGTGTTCCTATGGACAGACTCTCCACCTCAGCTGTAGTTCTCTGCAGTTCATCCAGAGTGATCATGGGCCTCTTGGCTACATTTGATCTCTTCTCCTTGTTGAGCTGAAAGTTTACAGGGACGGCCAGGTCTTGGTAGATTTGCAGTGGTCTGATACTCCTTCCATTTCAAAATGATCGCTTGCACAGTGCTCCTTGGGATGTTTAAAGTTGGGAAATGTTTTGTCCAAATCCGGCTTTAAACTTCTCCACAACAGTATTACAGACCTGCCTGGTGTGTTCCTTGGTCTTCATGATGCTCTCTGAGCTTTCAACAGAACCCTGAGACTATCACAGAGCAGGTGCATTTATACAGAGACTTGATCACACACAGGTGGATTCTATTTATCACCATCAGTCATTTAGAACATTAGATCATTCAGAGATCCTCGTGAACTTCTGGAGGGAGTTTGCTGCACTGAAAGTAAAGGGGCGAATAATTTTGCACGCACCACTTTCAGTTTTTTATTTGCTAAAAAAGTTTAAATATCCAATAATTTTGTTCCACTTCACAATTGTGTCCCATTGTTGGTGATTCTTCCACAAAATAAAATTTTTATATCTTTATGTTTGAAGCCTGAAATGTGTCAAAGGTTGAAAAGTTCAAGGGGGCCGAATACTTTCGCAAGGCACTGTATGAAAATAGTAACTAGGGCTGTAAGATACACCAAACCCAGGGCTCAGCAAACGTAATACAACCGTAATACAACTTTTTTTGCCAAATGGCACTGCTTTGTCATTGATTACTTCCCAGTCACAGTTATACAACAGTACCTATTTTGATAGTGATTGATTTCAATATCAATCGATCCAACACCAAAGATTCTTTTGTAACTTAAAAAATGTTTCCAAAATCGTTTAGTGGTTCATTAACTCATTGGAATGAGACCGAAGAATAATGGTAATGGTAACAGTAACGGACAATTCTGCTCCCAAACTGTAGGGGGAACGAAGAGGAAAAGTGCTTGGTGGCCTACAGTAAAGGTGTGGTTGACAAGTAGCTAATGCTAATGTAAATTTGGGTGGTGAAACAAGATTACAAAACCGTTCAACAGGTCAGTTATTTTTAGTATGATTGTTTTGACCACGCTTAACAACTCTGAGCTAACCCACAAATTCATCAGTAATGTTAACTGATAGATAGAAGACTAATCTAATAGTAATTTAGTAGCTAGTACACCCCTGTCTTCTGCCTCAGTCTCCTGGTGCTGCAAGGCTTCAGTCGGATAAGAGCTGAAACAACGCCTCAGGGACACATCCACAGTCTTTCCCAAATTACCAGAAAAAAGGGATAAGGCACCAAAGGACCAATACTAATAGTAATTTAAAGATATGGTAGCATTGGATTTGGACGGGAAGTATAAAGTTGGAAGGGATATGTTGCAATTCTACCTTCTCACTCTGCAACACAGGTCCTGAGCTGAGTGGCGCGTTTTCGGTTTTATTTGCATATGTTACAGCCTAATGGTAACAAGGTTAAGTCATAGAAAAGAAATTGATATGATTAGATGCGTCTTTCTCTGTGAAAAAACAATACAATTCTTCAGTTTTAGTGCGATGCTGTATTTTGTCTGAAAGTCAAAGGTTGACTATAAGTTTATTGGCACATTGCTAGTTTCACATACATCTACTCATTAATTTTTGGTACATCATTGTATTAGAGCAAATCTGTTATTTGTTATTGTTGGGTGATTCTAGAGTAGACAAATTTCAAGTTCAGTGCTTTGTTTGCCTTTATGGTATTTTTAAATTGTGCTGAAACACACATTTTAAACCTACAGTTTACTTTAATGTAGGTATAATTATTTAACACAAATCCTAGAATGGTAGTTGTAATTTTACGATATACACATGATTAAAATGTAAAGTAAACTCTTCTTATGACTCTGGTCACACGTTAAAGTATTTAATTTAAAACTTTTTGAAAACTTTTTATTTGTAGAGTATAGTTTTTTTTAGATGTTCATTCCAGATATACGCTTCCTTCAAAGCTGCAAAGAGTTGTGAAGCTACGGTTTAAATGCAAAGAATGTAATCTATACAGCCAGTGTTTGCCTTGACATTAAAACAAATGTCGGATAAAGCTTCTGTAAGCCAAATCCCCCTCTACATTTTGTCTTTTTTCCTGAATCCTATAATAATCAGCCAGCTAAGAAAATCCAGATGACTCCCTGAGATGACAGACAGCCCCGGGGCCACTCTATTACAAACAAACAAATCAACAGCTTCAGCAAACAGCTTCTTACTGGATATCTCCTCCTGTCAGGCAGCTACGAGCTCAACTCATGCTACTCTATTCTGCAGGTGGGAGAAAGAAATCAATGTGGTAATCATATTCACACTTTCTTTGGCAGGAGACATTGGAGGCAGACACGGAATTGAGGTGACCCGCTCTGTGCAGAAAGGACACAGGAGAAGCCAAATAATTCACATAGTTTTTTTCTCTGTTTTTTCACAGCGTCCTGATTTTAATCTCTCTAGATTGTACTCGACAGAGGTGACTCATTTCAAACAACTCAATTAGTGTACAGAAGAAGCATTTGGCACCGAGATAGTTGTTGCACGGTTTGATTGAGTGGATGTATATTCTTTGAGCTTCACATCCCTCAGAAGTTGCTGTGCGTGTCACCACTGTTAGCCATCCACTATAGAACAACCTTCACGGGGCCCTTTCACAAACGAAAGAGCTGATGTGTCAAACCAATCCATGATGACTGCTATGATGCTTCTTGATCTAAAGTTAAGCATTGTTTTATGCAATTATCTTGCCAAGGGCACTGTGCTTCATGTTTTTCTATACTTTACCCAGAGCGTTAATGTGGCTAACCGCCCACATATCAGTGAAGGGAGGAGCGGGGTGCACAGTGTGCTGCAGTCACATGCTATTGATGGCCAGAGACATCATGATAATGACTGACAATGATTGCATTAAGCCACATTTTATTTCATACTTGGTAAAACAACAGGTCCCTTAATCACAGGCAAGGGTAATGGGATCTAGTGTATAAAGAAAAGTTTATATTGTAGACAAAACACAATGGTAAGGTGGGAAACTTAGTTCTAGAAATTGTATGCGCATATATTAGTCTTTACACTATAAAGGGAATTAATATCCATTAGTGGGCACCACTATATGCCAGTTAGTTAGTTGGGGATAGTTACTTTATGGCTTGGGTTGTGGTGATTGTGATGGTTGACCGGATCAGGATGGGAGAGCCTCCAATGTGATGCCACGCCCCCACACCTGTCAGACACACGTTAATCGTAGTGGACAGGAAATTGACAACTTTGTCAGTCTTAAACTAGAAAAGACACTTGCGTCGGGCTTTGCACTATATAATCTACATAAGAATGTAGTTTAAATGTACGTCACCAACAATATCACGTCCATCCCGACATTTACTGTAAACATCTTCAATTGCCAATCTAGGGGACGTGCCCTAACCCCATTATGGCTGGGTGCTTAACCTATAATACATGTCATAATTTAGTTGATTTAATATTGTGTATTAAAAATACTAATCTGTACAGTAACTGTGACTAATGTCAAATAGCTGTAGTGGAGTAAAATGCCAAACCTGCTAATTTAGTTAAAGGTATGGTTTGCTTTTTTTTTTTTTTTTTTTAAATGGGGTTGTATGAGATACCTATAAAGTAAATGGAAAAGGGTAGGAAACAACAAAGCCTACGAACTAAGATTTTAGGTGGCTAAAATATGTTAGTGGCTGGGCCCATCCAATCAGTACATTGCTTAGATTCGTCCTAGTACTCTGCCGCTTCTCCAAACTGGCGGCGTGCTGACTGTCATCTACTGTAGGTAATACACTGATTATGGATAAGCACCTGCACTTAAAAAGATCCAAACTATGGGGTGCCTGGTACCTCACTTGGTTGTGCGAGCACGTATGTTCTAAGGCTCAGTCCTTACAAGCAGCCCGGGTAAGATTCTGACCTGTGGCCTTTTATGCCATGCAATCCCCCTCTCTCCTACTTTTGTCTTACCCATTAAAATAATCCACACAAATAAATCCTCCGAACTACCCCTTTAAGTACAGTACTTGAGTAGATGAATTTGTTACATTCCACTACTGTACATACAGCATTGATATGTCAATAGAAAGCACTGGTAAGCCGCTGATTTGGTGACTGTACTTGATCTAGGTCACGCTAACTACCAGCATCTCTGGATAAAAGAAAACACTGTCAGTTACAAGTATCAAAGTTGATTATCCTACAGCGGACGAGTTAGATACTGTAGAAAACAGCTCTAGCACTTCCACACAGGACAGCCATAAGTATTCATCCTTATTACACCCTTTTAAATTGCAAATGCCAGTGAATGTGTGGAGACAGTGGCTTGCCCAGCCATCATTCAAAACATGCCAACTGTACTGTGGCTAACTGAGGGCTTAACATGATTATGCACATATATTCCTTTGTTCTCCACATGCCAACTTCAATCATGAACATTTTCTTTTTTTTTTTTTGCACATATACATGCATGACTTAACCAGGGTCTGCAGGGTTCACCAAGTCAAATTTAAGACTTTTAACACCATTATGAATGAAATTTAAGACCTAACCTGTCTATGACAACATTAAAAAAAAACATAGCCGTGAGCGGCAATCAAGGGTTCTTTCTCAATAGTGACTAGGGCTGCACAATTAATCAATTTGAACACGATCACGAATTTGACTTCCACGATCAAATTTGCGTGATCGAGAGATTTGTTTTGTTAAGCGTCATTGCTAAGTTTTTTTTGCATAGGCATCTACCGCTTTGTAAACCACTGTCTGTCATGTGCCAGCAGTGTGTCCTGCATCGCGCAGCTTAGTTTCTAGATGTAGACAGTCACAGAGGACACAGTAACGGGAAAAAAATTCAACAGATAGCAGTCGCTTATACGTCGGCCTCGAGGTTTACCAGTTTACCAGTAAATGCAAATTTTGTCCCGTCTGTGTTGTTTTTCAGACAACAGCATTGACCAGTGCTAGTCGGAGCTGGTTAGCGTCTGTTAGCTGTTAGCTCTCTAGGACGACCAATGCTAATGTCCTCGCATCCGCTGCAATGGTTATATGGATATGGTTTAATTGTTTTTACATTACCCATTTCTCTGTAAAGCCGTGCTTGTGTTTGGATCTCTCCTCTACTCTCTCCGTTTACTCTACGCGCAGCCCGCCACACAGCGCGGTCCACACTTCTGATATTTGTCTACAGTTTTAATTGTTATAACACAGCTGTATATTGTTAAGTATGAGGGGCAAACCTGTATTTGTACCAGTGTTTCCGGGGTAACTGCTATCGCGGCCGCCACGGCGAAGAACGCAGAAGAAGTTATCGAGCCGACAACAATCCCCAGAGCGCGGGGATGTAGTGGGTGTTCTCCATGCCTTTGCGGCGACAAATTGTAGTTTATATCCCTCTTAAAAATAGGCAATGGAGCACTGTAGTGGTTATAGCCTATCAATAACTATGTAACTACATGGAAACAGGCTAAATAAGCATGGGGCTTGCACAGTAATAACATTGCTGGCAGTTGTAGCTCGCGCTGGAGCAGCTGCCTTCGTCTGTGCACCTCTCTGTGGAAGGCAGAGTTTTTGTCTGTATGCTCGGGATTGAATAAATAAGGACAACCATCAAACTCAAAAGGCTCTCCGGGTGTTGTATATCTGCTATACTCTCCTAGTTACGGTACTCAAGCTTCTTCCATTCTCCGTGAACAACTTCGCTCTTCACTTCACACACAAGATCTGCACACTGTTAGCTACCTGTTCCTTTTTCCTGCTACAACTGAATCCCAGAGACAGCGCGAGGCACACAGCTAGCCTTCAGTGATGCAGCTACTCCGTGTTGCCTTCACTGATTTGGGTCTGTACTCAATACTAGTCAAAATATTATAGTGTTTTTGTCACATTAAAGGACATAATGCTATAGACAGCCAAAATTGTGATCGTAATAGCGGGAAGGATCACATATTAAGCAAAACACAATTTTTTTCAAATGTATCACTGTCTAGGGGACTTTGAGGTTATCTAACCTTTGAAAAGATGTATGGGGGTCATGAGGAAAATATTCGAAAATACTACGGGTTTCACTGATGCACAAGCTTAAAGTGCCCATATTACAAAAAAAATGGGATTTGGGTGTTATTTTGTGTTCTGGTGCGTCTACACAAATTGAAAAAAAAAAAAACCCTCCATGCTGTTTGAGTGAGATACGGTTCTTAATGACCCAGTCTCTGGGTGAGCTGTTCAAAATCTGCACGGCTTTCTACAAAACTAGCGAGATGAGGTGGCTAACCGTAGCACATGCTAGCTCGATCTCAATGGCAAAACACTGCACAACCACAGGTTAACACATAAATACAAAAGAACTACTTCCATGTCCTGCTCTGCGGGTATTCCACAAGTGTCCCTTGTTTAGAAGAAGTCTCCCAGCTAATCCTGCCTTGTATTGACCAAAGTTGGAAAAAGAGTTATCTAGCTGATGGGATCTTACCTAGCTACTGCGTATGGGCAACTCACAACAAAGATAGTATAGAAGGGTGATGTCTCCCTCTGTAGCTAAAACAAGTGAGATGTCTCCCTCTGTAGCTAAAACAAGTGAGATGTCTCTCTCTGTAGCTAAAACAGAGACCTAAACACACAGCGTGGAAGAGGATCTGCAGCAATGTGCAGTACAACAAAAATATGCTGTTTATGAAATGAAAACATGTAAACCTATTCTGGTACAACCTCAAAATACAATTATGAACCTAAAATGAGCATAATATGGGCGCTTTAATGCTAATCGGTGAATATCCGCGTAGCACTCATACTGATCTCTTTTAGCGACATTCTTGCTAATCAAAAGTTGTTTACACAGTTAGTACTTTGTTTAGCATTTAGCAGTGGCTTCTCTCATTTGCCGGCCTCTGTGATCAGGCGTCAAATGTTAAGCTGTCATGTCTGCCTATGTCTGCAGGCTGACCAAAGTAACGTGAACTCCTGTCCCCTCGCAATAGCCAGAAAGCCAGGGAGGGGGAGTGACTGTCCAAAAGAAGCACAGCCAATCAGATGTCAGCTACACGGAAAGGGGTGGCAAACTCTTTGTAATTAATGTCAAGGATGAAAATTCACTTGTGCTGATTAACGTGGCTCAGGGGGCAAACTTACTGCTACCAGAAAATAAACAGCAGGGCGCAGATTCAGATATTATAGTTTGTTAGTGGGTTAGTTAAAATCGCTTTGCGATGGGAAAACCAAATCGCAGTTCATTCCTTCAATCGTGATAAGCAAATCGGCACAAGCCTAACAAACAGACACACACATTTACACACTATTACAACTTAAACTAGATACACAAGTAAGATATCTATTTCTCAGTCCATTCACCACCAACTCCTTTCTCTTACACATCAAATTTTTACTTTTCCATTTCATTCAGCACTCCACCTATCAGGTCTCAGACTTGGGGCTCATGATATGAAAACAATTTAAGGAAATAAATAGACCTTCTGTCTCCTCCATTTCACCATCACCTCAGGAGATAAGATGACAGAAACGGTTCATCTTCCAAGGTATGAAAATGAATGATGCCAGAGGATAGGAAGATGTTGCAGACTAGGCTTAGTAAACTATATTCAGCTCTTTACTTGAGAAAACTTTATGAAAAGTAATATTCCAATAGCACTTAAGCAAAACAGTAATGCTGCTTCTTGGTATTTTTATTATCTTAAAGTTATCAAAGTGATGCTTTAGTTCCTGTTTAGGTGTCTGCATTGACATTTTTAGTGGAAAGCTTGAAGGACACACAGTGGTACTTCATACTGCACAGCACTAAAAAAGCCACGACAAAACTGACAAAAGCACTCAAAAGTAATGGTAATGCATTCTTTATGAAGTTCAACATGAGCAAGCAATTTTAAAGTATGAGAAGATTGAGAAAGTTTGTTGTAAATGAAATTCCCTGTAATGGGGGGGGGGAAAGTCATACCTTCGTTCTTACCTTCCTCCCACCCTGGGGGCTTCCTGTCTTCTTTTCGCTTTTCCGTTCGTCCCTCAAGCAGGTCCCGGCAGCCACTATGCTCCATGTGAACTCTGGGATACCCTCCAGGTGCTGGTCGCATGCTCTGCTATTGCCAGGGCATTGGTTATCTGGTTAATAAATACAATACATTCCATTTAGAAATGTATATGGCCCTGAAATATGTACATAAAAAATGTCATCAATTGTTTTGATAAAACAAATAATTCAAAACAAGTTTGGCAGAGGCACATATATTTCAACAGGGGCTATCATAATGGTAAATTGTTTAGTCTGATTAGTAAATTCAACTTAATTACATATATTGCCAGGGGGAAATATATTTAACAGAATAAACATAATGTTGCAGCGGCAGTATCTTTGATCAATTTTGATTGAAGGTCCACAGTTTCAACAAACAAGATACTGACTCTTAAATACAAGCTAAACAGACTTTTAAAACTGTTCATAAAACAATATAAAGCTTCATTTGACCAAAACTTTAAAAGATCAGTCAGAAGAGCTAACAAACAGGCTCCGGGAGGAAGAACCTTGTCAGTTGGTTATTTTGTATTTCAGATATAATGGCCTTAGACTTTTTGGTTGCAATCATCATTTGTGTCAGAACATGAAGCAAAAAGCTTTAATGCAGCACAACTCTCGGTGCATAGTGCAGACTGTTTCACTGGCAGGAGTGGAGGGGGTTATACAAATGCCGTGTCCATTTAACATGCTGCTGTCAAGACTAGGGCTGGGTGTAATAAAAGTCTGCTCCTAAAATCTGCTCAGGGACTAAATAAAGGGTCAGCTTCCTCCCTAAACCTCTCCAGTCTCTATCTTTGCCTCATCTGTCCGTCCCTCCCTGTGGACAGACCTCATGGAGACTTATCCTGTGGTTCGGTAAATCGCTGTTTGAGGAGGCTGGTCACTTCAAATGACTTCACACTAGACTCGGGGGAGGGGACCTAAAGTTTTGATAATCATTTTTCTATACCTAGTTACCAGTTTCTTAATAATTTTGCTTTTTACATTAAAGTGGTCAGAACCAGGGCTGGGTTTAACAGGGAGTTTGACTCGATTACACATGTAACTGATATTTCATTAATGATCACAAGTTATGAACATGCAAACACATTTGTCTAATAGTGCTAACTGCATTAGGCTGATATTAAAAACCTACCACAATTAACAAATAAATGAACAAAAAAGCTATTCGTGCACCTGAAAGGTGACAAAGTGACGCAAACAAAGAATGACTACAGCTAATCATTACAGGTAGGCTGCACAATTAATCGTTGTAAAACGCAATTTTAATTTTTAAATAACTTTTTGTTTTTTTATGACTTTGATTCTCATTTCATTTACAAGCCGGCTGCATCAAAAACGCAATGCTTTTTCTGTGAGTTTAAACTCAATACACTGTTATAAATAGGTTTAAAGCGCTGCAATGCTCTCCCTTCTCTTCATTGAAGCCTCTAGTTTACAAGGCGTGTAGTGATAAGCAATGTGCTATAGATGCCAAAAAAATCTGTTTGGTAATGCCAATTTGTTTGTTTTGTCATGGTTCATGTGTGCAATAAAACATTACACTTCGTGAAAAAAAATTGTGGCAGAGAATCGTGATATTAATTCTAAGCTAAAAAAATCGTGATTCATATTTTTCCCAAATCGTAAAGGCCTAGTTACAGGACATAAAGAAAATTATGTGAAATCATCCATGCAAAGAACAAACTGACCAATGAAATGAGCAACTGTGTTTGGAGGCACATTATCATACTAAGGTAGACAAGATTACCAGGCCAAAATCCTGAGATCAATACAGTAGCTTTACACTATATTGTTACGCAGTGCTACAACTACAGTCTAGGTAGGCACCACAACTTGGAAAAGCCACAGTTTGTACTTTTCAGCAATTGTTAAATAGTTACACAGGCTGAGATCTTGGAGACTTTCCCTATTGTCTTGTCTCTAAGAAATCAGAAGCAATTTCAGTATTGATTTTACAGCAAGAGCACTCACTTCTTGGTTTGTAAAAAAAGTTTTGGTTTTAGCTTGTATAACCCTAATACCACACTTCTACAGCTAAGCCTGACTTATTCAGGTAACAGTGCTGCTGTTCTTCAGATAAAATACTTTTAATAGACCACAGAGCGCAGTACCAGTGCAAACAAGGCTGCTGCTGTGATTTATGTTTAGGTTTTAGTATACATTAATAAACTATGTAACAACAGATCTTCTCAGATGGTACAAGTCTGCAGAAGACATGGCTTGGGCTGGCAATCTAATATATCTAGATCTTAGAAGGTATGATATGCAGTGCTTCCTTAAGAAACAATGTATCAACAAGTATAAAAGTAACCCCTCTCAATTTGAACACATCTTGATTGCCCCTGGCTGTGGTATGGGTCATACATCCCCCCCCCCCCTCGTCCATGTTAGCAGATGGGAGATCGCCGAACATTAAATCTAAGTAATTGTCAAAACAATTTTCCCAAAAGTGAAATTTCATGATTGACAGCGTGATTGACTTTGTCTGGATCAACAGAACCACCATTTCTAGGATAAAGCATAGCACGTTGTCCCATGTTTTTTACAAGCAAATGGTTTGATCTGTGGAGACTACTTCATCTATAAACCATTTGACAGTGCCTCTGAAAGTGCGAGGAACCTATTGTTTGTAAGGATTATTTTTACAATCCTTTTGAGGGGGGTCAGAATGCACGAGAACTCAAAAAAATTTGCACACATCAGACCTGATGAAATTGCAAAGTTCTGTAGTTATTGGGTGAGTGCCGCCAGGGGGCTCCATAGTGTGGATGCCTTAACTGGACATAGTTGCTCCGATATCCACCAGATTCATGACAAAAAGATATTGAAAAATGTTGACAGTGAAAAACGGTCAAGATATAGAGGACCGACTTCTTCTTTGAGACCTGAAAGATCAGTCAGACTGCCTTTTCGTCACATACCTGAGAATAAAAAAACTATAAAAGGTATATAAAAGTTGAAGCTAACTCTGCTGGCTGTAGGGGAGATAACATTAACTTTAGCTGTCTCCATGAAGCTCCCAGCTAAGCGCTATAAACTCAGGACCTGTTAGGAAACAAGAACGTGCTAAATAATGATAAAGTTTTTTGGCTCGGTGGATGCCAATTTTAAAGATCACGTTAAAGGGGTGATAGAATGCAAAACCGAGTTTACCTAGTCATATTTAAATAACGAAAGGTGAGTAAAATGGGATTACAGAGAACCGCAAAGTTCCATTGACACCTCTTTCCTATGCAAATCTCACATTTGAAACTTCCACTGAAAATGGCCAAATCCCAACAAAGCTAATAGCCGACAGCGACTTGGTGGCAGTACCTTAACCGGCTCAAGTCTGTGCGTTTTCAGGCCCCAAAATTTAAATACAGACCACGGTCTGAGATCAGCTGGTGTTCTGAATATAGGTCGTGCAGATCTCACACACTAGTTTAGCTGCGAGCTGTGCATTTCCACGGGAATTACAAAGAAGAAAATTGGGAAGATTTTCAAGGATACTGAAAATGAACCACGGTCGTAAATGCAGTGTTCCAGGTTGTATAGGGAATGCTGACACTTTTCACTGCGGATGCCGGTTGTGGTGCTTAGGTAAGCGCGGTAGTTGTGGTTCAGTTACCCCAGATAAGATGTGCGTTGGGTACAGAACACCAGAGCTGTCAGTCGTTGGAGCTCGTCGGGTCTGCGTAGTTGGTGGCCTAGTTACCGGATAACTGCGAGTGTGGCAGGCATGTCCCTGATATAATAAATTAAGTTATGCGACATTGCAATGTAATACACTTAACCAGTAGTGTAGTGGCAATTGGAGGAGTTGGACTTTTACCGTGGGCCAGTAGTGTTTTGAGGCGGACGAGGGCGGTCAAAGTGTGCAGCTTTGCTCAACCCATACGGCGGGCTGCAGGAGCGGGTATCATTAGAGTCATCACTGTCTGTAAACGTACCGTGCCACGGGGCAGCCACAGGGCAAGCCGCACCGTTCGGAAGTCTTAGGTAACGTTAAAGGGACAGTGTGTGAGTCTGTCAGACTAAAAGGAAAATAAGGAATGGTTGCTGTGCTTTGTTGTTCAGAATTGTTCAACGTGTAGCGACTCTGCCTGTGTCCTGTATTTTTCCTTTATTTCCTGTATGCGTGAAGTTTTCGGGCATGGTCAAGGAGCCTTTGGGCTCTTTGTCCCTATATCAACACACAAGTCTCAACTGACGCAGACAAACAGCTTTGAACAGTCTTTTTACAAACAGTAAAGCGATACTCACAACATATTCCACCTTGTTCTAAACAGTATTTTAAACAAAATTAAATATTACATTATGAAGTGCTGACTTTAATAGAGTGGCATGGTATAGGAGCGCTGGCTGTAATGCGAGGGAAAAAAAACTGTAAATGGCAGAAAAAACTGTATCTACACAGAAAGCAAACTGTACTCAAGCTAAAGGCAATAAGGTATAGCAAATCTGTCCACTGCTCAGAAAAGGTATATATGGTCTTACTGCAGTCTGCCTCTATTCGTATATCTTTTTGTGAGTGCATAGTGTTGTGGAGTGTTGACTCTTTTTAGCACCTTGACTTAATAGGTGCAGTCAAGATGTAATCCAACAGTTTTTTTTGTTGCAAAATCTCCTCAGGGCCCGCTAGCTGCCAGTTATATGTGTACACTAAAAATAATCCCATTCATACACAGCCCTGGCCCGTAAATTGCAAACAAACAATTGGCTCAGAAACAAGCCACACCACACTATTCCACATTAAGCTTGTGCACAGACAGGGGAAATGCATGGATGTACAGAAATGCCAACATGCTTACCCACAGTGCATGTCAAGAAGGAAAGATTGCAGAGAACAGGAAAGGAGAAGGTTAGAAGGAACAAACATAAAAAAGATGGGCTATGATAAGGCAGGACGACAGCCTTGTTCGTTGCGCTTTCCAAACGGTGGCGAGAACTCCAAGAGTTGAAAGGCATGAAGTCAACTCTTCATCACTCGTATTTGTGTACAATTGTTGCAAAGGGTCTTATAGCCATGAAGACCAAAAGCAAGTTTGCTAGCACAATATGATTATTTTGATTGATGCTAATTCAAAATGCTATGCTAGGTAACATTACCTCTGCATTTTTTTTTAACTAATCTCCCTAATTGTGGATGCTGTTTTGTGTACTTTGTGTGAAAACAAATGCAGTCATCTGTGTGAACAGTTCAAAGTTTTTTCAATGTTTTAATCTACTACATTGTATTTTTCAACATCCCAAGCCCTTTCAAATATCCATTAACACAGTACTCCTTAATTTCCTTAATATTGTTACGACATATACTTAAAAATTTCGTGACTTGGAACAAAATTTGTTATACGTGAATTGAGAGTAGAAATAAAACGTTCAGCAAAAAGGAGCTTTACCTAATGAGGTGGATCAAGGCTGCATTAGGCTGCCCTCAATGACATGGCGGTCCACTTGAGGAGGCAACTGCCTTTAGAGGAATCATAGTGGCAGTCGTTCACAGCCACTTAGTGCAGTAAGGGGTAATCGTTTTCCATGCTTATACAACTTTTCATTTGGCAAAAAACATTGATTCTTGTGTAGCTCACTTGCCACTGAGGACCGCTTGAGGGCTGATGAGAGTGGAGAAATAAATAGTTCAAGGTGCAGTAAAAAGCTCATTCCTGTCCTTCAATAAAGTCATGAAGCATGGGTGGAATAGCAGGATGATCAATACAGACTTTGGCTTTACTCAGGACAGAAACAGTGTTTGTTTGACCCCTCGACCTACTCTTACTGAACTTTGATTAAAAAATATATTTGTCATCCATCAGAAAAAAAACAGGACAAATGCATTCCTCGAAAGTAAAAGGATGCAGTTTAGTTGTATGGTAAAGTCATTTGTAGGAGACAGGTTTAAACATAGACATACATTTTAGAGCGGTCCTACATGTTTTTCCACACTCGGATCATACCAATATTCATGCATGCAGAAACCCACTATGGCACATGAGAATATACGCTTCTGTCTGCTGCCAAATGGGCATGAGAGATATGATTCAACTGATCTGGGTCTGTCAACCAGTTTCGGCCACCTTATGCATGTGCAAAGGACAAGAACTGATGACTTGCCAAGTTACCAAGGACACGGCTTTTATGACCCATTCATTCACAATCCTCAGCTTTAATTTCTTCAGTAGCCTCTTAATATGTAATCATTCTTTTTTTGACATTGCTGAGTACACATTGCACATTTTAATCAAAGCAACCTGAAAATGTTTTAGAGAAATAAAAGGTACTATATGGTAAAAAGGTTATCCTTAGTTGCCCCTAATTTTAAGGTTTGGCAGAGCAGTGTTAATGTGTAGCAGGCCATGACAATCATTCACATTTCAAAGCACACGTTTATATTTGTGATTTGAGTCCGAGGCCCCAGGGAGTTACTGGAAACACGTATGGGAAATCGAACCCTGCAGGTGCTCAATGTAAAATCTGAACCTCTGAGAGACCCCCGAATGTAGTAGGTGCCCATGAAAATAAAACTAACCCCCCTTATTGGCATGAAGGAAACCTCTCGCATACCCCAACCCACACAGTCTCATATACATAGCTAAATATTATGAATGTCACATTGTACTTCAGCTGTTGTATGGACTAGCTGCGCCTATATACAGAAGGTATATTTGTTTAACCGGTAAATTGTTTCTATAACGTGGGCGGTTTCATCATTTTGTACAATGACAAAAAACCAATTACATGATGATTCAGAGGCCTAACTGTCATGTATTTATAGCAGTATTGTAATAGCTCAGGAATCCTGTCTCAGTATTCTAGAGAAAATATTTTGGTTTGCTGCTGCCATTCCTTTCCTGTGGGTAACTGGACCACAGGCATTACAGCAATGCACGCATGGTTGCATGTAAAATGATACAATGTTGTGACTGTCATCTGAAGAATCCCGCGTCTAAGCATTTATATGTTGCTGCTATAGACATTGTAACAAGGTGTAAAAACAGTACAAGGAAGGGAAGAATGGTCTACCATTGATGTGTCAAAAGGTTGAAAAGTTCAAGGGGGCCGAATACTTTCGCAAGGCACTGTACCCTTAAGCTGAGTAGCCTGAATGCGTAAGAATAAATGAATGAGTACTGAAAATCCCATCTGCAGCCCTTGTGTACTAAATTTGGTGAATATAAATAGATCTTTCAATGGTTTACCATTGCGCATACATGCATGCACACAAAAAGAAACCACACAAAGAGTAAAGGTAGCAGTCGTTGTGGCAGCTGGATGGCATTAGGTTTGTTTGTGGCCATATAGCACAATGACACGGATAAGGTTTTTCACCAGCTACGTTTTGGCCAACTGTGACCATTGTTTTGGCTTAGTCACTATATATCTGCTCTTTGGGAAGAAAGAGCAAGCAGCAACATGGAGCAAATGAAGGCTGCAGCTGGTGGGCACTTGAGCATAGCTGCCCACAAACTTTCAAGTGCATTTTGTAGTGCCTCAGTGACACCTTCTGGGAATACCTTTTTGAGCCCTTTCACAAAGACCTGGGTTAAATTCTTGAATCCACTGCAGGTCATTCTTATTTATTAGAAGCTCCACACAACACTTCTCAAAGTTTCATTTAAAATGAGCCTGAAGAAAGGATGTGACTAGTTGCCTTCACCCCTACTCAGTGAGATTTCAGCCATATCAATGTTCCACTTGCCACGCAGGCAGGAGAGCCATCTAATGCCTTTTTCTACACCCAGAACCCTTTTAATCTGATCAAATAATTATAAATCATTACTTTGGATGAGGCAATTTGTTCTAGTTATCTGTTTTGGACCTGAAACATACAGGCCCTGGCATTTGAAGCAAGACTGTGCTTTGCGGGTGGACCTGCCCTCTGCAATCCTGACATGTTAAATCATAACTCTCGCCAAAATGCAACCTAGGGTGTTTTTCTGAATGTATTTGTGTCAAAATTTTGTTTAAAAGCATAATTAGTATAGAAAGGCCATTTTTAAGATTTACCGTATTTTTGTTTTTGATCATTGGCCTCTTAAATGGGAGTGCTAGGGCCACTTCTAAGATCTAAGATAAGATGCTAAGAAGGCTCGACACAACATGAAACTTTGCTCAAAGTATTACTAGGGTCTCTACACATGAACTCTGGCATTGAGAACGTTGTTTGTGTACGCAGAGTTTTCTAAAAAAAAAAAAGGTTTTGAACGACTTACTTTAGCAGTTGTTTTTCCGGGCAGTATCGTCTCGCCAGTCAAAAAGTGTCAATCTCCAAATGCGGATGAACAGACTCCATAGGAGAAAATGTAATTCTTATATCAGGCTCCTTTTTCAACTACAAGGTCAATATTGCATTTCACCAACGACACAACAACGAATTATTCGTACACTCATATAGAACTAAGCTTTAGGAGCTTTCCATCTTTACTCTCCTCCCTGTTACATTGCATTCAGAGATGGTAGCACCCGGAAACAACAAATGCTAAAGTAAGTATACATCTCCAGCATTGTTGATTTCACTCAAAATGTCCCTGCCAGTTCCAAATCCCATATCATCTCCTTGTGTAACCAGGACATGCTATAAAAAGTGCTGCTAATACCTGGGGAACCAAAGGTGCTTTGAATAATGTCATTGAAGAATGTATCTACAGATATAAACCATTTAATTTAAATGTATAATGAGGCCACTTACTCATTTCCAGAGGGACAATTTGTATCCACTTTACTGTGTGCCTTATATTGTGGTTGCACATTATAACAGTAGGAAGTAAGTCAGTCATTATAAGGAGATTACGAAAAGATAATGGACTCTTAACATACTGCTCACCGTAGCAGTTTGATGTAAAGAAGCACCTATTTGAGACGAAGGGCCCTATTTTAATAATCTAAGCGCACGGCGTGAAGTGCCTGGCGAAGTGCATATAAAATCCACTTTTGCTAGTTTGACGCCGGAAAAAAGGGTTTGAGCGCCCGGCACATGGTTTAAAAGGGTTGTACTTAGTGTCTTAATTATTCATGTGTGTTTAGGGCGTAACATTCAGTAAACCAATCAAAGTGTCATCGCCCATTCCCTTTTAAAGCCAGGCGTGTTTGTACCTTGGCACATTGCTGTTATGCTATATATGGCAGTTGTTCAGGTGTGGTCGGACATCTGTATGTGCTGTTGCATCATACATATCATACATCATAGCCTATTGGGAAGTTACGTAGTGTACTGAACAGTGTGGAGAAAGCATGCAACTACACAAAACATACCGTATTTTCTGGACTATAAGTTACACTATTTTTCATAGTTTGGCTGCTCCTGCAACTTATAGTCAGGTGCAATTTATATATCAAATACTGAGAATATGTTGAATACGCAGTCGAAAACGGTAATTGAGCAGCAGAAAGAAAGTGTTGAGTGAGAAACTTATGAGGGATTGGCGAAAAGGTTACTCTTACTGAAATGAAGAAAACAAAGGAAGTTAATAGTGGGCTGAAGTCCAAAGATGGGTGCCTGAACAACATGCTGCCGGGAGAGACTTGTGTGGTGTGTGTGGTTTCTGTACAGCAGGAGGAGTAAAGATGTCTTCATCAATAATGAGGGAAATCAAACTGTCTTTGTTTTATTGTTTTTCAAGCAGAAACAACACTTCCACATGACATAAAGGTGCAATGTTGAAGAGTTACAAATATAATAGCTCACAAGCGGACAGCTGGTTTCACCACACCACTACAGAGTGCAGCAAAGAAGCTTTTGAAAAACATACAGAATGTCAGCATCCTTTATACACAGAAAGAGGAACACCCAAAAGGTCACTGATAAGTCAGAAAACGTCTAAGTGGGCTTGTGTCTAGGTGTGATAATGTCTCGTTCTCATCTTGGTCCTAGAGTCTGAAAGTACCATCTTCATGCACTTAGGTCAAACCACGATACATGCAGTGGCTGGCAAAACAGGATAACACAAAAATGGTTCCCCGTCTGCTGTTAGTAACCTTTTTCAGTTCAACAATGATCATGTGTTCTTGTTTAAAGTAACCATAATTCACTATTATAACATTTTCCATTACACTTGTCAACAGTGCAATTAAGTCTCCACGCCCTGCTAGTTGTTCTGTGTGGTATTGCATAGTTGAATAACTGTTAATGTATTACGTTAACATACCGGATACCTACCGTATTAAGCCTGTTGTTCTATGTGCTATTGTATAATTGAATAACTTACCTTTCCAGATTAAATGTCTGTTTTTGGTCTTGGATTTTGTAAAATAAATTTCAAAATAAATGCAATTTATAATCCAGTGCCATTTATGTTTTTTTTCCTCTTCATGATTCATGATTTTTTGACTGATGCAATGTATATTCCGAAGCGATTTATAGTCTGGAAAATACGGTATATTGTGTCAGAGGTTTGAATCCACATTGTGATCATGTGCCAGTCAGAGTATAATTTAGTAGATGTAGACAGTCACAGAGTAACGTGAGGAATATTCCACAACAGATAGCAGTCGGTCATACGTTGGTCACAAGGTTT
>NC_045752.1:16761571-16766140 GCF_008692095.1 Etheostoma spectabile | reverse complement strand
TAGTAAACACAACATTTTGTCCCGTCTGTGTTATTTTTCAGATAATAGCAGTGACCAGTGCTAGTTGTGTCTGTTAGCTCACAAGGATCTAGGGCGCGAGTAATATTTTTCCTCTAGGTCAGACCGGTGCACCTAATGTCCTTGCATCCGTTGCCTCTCCACAAAAGAAGCAATGTTGTGTGTATCGATATGGTTTCATTTTGCGTTACACGACCCATTTCTTCTGTAAAGCCGTGCCTGTGTTAATGTCTCTCCTCGTACTCCCTGCGCAGCCCTGTCCCCATTCACTCACTCACGGTTCCCAGCAACAGAGACAGAGCGGCGACAGCACCGGTCTACACTTCTGACATTTGTCCACAGTTTTAATTGTTATTAACACACCCATATATTGTTAAGCAGGAGAGGCAAACCTTCATTTGTACCAGTGTTTCCGCTGGTAACTCTGCTGTTGCGCCGGCTATGGCAAAAAATAAAGAAGCTATTGAATGCAACTAACTTCAGTTCGTAGAGTAATAGCGTGTGAGATGGAGCCTTCTGGCGTCAGGCGTCACTCTCTCCCTAGCTCTTTTAATCAGTTATTGTTGAAAACAAGTGAAGGAGCTTTCACAGAGGTACATTTAAAAAAAAAAATATATATATATATATATCCTAAGCTATTTATTTCAGATAGTTGTCATTTACATGTGTTGCAGCTGTATGTATGTACAACAGACAACTTCAACATAAGAGGAATGTAGCTCAATATGGATGTGAAAGCAGTTATAACAAATGTTATAGCCTGTGTCACTATAAAATTTGTTTAGTTAAAATCAACAAATCGTGATAATTAATCGTGATCGCAATATTGATCAAAATAATCGTGATTATCGTTTTGGCCATAATCGTGCAGCCCTACACCAAGGGAAATGGCAGGTTCTGTGTCTGAAGTTGAGCCCCAGGGCTGTCTCCTGTACTTTTCTTGTCAACCTTCATTTCTCAGAAACACTAACCCACTTATAAACACACTGCTAATTGAGTTAATATAGATTAGCCAAGACTGTTTTGCTCTTTTCATCCATGATGAAATAATAAGGGATTTTCTTAGCCTTGAGGTTGCTACATCATGGAGACCCAAGAGGTGTGGATAGACCAGTTTTTAATGCACACTAAAACTTTTGTCCAAATGAGCTTGCTGCATTCCCTGTGTCTTTTTTGTCAAGTGTGTCATCAGAGGACCACACAATTGTCAATAATCTAGAGGATGGCCAACCTTTGACCCTGCTTCTTTAATGAACTGCCCTGCACTATAAAAGCAAGGTCAGCCATACTACATGAGTTCATTACTTTTTAAGTGCTGTGTTGTTTTAGCAATGTATCACTATGGCGATTGTCTGACATTACAACGTAATTAACCTGACCCTGAATTTATCTCATCGCTAATTTATGGCTTTGAGGCAACAACAAGTGTCAGCCTCATAGGAAGCCAATGTCTTTTTATATTTTTTTCCCCATTTGTACATTCCTGGAGTAGTAGGCTCAGTGTTACTGCTCTGAAACACTTAAAGCTGAAGAAAATACACAATTAAGTGTCATGTATCCTTCCAGAGATTGATCTGCTCTTCACTCCAACAGAGGCTGACACTATTCCGGGAAAACTATCTCCAGGGATAATAGTTACCTGTGTAAGCTACAATGGCGCTGACATTCTCTATTGTCTACCTCTCTCTCGCATTTAATGAACTACAGTTAATAGACTAATAAAACAGAAGGAAACAATTATAAGTACAGCAAACATTTCAAAGACAGGAACAAAAATCTCATTATTCCAATTCGATGTTCATTTTGATGTAATTAGGATACAGTCTGTTAACTATCCAGTTAGTGTTCCTGTGCTACATTGTGGACATCTCTCCCAAAGCGTGGCTATTGTGTGTGTGTACTGTATGTAAGTATTTATGTACTGTATGTATTTGTGTATTGTTTTGTATCTGAACCTACCTCCTGTGGTTCCAATAGTTATAATTGTCTTCAGAGAGAAGGGCCATAGAATTATCCGGCACATTTTTGTTACCCATTGTGATATGCATTATTAAGTCACAATAAAATGACTGCTTTGTCAGAAAAGCCAATGCATGCTGAAAGTTACCTTGATTTCTAACCATTACAGAACAACTGGATTGATGGTAGTAGTCAAAGTAGTTTAAGTAGTAGTTAAGTACGACAGAACTTTACATTTTTTACCCGCTTTGAATGTTGTCAATCGATTGAATGGTCGTTATCAGTTGTTTATCACTACCACAGATATGCAGAGGTATGACCCTACTCTCCTATTTAGCTTAGTAAGCTGTCATTATCTACTAGTAAGCTGGATCGACCCTCCACGTCAATATTAGACGGTCAGAGCAACTGCTCGACTGCGGCACTGTAAGATGACGTAATATGAAGAGCAGCAATGGTAGGGAGCAGTATAAAGACCAAAACTCCTCGTAAGGAGGAGGGTTGGGGTGGTGGATGGGTCAAACAAACACAGGAATTTAACTTAAGAGACTGGTGTTTGTGTCCCGTATGAAACCATAAGTCATGTCTTTTTTTTTAGAATTACCTGGGCTTCGTAAGGTAACTTAAGTCTTAACTTACACCACAAATGTAAGTATTTTAACTCAAACCACAATCTTTTCCTAAACCTAACAAAGTAGTTTTATTGCCTAAACTTAACCAAGTAACATATTTTTTTCAGTTATAGTAGCAGAAATCTCAGTGTGTTAAAAAGTGGCGGCAAGGAGCCCTGACCTAACTAATTGGAACCGTTACCATGTGAATAGATAACAGCCTTCTGAACCTCCTAGTAGGTGTAATGGCCCCTTCTTACCCATATCTAGGATGCTGATAACCACTGATATCGCTCATTTAATGAAGTGAATCAAAACGGGTGCATTTTTGTGCCGATTGACTGAAAAGTAGCCAGAACCCCGTCAGTCAATTACTCCACTATTTATTTACCATAAGGCCACAGAAATGCATTTCTTATTTGGATATTAGGTAAACCTGCTTTAATTGCCACATGCTTCTCAGTTACTCTTGAGTGGATCATCGATCCTAAAAGGTCAGATCGATTGGTTTCTTGAGGGCCAGTGTCTTCTATACTCAATCCCATACCCGTATCCTGCCTGCTGCCAAGATATCTGTCCTTACTCAATCAATCAGCGTATTGATCCTAACCTGAACATGAGGGCTCAGAGCGGGCGCAGATGCCCATTCGTACATGGAATTATCTGGGTTTGGCTAAATTGTGCTTTGAAGCTCAACCCATTTGTACAATTTAAGTAAACTCAAACCAGAAGTATTTCAGAAAACTGAATTCCTGGAAGCCGAGGGGTGAAATAATGTTGGGTGGAGTGGCGGAGTGTTTAGGCGGGGTATGTTGTTCGTCTCAGAATTCCAGGTTTAGTGTTCCACCTGGGCTGCAGCGCTGTTACGTTTGATTAATTAGACTCTTTTGATGGTGTCTCTCTAAAGGCTCCTCGATCGGTGAGAGGGCATTCAGGAGATCACACACACACACAGCACGCATGCATTCACAATAACACACACTCTTAGATGTTATGTGTTGAAGTGCAGGACTCCCTGTGGCTGTGATCAGACACATTTCTGCTTTCACTGGGGACCTGCTGAGACCTCCATCTTGGACAGGGTTCTACCTTGGCTCTAGTTCCCCTGCTGGTCTTTGTAGCATCTCACATCAGAAACTTACACTTTTGAACACTTTTTCCTCCCTCAGTTTTTCATATCAGGCATTCAAAGCAAAGATTAAAACACAGTGACAAATGTTACACCTTTGCATAGCCCATTATTTCCTTGTTTAGTATCGTTATCACAGCAAAACTGTTCCTATTACTTTTTCATAAATGAAGCCCTGATAAAGATATAAAGAAAAACTAAAAACATCTGTGCTCGGGTTTCACTGCTTAGTGTACTGTATGTGTTGCAGGTAGAACGCACATTGAATGCATGGGGAGGGAAGGAAAATAAGCTGCTTTGTTCAAACACCATTCTTTCGTAATATCCAACAGAATGCAAACTAATATTTGATAGTCATTTTGAAGATGAACATTTTCAAGCTGTATGGTAGTGTGGTTTGAAACTGGGCTCGGTACATAAAACAGTGTATTAATAACACTGATATGAAATGCAGAGTTGGGGAGATAACAGCACCACAAAATCACCACAGACAGATATCACAAGAAAAAAAAGAGAGTAGTTTTCATATGTGATCCAGCTTGTAAAGAAGGTAAGATAAAATGCAAAGGAATTGAGTGGAAAATGATTTTGACTGTGTAAGCGTTCCAGATGTGGAGAAAAAGACCATGACCAAGTAGACAATTAATTAGGCACTATCAGCATTAATGGGGTGGCACCGGCATGGTTGACACACACCCACACCACACGCTGTAAATAGTCATGAAAATAAAGAAAACGCACTGAATAAGAAGGTGGTTCCAAACTTTTGGCCTGTACTGTACTACTATTTTTTTTATATCTATATATGTGTGTGTGTGTGTGTGTGTGTGTGTGTGTGTGTGTGTGTGTGTG
>NC_045752.1:16752482-16761546 GCF_008692095.1 Etheostoma spectabile | reverse complement strand
GCTGCGGCAAGTACAACGGAGAGAGACAGTGTGCTGATGGTGAGCAGGGTCGGCACTGTTTGTGTTCACTGAAACCAATCAACAGTCACCATTGATCAATTTTGCATGGAAAGGCCAGATGTTCCACACCTGTGCCAATCCCATTAAGGCCAAGCCAATATACTCGCAGATTCTGTTACTGAGGACGATGATAGGTCAAATTGATTGTTACAATGTTCCAGCAACAAACGGCCCTGCCTCGAACACTGATTACAGCAGACAAGCATGGAACGTGTTCTAGGAGAGACGCTTGGAGTGACTCCGTGTTCAGGCCAGTCTGTCATCTGGACAATGTCCTTGTACAACAATGCCATTAGTAGTTTTCGGGCCAGGAAAAAAAACTGCTGCTGGCTAAGGCCAAAAGGGCTCCCTGTTGACAGCTGATGTTGAATGCTGCTCTACATCAGCAAGCTAAAAAAAGACCACAGCTCCAGGGATTATACTTATTTGTTTGATTTAGTTTTGTTTATCAGCACAAAGAGATTAGAATACATGGAGAGAACAGTATTTCACTGCATGGAGAAAGGAAGCCGGGAATGCCTATTCAGAGTCTTCTTCTATTAAATAAAAAATATAAAACAAAACACAATAACATACAAACCAATAGAAATACACAAAAATAATATTAAAAAAAGGAAACTCACAATATCACATTATACTACTATATTAACTTTAAAAATTCATAGACCTCCCCAACTAGGATGTACAGCTCTCCATCCTTTCCTTCAACAGCAAGCACTGTGAATGTAAGTAATAGGGATTATTTGCTGTAGTGTCAAATTTTACTGTCATGTATTCATATTAATTATGCCGCTGCCGGATTATTCAAACCCTGTACATTTAAAGTGGATTAAACCAATGGTATATGAAACAGGTGGTGGTTATTCAATACACTGTGCAAACTGTGACATGCTTGGAAATATGCACAACAATCCTTAACTAGAAAGCATCTGGTGGCCTGTGGTGAATTTCCATCCCCATAAGGACTTTGCCCAGACTGAATCTTATTATAATCTTGCTGTGTAAATCCCTGAAAGATCCCTGGGATTGCTCTTAAAATCGGAAGCAGCAGCCGAACATAGTATTCTACTCAAATAAACTCCTTCTTTGGACTGCCTCCAGAACCAAGGGAGAGCAAGACAGATTTTAAACCTGACCACCCAATTCACAACCTGCCACATCATACACACCCAAGGATTTAGACTGATAACGGGATGGGCGATAAGACTAAAATCCTATTGCGATAACACTGCGCCTCTTGCAATAACGAATAATCATGATATAAATTATAATAATACCATTTCAGAACAGGTTAGACCGGAGGAAAGCCAACTGCAAAATTAAAAGAAATTTAAAGGGAGAAAGAACCATAGTATGTAGTTTTGAGAACCATTTTGTTACAAACCTTTCATCATACACAACAATGTTCAGACAAATAAATTCAAGTACACTAGTTGCAGATACTTAACAAAGAAAAAGCTTAAAGTATTTTTTTCCTTTCGTGCAAACCAGGCTAAAAGGCACTACCTCTGGCTAGTTGAAGTCCATTCAAATGAAACATGAAGGCAAATGAAAGCCCAATAAAAAACAATTTGAATTAACAAGATACTTGCAGTTTAAGGCGCAGAGTATACGTTGGGCTGGACAAGATATCACTATATCGACATCAATTTGAGATTAATAGATATTGTCTTAATTTGGATAGCGTGATATGACATAAGTGGTGTCTTTTTCTGGTTTTAAATGCTGCATACAGTAAAGTGATGTCATTTCTGAACTTACCAGACTGTTGTAACTGTTCTATTATTTGTCTTACCCACTTAGTTATTTACCCACTTCCTAGATGATTATTTATCTAAACCTCATTGTGTAAATTTTTGTGAAGCACCATAGTCAACCCAACAATATCACCGCAGTATTGACATTGATGTATATTTGTTCAAAAATATCATGATATTTGATTTTCTACATATCACCCACCCAAGTATACATCAACTAAAAATGTTTCAAGTATAAAAGTTTCTTTACAGTAGTGCCATGCCATAGGCTGTATGTTCAGCGGGGAAGTACAACATCTGCAACACAGCTGCAAAGATTCCAGTCATCCGTTATATAGTGAATGATCAGGCTGTGAGAGGCTCGGTGGTACGGCTCGACCTCAGCTCCGTTGTAGCGATTAATTAAAAAAACATGACCAAATAATAGATATTGCACCGTCTTTTTCACCAGCTCCTCCGTTTTGCTTTCAACCATGTTTACCTCAAGGTGACGATGATGCGTTTGCAGCCGTTTGCAGCTCGTGGCTCTAAATGTCGCGGTAGATTCGGTTCATCAACATGCATTATCGCAACAGCGCAATATAATAAATTCTCTATCCTAGGCCAATTTTGTATATTTATTTTGCATATTGTTTCTATCGCCCATTACTACTGATAACAGTTTAATTGTGGGTTTATTCATGCTTAATCACTGGACGGGATACTGTATACATCCTGACGGGAAATGCACATGGACTTTTTATAACACAAGCTAAAATGAATGGGACCTGCACCCAACAAATGCCTCGACTTCCCCGTCCTGGCAAAAGAAAAAGGGTTGTGAAGAGAGTGTTTTCCTGCCTGAGCTACCAATCAATAAACCTGACGCGCCAGATGTTTCTACACACCACCACACGAAAGCTGTTATTGGAAAGTGTTTGGAAAAGGGCAGCACTTAAAAAAAATACCTGGCATGGTTTGATGCCACCTGTCTATCAAACTCTTGCCGAAGCCAGTTGAGAAATGAGAGAACACTTCTTTTCCATAGAGAAAAGCTTTCATTGCTTTTATTTGCTCTTCTTTTAATAAAGAAATATTTTCCAGTCCATTACTTAAGCCTAGTCTCGCGCTGCCAACCTATCTCCAAACCGTGGAGTAAGGTCTAACTATACTACTGATACATCTTTGAAAGGAGAAAAACTCTCTGGGTTGTTTGCATTTCTTTAAACTAATCACCATCATCTTAGGCGGTGCTTAGTTCTGGACACAGCGACAAAGGCTTAGCAAAAGTCTCAGGAAGACCCTGTTTTGGTGGAAATTTGCACCCCACAAAAGAAAACACCACATACAGGATTACATCAATTTAACTGTTCACACAACACAGTAATGTGTGCTATTTAAATAAGCTGGACACATGGTTACACACTATGCTTTTACCAGTGTATCGCCGCATGCACTTTATCCACAACAATCCTGCCAATCAGTCCCAAACTTGGATAACTGTATAATTAATGCAGTATCATTTTCTTTGAAAATCTTTACAATCAATTACCTAGGAACCAAGAGAGCCTGCCTTATGCAAAATCCAAATTTTCTTCAAAACTAGCCATTTTCTGCATGGAGATTGGTTGCTCAAAGCTTGTTGTTGTTTTCCAAGCAAAAGGGACTTTGAGAATGGCAACACACAAAGACGGAAAGAAGGGGCAAAATATCCTAAAATTTACTTCTGTTGTCCAGACAATTTGAAGCCTGACAAGATGGTTTTTTGTGTGATGTAATCAAAGGACATCAACTGAAAAAGACCTGTGACTGACTAAACTGGTTGCATTTATGTGTGATTTTTCAAACAGAGTAAGAACCATTATTGTTGTCTGAAGAGAAGAACGACTGACACTTTGACAGCACTCATGTCCACTACTCCGTATGTTGACAGGCTGGCTTTCAGTTATAAGACGGGAGATCGAAAAGCTTTTGTTTGCAAAGACCCCATACTCAGTAACCTCGACACAGATGTTTGTAAAGTATTATTTCTCCAGCCATCTGAAGACTGACTGAAATCCTTATTATGTGCCACTGTCTCTTCATCTCTCGGTCAGTTGATGTCTGTTTGATTCGGTTAAAATGCAAACAAAAGCACTCCTATTCAGCCTCCTCAAAGAACAACTGCACACCAATTTATTTCCCGCATCACTCTGAACTATTATAGCTAACTGTGGACTCTGTTGCTGCTTTCTTTCCCACAAAATACACGCAGTTTGGCTGTCCTATCCAACCCCTTGGTCTTAAATCTATTTGTTTTCCGCCTCATATTTCCTCAGTGTCTGAAATCGACTTCCTGGACGGGGAATTCCACCCAAGAACAGTAAGTCCATCATTTTACACTAAGGAAGGCAGAAAGACTTCATCAAGGCCACCACCCAATCTTTCTTAGTATTCCTCTCCATCAACAAAACTTAGTTTACTACATTTCCTCTCTATATTTACTCCTCTCCTCCATCACATACAGTACAGTATGTCTCTTCGCAAAGGATTCTGGGTAATCTAAATGAAGCTCCTCTGCACTGCTAATGACTTTGAGAGAAATGTTTCCCTATGATGACTGAAGTAACATATTGAGCAAACGTAGATGTTCGAAGCAAACGAATTAGAACTTGGGATTCGCTTGGGATAATGTTGTTTTGTCAGGTTAGCAGCTTGTTTGGGAATAACACTGCAGAATAACCCCCTTATGTTTAACGCGGTTTAGACCCCAAGACAGTTGTAAGCTGGTCAATAAGCTTGTAACAGGTGGGACTTCTTCTGCTTTGAGGAACAGAAATTTGAAGACAGAACTGAGTTCTGGGATGTGACGAGGCTTATCAAATGCCAGGCACATTTTCTGTCATCTCCTCTGTCGGTATCAAGACGATCTCTTTCATCCATTTCTTCTCTGCTCCCCATCTGGTCTAGCTGGTCGTCTGAAGCCAACTCATATCTTGCTTTCCTTGAATACTCTCCCCACTCCCCTAATCCTTCTTCCAGACTTTTACTCACTCAGTCTTTTACACGTCTCTCTTATTTTAATATTGTTATCTTTTTAGCATTCGCGCTTCTCCCACCTCTGGTGGTGCCCTTTCCGTCCATAATTTCCCATCATCACATCATGCGGGCAGTGCTATCATGAATAATGTATATATATATTTTTTTATAATTAAAAATCGAACATTGAAAAAACGTTTTTTGGCTGACCCGGTCCTTGGCACTGTGGTATTCCTCTGGGGGAATATGGAGTCTAGAGGGACGAGGATATAGAGATGGACTACAATGAGAAAAAATCATTATTTGATTTCATACATGGACAGAGCTCCAGACTAACTTTTTTATTTAGGTGCACCAGCACAAAATGTAGGTGCACCCAAATTTTTCCTTGGTTGCTATTAACGCAACAATATCAAGGTCACCTTTTTTTGTATATATATTATTATAAATGATTTTTGAAACAAAATAAAGTGTAGGTAATACTATTTTATTTGAAGCACAATTACACTGTAGATAAAAAAATATAATAATAAAAAAAAATAGTGCTTTACTGAGCTGCCAAACTAAAACATTTAAGCAAATAAAAATTGCTACTGTTTAAAAGTGCGTCTCTGAACTGAACCTAACATTTTGTGGCTCAAAGTCTTAAAGCGGGTCCCCTCTTGCACCTGTAATTTGGCCTTCTTCCCCTTTGGCCTTGGCTAAACCCGCTTGCCACACTCCCTAGCATCAAATCATCCAAACTGCACCCCCTCCCACACACTGATTCTATCAGATCCTCTACTAGCCCATGACTAAAAATCCAGGAGTTCCCAGACGGAACTTCCTCCCCCAGAGATCCGCACCTCTGAGTCCCTCACTATCTGTCAGTCCCGCCTCAGACCCATCTCTTCACCTCTGCCTATGCGTAGCCCCACTCCCCTCCCTTTTCACTTGAGCCTGAATTATTATTATTCTTTTAGTTGTGCATTGTTTTTTATATCTACCGCCCTGCAAAGCGATTCTGAGTTGGCGGAAAACGCTATATAAATTCAATTTACTATTATTAATGAAAAATATATGTATTATATACAGTATATATATACATATACACATACGTATATCACTCACCTAAAGGATTATTAGGAACACCTGTTCAATTTCTCATTAATGCAATTATATAATATCACATCTGGCAGTTGCTTCAATGCATTTAGGGGTGTGGTCCTGGCTAAGACAATCTCCTGACCAAACTGAATGTCAGAATGGGAAAGAAAGGTGATTTAAGAAATTTTGAGCGTGGCATGGTTGTTGGTGCCAGACGGGCCGGTCTGAGTATTTCACAATCTGCTCAGTTACTGGGATTTTCACGCACACCATTCTAGGGTTTACAAAGAATGTGTGAAAGGGAAAAACATCCAGAATGCGGCAGTCCTGGGGCAAAAATGCCTTGTTGATGCTAGGTCAGAGGAAATGGGCCGACTGATTCAACTGATAGAAGAGCAACTTGACTGAATAACCACTCGTTACAACCAGGTATGCAGCAAAGCTTTGTGAAGCCACAACACGCACAACCTTGAGGCGGATGGGCTACACACAGAAGAACCCCACCGGGTACCAATCATCTCCACTACAATAGTAAAAAGAGGCTACAATTTGCAAGAGCTCACCAAATTTGGACAGTTGAAGACTGGAAAAATGTGCCTGGTCTGATGAGTCTCGATTTCTGTTGAACATTCGATGGTAGAGTCAGAATTTGCGGTAAACAAATGAGAACATGCCTTGTTACCACTGTGCAGGCTGGTGGTGGTGGTGTAATGGTGTGGGGGATGTTTTCTTGGCATACTTAAGGCCCCTAAGTGTCATTGGGCATTGTGTAATGCCACGGCCTACCTGAGCATTGTTTTTGACCTGTCCATCCCTTTATGGCCACCATGTACCCATCCTCTGATGGTTACTCCGCAGTAATGCACCATGTCCAAAGCTCGAATCATTTCAAATTGGTTTCTTGAACATGACAATGAGTTCACTGTATTAAAATGGCCCCCACGTCACCAGATCTCAACCAATAGAGCATCTTTGGGATGTGGACGGGAGCTTGTGCCCTGTGTGCATCCCACAAATCTCCATCAACTGCAAGATGCTATCCTATCATGGGCCAACATTCCTAAAAAATGCTTTCAGCACCTTGTTGAATCAATGCCACATAGAATTAGGCATTTCTAAGGGAAGGTGGTCAACACAGTATTAGTTGGTGTTCCTAATAATCTTATAGGTGAGTGTATACACACACACACACAACACATACATACATATATATATACATATATATATAATACACACACATACATATATAATATACATACATATATATATATACATAATAATAACTATATATATATACATATATATATATATACATATATATTTATAAATATATTTAATAACATATATTACATATATATTACTATATATAATATACATATCATTATATCACATATTTATATACATATATTATATATATATATATATATATTATACATATATATATATACATGGCCAGTGGTACAAATCTGGTCCTGGTATCCTACAGATTATATTGTATTATTTTCCTTCATGCACTCTACGTTGCTTATTTATGAAGACCCTTTCAACTGCAGTCTAAGCTACTCTTTGAATTGGTGTTGAATGAGATAGGAGCATGTTTAGAGACCACCGTGCATGGATTATATGGGATCTGTTAAAATCACAGCTAATCTGGCTGGATCAGAAAATCAGGTTCACCACGGTCCACGGTGATAGAGAGCTCTGATTCCAGCAGTTGGCTTGTCCAGATGCTTGGTGTGTGACTCCCACAGATGAGCTTTTCACACACACACACCACACACACACACCACACACACACAACACACACACACACACACACACACACCACACACACACACACACACCACCCACACACACCACACACACACAACAACTTAATGTGTATTTGTATTTGATCAGGCAATAATAGGCAATGCTTTTTGTATTCAGCTACTGATTTTGTGCCATGGATCAAAATCTTTTGATGATAAAATAACAAATCACGGTTTCTATTTTTTATCTGGTGGGAAAATAAAACGTGCAAAAAGAACATGAAACAAATCGGTCACACTGTGCTAATATTTATGCAGATATAAAGAACACATGCACGACATGCTTTGGCAATTTAAAAATACTGTATGTGCGTGCACATGGACAAGATATACAGATGCAAAATCTATAATGATAAAGTTTGCACATATCCACCAGAGTGCGACTAAAATTATTCCTAGGTTGCACTGGTGCACCTAACGTCCTCGCACCTGCTGCCTCTCAACAAACCAAGCAATGTTGTTTGTATTAATATGGTTTGATGTTGTGTTACGTGATCCATTTCTTCTGTAAAACCGTGCCTTTGCCTGGATCTCTCCTCTTACTCTATGCGCAGCCCCACCCCTATTAACTGACTACCGTTCTTTGAGTAGCCTAATAATAGCGGGTGAGACGGAGCCTGCTGGACCTAGATGAGAGATGTGACCCATGGCCAAATTATCATAGTTCATGAGAAAATGCATCGCAGTGACAATACAGACATTTTATACACAAGACATGTGTAACTCAGCTGACCTACCAAAACGCATTCAACCTGTGCTGAACCCATTCATAATGAGTCAGCCATCACTCTGTGAGCAGAATTGCACTCCTCTCTATGTCAGTCTTTTTTGTGCTGAAGTTGAAAACATGAAAGGGGAGAGAGGGGGAAATGACATGCAGGAAAGGACCGCAGGTCGTAGTCAAACCTGGGCCCACTGCGTCGAGACTAAACCTCTATGTATCTACCAATGAGCTTTCTGGCGCCGTCTTTCTCTTTTAAATCAGTCTGATATTGTTGTTGAAAACAATGAGGAGCTTTCTCAGATATATATATATATATACACACATACATATACATACATATACAATATACACACACACATTACATACATATACCACACGATACACACACACACACACCACACACACACACACACACACACACACACACACACCACACACACACACACACACACACACACACACACACACACACACACACACCCCGTGGCCATAAAGGGATGGACATGGTCAAAAACAATGCTCAGGTAGGCCGTGGCATTTACACAATGCCCAATTGACACTTAGGGGCCTTAAGTATGCCAAGAAAACATCCCCCACACCATTACACCACCACCACCAGCCTGCACAGT
>NC_045752.1:16737484-16752457 GCF_008692095.1 Etheostoma spectabile | reverse complement strand
AAATAGTTCGGCATGCTCGGCAGCCGGAAAGGCATATACCCTGAAATAGGAAACAACATGCTCGTACTTTACAAACATCCTTGCTCCCGGGCTAGCAGACATGCACCTTTAACCCTCTGCTCTTGCGCTGTATACCCAATTCACCCCTGAGGTGTTTTTCCCCTCCCAGATGCATTCATAATGCGCCTACACTTTGACTCGCCTGGTGCTTGTGCCTTCAACTTTCCTGACCCCCCACATCTCACCACCATAATTCACTTTGATAATCCTGCCTGTGTGTTGAGAAGCAGACTTTCTGTTTCTTCACTTGCTCTCCATCTATTAGTGTCAATGCTCGATTCCTCTTTTCCTCAACACGCCACTCACTTGTCTGTCCCACCACCACCCATCAAAGCTCCCAGCACAATTAAGCGTGTAAAGCGAGGAAAGAAAGAAAAAATAAAAGGCAGATTGCCATCTTTGAAGTGGCAAAGCAACATTGGGCAGTAAACCCCTGAGTTGAAGATTGACAGGTGTGCAGCACTGCTGATGAGTGGCAAACATTTACTCATACCATCTCAGCGCATTTATCCTATGTTCATGCTTATCCTATGTGTGTAGAAGTTAGGCAAACCAGTACAGAATTTTGAATCTGGGATTGTCGGTTTGTCAACGCATTTATTTTAAAGTGCCATCCCATAATGAGTAAGTAGGGATTATTACTGCAGAGAGTACGGAGGGCAGCGGGAATGTACATTACATTACATGTACAATATTTTTGAAAAGCTCTCTTTACAGATGGCTTTATGAAAGGAGTTGTCTACAATTTCTTAACTTTTTTTCAGTTGAAAACAGCTTTCCAAACCTAGAAATAGGTTTCCTTTTTTTTAACAGACCATGCCCCCACAGTAGAACAGGCACGCACACACAACAACACCTCACACAACACCAACACACACACACACACACACAAACACACACCACACACACACACCACACACACACACCACACCACACACAAAACACACACACACACACACACACACCACACACCTAGAGTGTTTTAATTTGCCGACGGTGAACATTTGCTAACTGTAAACTATAGCAAAATTATACGTTTATACCTCTCCTCATCTGTTATATCACGTCAGCATCTGCTGCATTGAGAATGAAAGAATAAAAAACAATCCAATCCAGTTTTAGACTCATTGGTGTCGTGACAGTGGAAAAGGGCATACATCTAAACAAATATGCTGAGCCCACAAAACTCAGACTTTAGTAAGCCTCTTCCATAATGTTAGAGGTCTTCTTTTTTTTTGGTTTCTGAAGAACACGTGACATGGTGTTATTATTAAATATTCAGCGCTGGAAAAAATACCCGGGACCTTAATTAAGTCAAAGTAAAAACAATAATCTTAAATACTCCATTCACAGATAAAGTCCTGAGTTCATAGTGACTTGAGCAAAAGGTCATAAGTATTATCAACTAACATAGCTCTTGTAATGTAAACTCATTCTGCAGAATGGCTCTATTCACACGTGTTTTATTACAGAATATACATTATTCTGTCTTCATCACCAATGATTAGATGTCAGTTATTTTTTTGTGAAGTTTGTGTATGTGGAGCAATTTTAAGTACTTGTATACTACTGGTCACATGGTGTTGTATAGTTCTGCCATTTTCATCATACGGACTTGCTTTTGTTTGTAAAAGGAACCTTGTATATATATGTGTCAAATAAATGTAGTAGAGTGAAAATACAACATTTCCCTCCGAATGTAATAGATTATTAGACTTAGTAGCCTACATGGAAATGGGGGAAAACTTTGTATGTACTAAAATTTAACATCTGAGATTGTGACCAAATGCCTTAGGACACTTACATTTAATATCTTCTTTACACCAACTAATATAAAACGATTATTGATTAACCTGCAGGCATGTATAACTGTAAGTGTTACTACGTACTAAATGCCAGGCGCAAGATCTATAAATCATGCGATATGGCAAATGATGAAAGGGCACTTCAAAGACAAATCACAATGTATAATTAAATTGATACTTTATAGAACAAAAAGAAAAAAATTGAAAAATTCAATTCAAAATGTCTTTGCATCTCGCTTACAAGACTCAAGAAACAGCTGGGGATATAATTAAAAATAAAAACAGAGGAATTTTTGGATGGATTTTTTGGACATTTATATTTTCATCACTTTATACAGTTGTGGTATAACTTTTCGGATCATTTTCATTCACATTGATAAGATGTAATTTCGCCAAATCAAAGTTAAGGTGTGTGTGCTGTTTATCAAAATCAAATTTGACTAATATACTGTACATTGGTGGAGTTACACAGAGTTTTGGAACATAAAACTGACAAAGCCAGGGTTCCCCATTTTAAACCATTAGGCCTGTTTGCTGAAAAATCTGTGTATTCCATAAGAACCACCAGATTTCCAACTTGAATCCACAGATATTACATACCTTCGCCTGTTAAAGTGGGAACAGTGATGCATTTCGGTTTGTGGCAGGAGAAGAAAAGTTATGTTAGTCTAAGAAACAAAGTCCCACAAAAACCTTCAACATGGTAAGAAACAACTACACCAGATGATTAAGGGCAGGCCTCTCTGCTGCATAGATGTTTTTCATCTTTTTGGGATGTTTCACTGCAAAATCAATCATTTCATGCAGACCTTTAACTTGAGCTAACTGCAGAAACCAGACACTGACTTCATCATATTGGAATAATTGTGTGCATATTGAATTGCAAAATTAATACAAATTGGAAAAGCTAACTGAATTACACTATTCCATAATTGATAAGATAAAGGTATACAATTTGTAACGTTGTGAAGTTACAGATACACAGACAGTGACAATGTGGTTATAGAATTGTAGCAACAGTTTTACTGTCGTCAAAAGCAATAACTATAAAGGTTCACGGGTTAGGGTACGCAAATATGGCATTTTTATTGTGAACATTTGACTACAGCGCCCTCTCTGATATCTTTCTTTTCTCTCTTCCTCTACACTAGGTCATTTCAGTATTCCTGTCCTTCACACAAGCATTGCATTTATTACATCTCACATGTGGTATAGGTGAGTGTGGTGTGTGTGGTGTTTGTGTGTGTGTGTGTGTGTGTGTGTGTGTGTTGTGTGTTTGTGTGTGTGTGTGTGTGTGGTTTGGTGTGTAGAGGGAGTAACCGGTTAGAGCTATGGGGAGGCTACCCATCTTTATCAAACCTATTGACCTATACCATTAGGTTTATATTGCTAGCTATGTCGAGTTCATAAAATTAGGACCGGGGCCACGCGGCTGAGCTAGCACAGACGCTAAGGCTCCCACCCACAAGCAATGTGATGAGATTACATGGTACGCTAAAGACTGACAGGCGTGCATCAGTTCACATCAGGATACCAACTGTGAGAGAAACCATATAAACCCTCCTGGGGTTACTGGTGTGGTGTGTCTGTGTGTGTTGTGTATATGTGTGTGTGTACGTGCTTGTTGCGTGCGTGGCGTGCAAGTAACAACGAGAGAGAGACAAGGGTCTGGCTGATGGTTGAGCGGGTCAGGCAACTGTGTGTGTTCACTGAAAACCAATCAACCGTCAACTTGATGCACTTTTGCATGGAAGGCCAGATTTCCACGTCCACTGTCCAATCCCTTAAGGGCCAAGCCAATATACTCGCATATCATGTTACTGATGACGATGATAGGTCAAATTGAGTGTTAACAGTTCCAGCAACAAACGGCGACCTGCCTCGAACACTGATTACAGCTACAGCAGCTGGGAACTTGTTCTGAGGATGCAGACGCTTGGATTGAGCTCCGTGTTCAGGCCAGTTCTGTCATTCTGGACAAGTGACCTGTAACAAGCAATGCACAATTAGTAGTTTGTCGGGGCCAGGAAAAAAAACTGCTGCTGGCTAAGGCCAAGAAGGGCTCCCTGTTTGACAGCTGATGTGTGAATCTTCTCTAACATCAGCAGACTAAAAAAAGACCACACAGCTTCCAGGATATTATACTTATTTTGTTTGATTTAGTTTTGTTTATCCACAAAGAAGATATAAATACAATGGAGAGAAACAAGTATTTCACTGCATGAGAGAAAGGAAGCCGGGAATGCCCTATTTCAGAGTCTTCTTCTATTAAAATAAAAATAATAAAACAACATAACATACAAACCAATAATGGAAAATATAACACAAAATATTATTAAAAAAAAAAAAGGAACTCACATCTACATTATATCTACCTATATTTTTAACTTTATAAAACACTTCATAGGACCTCCCCAACTAGAGTGACAGCTCATCCATCCTTTCCTTCAACAGCAAGCACTGTGAATGTAAGTCATATGGATTATTTGCTGTATGTGTCAAATTTTCTGTCATGTAGTTCATATTAATTATTGCCCGCATGCCGGATTATTCAAACCCCTGTACATTTAAATGGATTAAAACAAGTGTAAATAAACAGTGGTGGTGTTCATTACAATCAGCTGTGCAACTGTACATGCTTGGAATATTGCACACCAATCCTTTAACTGAAAGCATACTGGTGGGGCTGTGGTGAAATTTCCATCCCCTACAAAGGGACTTTGCCCAAGACTGAATCTTATTATAATCTTGCTGTGTAAATCCCTGAAAGATCCCTGGGATTTGCTCTTTAAAATCGGAAGCAGCAGCCAGAACATTTATTCTACCCTCAATAAACTCCTTCATTTGGACTGCCTCCAGAACCAGAAGGAGAGAGCAAGAGATTTTAAACCTGACCACCCAGTCCACAACCTGCCACATCACACACACACCAAGGGATTTAGACTGATAACTAGGGATGGCGATAAAGCCTAAAATCCATATTTGCGATAAACACTGCAGCCTCTTGCAATACGATCTATATCATGATATATAATTATAATAATACCATTTCAGAACAGTTAGATACCGGAAGGAAAGCAAACTGCAAAATTAAAGAAATTTAAAGGGAGAAACACCATAGTATGTAGTTTTGAGAACATTTATGTTACAAACCTTTCATCATACAACATAATGTTGCAGACAAATAAATTCAAGTACACTAGTTGCAGATACTTTAACAAAGAAAAAGCTTAAAGTATTTTTTTCCTTTCGTGCAAACCATGCTAAAGGCACTACACGTGTGCCTAGTTGAAGTCCATTCAAATGAAACATAAGGGCAAAATGAAAGCACAATAAAACATTTGAATTAACAAGATACTTGCAGTTTAAGGCGCAGACAGTATACGTTGGGCTGGACAAGATATCGACATTATATCGACATCAATTTTATGAGATATATAGATATTGTCTTAATTTTGGATAGCGTGATTGACATAGTGGTGTTCTTTTTCTGGTTTTAAAAGCTGCATTACGGTAAAGTGATTCATTTTCTGAACTTACCAGACTTGTTTAACTTTCTATTATTTGTCTTTACCCAACTTGATTTTATATATACCCACATTACTGATGCACATTATTTTATCTAAACTCTCATTGTGTAAATATTTTGTGGACAGCACCATAGTCAACCCAACAATATCAACCGCAGTATTGACATTGATGTATATTTGGTCAAAATATCATGATATTTGATTTTCTACATATCACCCCAGCCATAAGTATACATCACACTAAAGAAAGTGTTCAAGTATAAAAGTTTCTTTACAGTAGTGCCATGCCATAGGCTGTATGTTCAGCGGGGAAGTCAACATCTGCAAACACAGCTGCAAAGATTCCAGTCATCCGTTATATAGTGAATGATCAGCTGATGAGAGGCTCGTGGTACGTCTCGACCTCAGCTCCGTTGTAGCGACTTAAATTAAAAAAACATGACCAATAAATAGATATTGCCCGGTCTTTTTAACCAGCTCCTCCGTTTTGCTTTCAAACCATGTTTAACCTCAAGTGACGATGATGCGTTTGCAGCCGGTTGCAGCTCGTGGCTCTAAATGTCGCGTAGATTCGTCATCAACATGCTTATCCCAACAGCGCAATATAATAATTCTCTATCCTAGGCCAATTTTGTATATTTATATTGCATATTGTTTCTATCGCCCATTACTATCTGATAACAGTTTAATTGTGGGTTTATCTCATGCTTAATCACTGGACAGGGATACTGTAACATCCTGCACGGGAATGCACGGGACTTTTTATAACACAAGCTAAAATGAATGGGACCTTGCACCCAGACAAATGGCCTCAGACTTCCCCGTCCGTCAAAAGAAAAAGGGTTGTGAAGAGGAGTGTTTTCCTGCCTGAGCTCCAAGCAATAACCTGACGCGCCAGATGTTTCTACACAACACATCTGAGAAGCTGTTATGGGAAGTGTTGGAAAAGGGCAGGCACTTAAAAAAATACCTGGCAGTGGTTGGATGAGCCAACCTGTCTATCACAACTCTTGCCGAAGCCAGTTGAGAAATGAGAGAACACATCTTTTCCATAGAGAAAAGCTTTCAGTGCTTTTTATTTGCTCTTCTTTTAATAAAGAATATTTTCCAGTCCATTACTTGAAGCCTAGTCTCGCGCTGCCAGACCTATCTCCAAACCGTGAGTAAGGTCTAACTATACTACTGATACATTCTTTGAAAGGAGAAAAAAACTCTCTGGGTTGTTTGCATTTCTTAAAACTAATCACCACTCATTAGGCGGTGCTTAGTTCTGGACACAGCGACAAAGGCTTAGCAAATATATCTCAGGAAGAACCTGTTTGGTTGGAACATTTGCAACCCCACAAAAGAAACACCCTACAGGATTACATCATTAACTGTTCACACAACACAGTAATGTGTGCTATTTAATAAGCTGACACATGGTTAACACAATAGGCTTTTACCAGTTTATCGCCGCATGCACTTTATCCACACAATCCTGCCAATCGTCCCAAAACTTGGATAACGGGATAATTAATGCAGTATCATTTTCTTTGAAATCTTTACAATCAATTACTAAGGAACCAGAGAGCCTGCCTTATTGCACAAAATCCAATTTTCTTTTCTTCAAACTAGCCATTTTCTGCAGGAGATTGGTTGCTCAAAGCTTGTTGTTGTTTTCCATAGCAAAAGGACTTTGAGAATGGCAACACCAAAGAGCGGAAAGAGAGGGGCAAAATATCCTAGAAATATACTTTCTGTTGATCCAGAACAATTTGAAGCCTGACAAGATGGATTTTTGTGTGATGTATCAAAGGACATCACTAAAAAGAACTGTGACTGACTAAACTGGTTGCATTTATGTGTGATTTTTCAAAACAGTAAGAACCATTATTGTTAGTCTGAAGAAGAAGACTCTGACACTTTGACAGCACTCATGTCCCACCTAACTCCGTATGTTTTGACAGGCTGTGCTTTCAGTTATAAGACGGGAGATCGAAAAGCTTTTGTTTGCAAAGACCTCATTAACTCAGTACCCTTCGACAACAGATGTTTGTTAAAGTATTAGTTTTCTTCCAGCCAATCTGAAGACTGACTGAAATCCTTAAAATTATGTGCCACTGTCTCTTCATCCTGTCAGTTGATGTCTGTTTGATTCGGTTAAAATCAAACAAAAGCAACCCATTCAGCCTCCTCAAAGAACAACTGCACACCAATTTATTTCCCCGCATCACTCTGAACTATTATAGCTAACTGTGGAGCTGTGCTGCTTTCTTTCCCCACAAAATACACGCAGTTTGGCTGTCCTATCCAACCCCTTTTCTTAAATCTATTTGTTTTCCGCCTCATAATTTTCCTCATTGTCTGAAATCGACTTCCTGGACGGGGAAATTCCCCCCAGAGAACTAAGTCACATGCATTTTACACTAAGGAAGGGCAGACAGACGTCATCAAGGCCACCACACATCAATCTTCCTTGTATTCCTCTCCATCAACAAAACTTAGTTATTCTCATTTCCTCTCTATATTTACTCCTCTCCCTCCATACACATACAGTACAGTATGTCATCTTCGCAAAGGATTCTGGGTAATCTAAATGAAGCTCCTCTGCACTGCTATGACTTTGAGAAAGTTTCCCTATATGACTGAAGTAACATATTGAGCAACGTAGATGGTTCGACAAACGAATTAGAACTTGGGATTCAGCTTGGATAATGTTGTTTTGTCAGGTTAGCGCTTGTTTTGGGAATAACACTGCAGAATAACCCCCCTTATGTTTAACCGGGGTTTAGACCCGCAGACAGGTGTGAGCTGGTCAATATAGCTTGTAACAGGTGGACTTCTTCTCGCTATTGGAGAACAAAAGTTGAAGAGAACTGAGTTACTGGTGATGTAGACGAGGCTTATCAAATGCCAGGCCACAATTTTCTGTCATCTCCTCTGTCGTATCAGAGACGATCTCTTTCATCTCCATTTCTTCTCTGCTCCCCATCTGGTCTAGCTGGTCGTCTGAAGCCAACTCATATCTTTGCTTTTCCTTGAATACTCTCTCCCCACTTCCCCCTAAATCCTTCTTCCAGACTTTTATCTCACTCAGTCTTTACAGCGTCTCTCTTATTTTAATATTTGTATTATCTTTTAGCATTCGCGCTTCTCTCCACCTCCTTGGTGGTGCCCTTTCCTGATCCATAATTTCCCATCATCATCATCATGCTGGCAGTGCTATCATGATAATGATATATATATATTTTTTATAATTAAAAAAATCGACATTGAAAATAAACGTTTTTTGGCTGAGTCGGCTCCCTTGCACTGTGGTATTTCCTCTGGGGAATATGGAGTCTTAGAGGACGAGGATATAGAGATGGGACTACAATGAGAAAAATCTTATTGATTTCATAGCATGGACAAGCTCCAGACTAACTTTTTTATTTATGGTGCACCAGCACAAAATGTAGGTGCACCCAAATTTTTCCTTGTGTTGCTATTAACGCAACAATATCAAGGTCACCTTTTTTTGTATATATATTATGTAAATGATTTTGAACAAGATAAGTGTAGGTAAATACTATTTTATTTGAAGACACAATTACACTGTAGATAAAAAAATATAATAATAAAAAAAAATAGTGCTTTACTGAGCTGCCAAACTAAAACTTTAAGCAATAAAAAGTGCTACTTTTAAAAGTGCGTCTCTGAACTGAGACCTACATTTTGGTGGCTCAAAGTCTTAAAGCGGGTCCCCTCTTGCACCTGTAATTTGGCCTTCTTCCCCTTTGGCCTTGGCTAAACCCGCTTGCCACACTCCCTAGCATCACAATCACTCCTCAAACTGCACCCCCTCCCACAACTGATTCTTATCAGATCCTCTACTAGCCCATGACTAAAAATCCAGGAAGTTCCCAGCTGAACTTCCTCCTCCCAAGAGATCCGCACCTCTGAGTCCCCTCACTATCTTGCAGTCCCGCCTCAAGACCCTCTCTTCACCTCTGCCTATGCTAGCCCCACGTCCCCTCCCTTTTCACTTGAGCCTGAATTTTATATTCTTTTAGGTTGTGCATTGTTTTTTATTATCTACCTCCCTGCAAAGCGATTCTGAGTTTGCGGAAAACGCTATATAAATTCAATGTACTATTATTAAATGAAAATATATGTATTTATATACAGTATATATATACATATCACATACAGTATTACCACTCACACTAAAGGATTATTAGGAACACCTGTTCATTCTCATTATGCAATTATATAATCAACCAATCACATGGCAGTTGCTTCAATGCATTTAGGGTGTGGTCCTGGCTAAGACAATCTCCTGAAACCAACTGAATGTCAGAATGGGAAAGAAAGGTGATTTAAGAAATTTTGAGCGTGGCATGGTTGTTGGTGCCAGACGGCCGGTCTGAGTATTTCACAATCTGCTCAGTTTACTGGGATTTCACGCACAACCATTTCTAGGGTTTACAAAGAATGGTGTGAAAAGGGAAAAACCCAGAATGCGGCAGTCCTGGGGGCAAAATGCCTTGTGGATGCTAGAGGTCAGAGGAGAATGGGCCGACTGATTCAAGCTGATGAAGAGCAACTTGACTGAAATAACCACTCTGTTACAACCGAGGTATGCAGCAAAGCTTTGTGAAGCCACAACACCACAACCTTGAGGCGGATGGGCTACACCAGCAGAAACCCCACCGGGTACCACATCATCCAACTACAAATAGTAAAAAGAGGCTACAATTTGCAAGAGCTCACCAAAATGTGGACAGTTGAAGACTGGAAAAAATGTTGCCTGGTCTGATGAGTCTCGATTTCTGTTGAGACATTCAGATGGTAGAAGTCGAATTTGGCGTAAACGAAATGAGACATGCCTTGTTACCACTGTTCATTTTCCAGTCTTCAACTGTCCAATTTTGGTGAGCTCTTGCAAATTGTAGCCTCTTTTTTACTATTTGTAGTGGAGATGATTGGTACCCGGTGGGGTCTTCTGCTGGTGTAGCCCATCCGCCTCAGGTTTTTCGTGTTGTGCTTCACAAATGCTTTGCTGCATACCTCGGTTGTAACGAGTGGTTATTTCAGTCAAGTTGCTCTTCTATCAGCTTGAATCAGTCGGCCCATTCTCCTCTGACCTCTAGCATCAACAAGCATTTTTGCCCCCAGGACTGCCGCATTCTGGATGTTTTTCCCTTTTCACACCATTCTTGTAAACCCTAGAAATGGTTTGTGCTTGAAAATCCCAGTAACTGAGCAGATTGTGAAATACTCAGACCGGCCCGTCTGGCACCAACAACCATGCCACGCTCAAAATTTCTTAAATCACCTTTCTTTCCCATTCTGACATTCAGTTTGGTTCAGGAGATTGTCTTAGCCAGGACCACACCCCTAAATGCATTGAAGCAACTGCCATGTGATTGGTTGATTATATAATTGCATTAATGAGAAATTGAACAGGTGTTCCTAATAATCCTTTAGGTGAGTGTATATACTGTATGTGTATATGTATATATATACTGTATATAAATACATATATTTTTCATTAATAATAGTACATTGAATTTATATAGCGTTTTCCGCAAACTCAGAATCGCTTTGCAGGGCAGGTAGATAATAAAAACAATGCACAACTAAAAGAATAATAATAATTCAGGCTCAAGTGAAAAGGGAGGGGACGTGGGGCTACGCATAGGCAGAGGTGAAGAGATGGGTCTTGAGGCGGGACTGCAAGATAGTGAGGGACTCAGAGGTGCGGATCTCTTGGGGGAGGAAGTTCCAGTCTGGGAACTTCCTGGATTTTTAGTCATGGGCTAGTAGAGGATCTGATAAGAATCAGTGTGTGGGAGGGGGTGCAGTTTGGATGATTTGATGCTAGGGAGTGTGGCAAGCGGGTTTAGCCAAGGCCAAAGGGGAAGAAGGCCAAATTACAGGTGCAAGAGGGGACCCGCTTTAAGACTTTGAGCCACAAAATGTTAGGTCTCAGTTCAGAGACGCACTTTTAAACAGTAGCACTTTTTATTTTGCTTAAATGTTTTAGTTTGGCAGCTCAGTAAAGCACTATTTTTTTTTATTATTATATTTTTTTATCTACAGTGTAATTGTGCTTCAAATAAAATAGTATTTACCTACACTTTATTCTTGTTTCAAAAATCATTTACATAATATATATACAAAAAAAGGTGACCTTGATATTGTTGCGTTAATAGCAACACAAGGAAAAATTTGGGTGCACCTACATTTTGTGCTGGTGCACCTAAATAAAAAAGTTAGTCTGGAGCTCTGTCCATGCTATGAAATCAAATAATGATTTTTTCTCATTGTAGTCCCATCTCTATATCCTCGTCCCTCTAAGACTCCATATTCCCCCAGAGGAAATACCATCAGTGCCAAGGGAGCCGACTCAGCCCAAAAAACGTTTATTTTTCAATGTTCGATTTTTTTAATTATAAAAAAATATATATATATCATTATTCATGATAGCACTGCCAGCATGATGATGATGATGGGAAATTATGGATCAGGAAAGGGCACCACCAAGGAGGTGGAGAAGCGCGAATGCTAAAAAGATAATACAAATATTAAAATAAGAGAGACGCTGTAAAAGACTGAGTGAGATAAAAGTCTGGAAGAAGGATTAGGGGGAGTGGGGAGAGTATTCAAGGAAAAGCAAAGATATGAGTTGGCTTCAGACGACCAGCTAGACCAGATGGGGAGCAGAGAAGAAATGGAGATGAAAGAGATCGTCTCTGATACCGACAGAGGAGATGACAGAAAATTGTGCCTGGCATTTGATAAGCCTCGTCTACATCCCCAGTAACTCAGTTCTGTCTTCAACTTTCTGTTCCTCCAATAGCGAGAAGAAGTCCACCTGTTACAAGCTTATTGACCAGCTTCACACCTGTCTTGCGGGTCTAAACCCGGTTAAACATAAGGGGGTTTATTCTGCAGTGTTATTCCCAAAACAAGCTGCTAACCTGACAAAACAACATTATCCCAAGCTGAATCCCAAGTTCTAATTCGTTTGCTTCGAACCATCTACGTTTGCTCAATATGTTACTTCAGTCATCATAGGGAAACATTTCTCTCAAAGTCATTAGCAGTGCAGAGGAGCTTCATTTAGATTACCCAGAATCCTTTGCGAAGATGACATACTGTACTGTATGTGTATGGAGGAGAGGAGTAAATATAGAGAGGAAATGTAGATAACTAAGTTTTGTTGATGGAGAGGAATACTAAGAAAGATTGATGGTGGTGGCCTTGATGACGTCTTTCTGCCCTTCCTTAGTGTAAAATGATGTGACTTACTGTTCTCTGGGTGGAATTTCCCCGTCCAGGAAGTCGATTTCAGACACTGAGGAAAATTTATGAGGCGGAAAACAAATAGATTTAAGACCAAGGGGTTGGATAGGACAGCCAAACTGCGTGTATTTTGTTGGGGAAAGAAAGCAGCACCAGCTCCACAGTTAGCTATAATAGTTCAGAGTGATGCGGGAAATAAATTGGTGTGCAGTTGTTCTTTGAGGAGGCTGAATAGGAGTGCTTTTGTTTGCATTTTAACCGAATCAAACAGACATCAACTGACAGAGAGATGAAGAGACAGTGGCACATAATTTAAGGATTTCAGTCAGTCTTCAGATTGGCTGGAAGAACTAATACTTTACAAACATCTGTGTCGAAGGTTACTGAGTTAATGAGGTCTTTGCAAACAAAAGCTTTTCGATCTCCCGTCTTATAACTGAAAGCACAGCCTGTCAAACATACGGAGTTAGTGGACATGAGTGCTGTCAAAGTGTCAGTCGTTCTTCTCTTCAGACTAACAATAATGGTTCTTACTCTGTTTTGAAAAATCACACATAAATGCAACCAGTTTAGTCAGTCACAGTTCTTTTTCAGTTGATGTCCTTTGATTACATCACACAAAAATCCATCTTGTCAGGCTTCAAATTGTCTGGATCAACAGAAGTATATTTCTAGGATATTTTGCCCCTCTCTTTCCGCTCTTTGTGTGTTGCCATTCTCAAAGTCCCTTTTGCTATGGAAAACAACAACAAGCTTTGAGCAACCAATCTCCATGCAGAAAATGGCTAGTTTTGAAGAAAATTTGGATTTTGCAATAAGGCAGGCTCTCTTGGTTCCTTAGGTAATTGATTGTAAAGATTTTCAAAGAAAATGATACTGCATTAATTATCCACGTTATCCAAGTTTTGGGACTGATTGGCAGGATTGTTGTGGATAAAGTGCATGCGGCGATACACTGGTAAAAGCATATTGTGTTTAACCATGTGTCCAGCTTATTTAAATAGCACACATTACTGTGTTGTGTGAACAGTTAAATTGATGTAATCCTGTATGTGGTGTTTTCTTTTGTGGGGTGCAAATGTTCCACCAAAACAGGTTCCTTCCTGAGACTATTTTGCTAAGCCTTTGTCGCTGTGTCCAGAACTAAGCACCGCCTAAGATGATGGTGATTAGTTTAAAGAAATGCAAACAACCCAGAGAGTTTTTTTCTCCTTTCAAAGAATGTATCAGTAGTATAGTTAGACCTTACTCCACGGTTTGGAGATAGGTCTGGCAGCGCGAGACTAGGCTTCAAGTAATGGACTGGAAAATATTTCTTTATTAAAAGAAGAGCAAATAAAAGCACTGAAAGCTTTTCTCTATGGAAAAGATGTGTTCTCTCATTTCTCAACTGGCTTCGGCAAGAGTTTGATAGACAGGTGGCTCATCCAACCACCTGCCAGGTATTTTTTTTAAGTGCCTGCCCTTTTCCAAACACTTTCCAATAACAGCTTCTCAGATGGTGTTGTGTAGAAACCATCTGGCGCGTCAGGTTATTGATTGGTAGCTCAGGCAGGAAAACACTCCTCTTCACAACCCTTTTCTTTTGCCAGGACGGGGAAGTCTGAGGCCATTTGTCTGGGTGCAAGGTCCCATTCATTTTAGCTTGTGTTATAAAAAGTCCATGTGCATTTCCCGTCAGGATGTATACAGTATCCCTGTCCAGTGATTAAGCATGAATAAACCCACAATTAAACTGTTATCAGTAGTAATGGGCGATAGAAACAATATGCAATATAAATTATACAAAATTGGCCTAGGATAGAGAATTTATTTATATTGCGCTGTTGCGATAATGCATGTTGATGACCGAATCTACCGCGACATTTAGAGCCACGAGCTGCAACCGGCTGCAACGCATCATCGTCACCTTGAGTAAACATGGTTGAAAGCAAAACGGAGGAGCTGGTGAAAAAGACCGGTGCAATATCTATTATTTGGTCATGTTTTTTTAATTTAAGTCGCTACAACGGAGCTGAGGTCGAGCCGTACCACCGAGCCTCTCATCAGCCTGATCATTCACTATATAACGGATGACTGGAATCTTTGCAGCTGTGTTTGCAGATGTTGTACTTCCCCGCTGAACATACAGCCTATGGCATGGCACTACTGTAAAGAAACTTTTATACTTGAAACATTTTCTTTAGTTGATGTATACTTATGGCTGGGTGATATGTAGAAAATCAAATATCATGATATTTTTGACCAAATATACATCAATGTCAATACTGCGGTGATATTGTTGGGTTGACTATTGGTGCTTTCAC
>NC_045752.1:16737388-16737474 GCF_008692095.1 Etheostoma spectabile | reverse complement strand
ACACAATGAGAGTTTAGATAAATAATCATCAGTAATGTGGGTATAATAACTAAGTGGGTAAAGACAAATAATAGAACAGTTACAAC
>NC_045752.1:16735085-16737378 GCF_008692095.1 Etheostoma spectabile | reverse complement strand
GTTCAGAAAATGACATCACTTTACTGTAATGCAGCATTTAAAACCAGAAAAAGACACCACTTATGTCATATCACGCTATCCAAAATTTAAGACAATATCTATATATCTCATAAATTGATGTCGATATAATGTCGATATCTTGTCCAGCCCAACGTATACTGTCTGCGCCTTAAACTGCAAGTATCTTGTTAATTCAAATTGTTTTTTATTGTGCTTTCATTTTGCCCTTCATGTTTTCATTTGAATGGACTTCAACTAGCCAAGTGTAGTGCCTTTTAGCATGGTTTGCACGAAAGGAAAAAAATACTTTAAGCTTTTTCTTTGTTAAAGTATCTGCAACTAGTGTACTTGAATTTTATTTGTCTGCAACATTATGTTGTATGATGAAAGGTTTGTAACATAAATGTTCTCAAAACTACATACTATGTTTCTTTCTCCCTTTAAATTTCTTTTAATTTTGCAGTTTGGCTTTCCTTCCGGTCTAACCTGTTCTGAAATGGTATTATTATAATTTATATATCATGATATATATCGTTATTGCAAGAGGCTGCAGTGTTTATCGCAATATGGATTTTAGGCTTTATCGCCCATCCCTAGTTATCAGTCTAAATTCCCTTGGTGTGTGTATGATGTGGCAGGTTGTGACTTGGGTGGTCAGGTTTAAAATCTTCTTGCTCTCTCCCTTCTGGTTCTGGAGGCAGTCCAAATGAAGGAGTTTATTTGAGTAGAATACTAATGTTCTGGCTGCTGCTTCCGATTTTAAAGAGCAATCCCAGGGATCTTTCAGGGATTTACACAGCAAGATTATAATAAGATTCAGTCTTGGGCAAAGTCCCTTTATGGGGATGGAAATTTCACCACAGCCCACCAGATGCTTTCTAGTTAAGGATTGTTGTGCATATTTCCAAGCATGTCACAGTTTGCACAGTGCTTATTGTAATAACCCACCACCTGTTTCATTTCTACACCTTGTTTTAATCCACTTTTAAATGTACAGGGTTTGAATAATCCGGCATGCGGCAATAATTAATATGAACTACATGACAGTAAAATTTGACACATACAGCAAATAATCCATATTACTTTACATTCACAGTGCTTGCTGTTGAAGGAAAGGATGGATGAGCTGTACTCCTAGTTGGGGAGGTCCTATGAATTTTTATAAAGTTAAAATATAGTAGTATAATGTATATTGTGAGTTTCCTTTTTTTAATATATATTTTTGTGTTATATTTCCTTATTGGTTTGTATGTTATTGTTTGTTTTATTTATTTTTTATTTTAATAGAAGAAGACTCTGAATAGGCATTCCCGGCTTCCTTTCTCTCATGCAGTGAAATTACTTGTTTCTCTCCATTGTATTCTATATCTTCTTTGTGCTGATAAACAAAACTAAATCAAACAAAATAAGTAATAATCCCTGGAGCTGTGGTCTTTTTTTAGTCTGCTGATGTAGAGCAGCATTCAACATCAGCTGTCAACAGGGAGCCCTTCTTTGGCCTTAGCCAGCAGCAGTTTTTTTTCCTGGCCCCGACAACTACTAATGTGCATTGCTTGTACAAGGTCACATTGTCCCAGAATGACAGAACTGGCCTGAACACGGAGCTCACTCCAAGCGTCTGCTCTCCTCAGAACACGTTCCAATGCTTGTCTGCTGTAATCAGTGTTCGAGGCAGGTCGCCGTTTGTTGCTGGAACTTGTAACACTCAATTTGACCTATCATCGTCATCAGTAACATGAATCTGCGAGTATATTTGGCTTGGCCCTTAATGGGATTGGCACAGTGGCCTGTGGAACATCTGGCCTTTCCATGCAAAAGTTGCATCAAGTTGACTGTTGATTGGTTTTCAGTGAACACACACAGTGCCTGACCCTGCTCACCATCAGCCACCTTGTCTCTCTCTCGTTTGTTACTTGCACGCACGCACGCACCACGCACGTACACACACACATATACACACACACACAGACACACTCACACAGTAACCCCAGAAGGGTTATATGGTTTCTCTCACAGTGGGCTCATCCTGATGTGAACTGATGACGCCTGTCAGCTCTTAGCGTACCATGCTAATCTCATCACATTGCTTGTGGGTGGGAGCCTTAGCGTCTGTGCTAGCTCAGCCGCTGGCCCCGGTCCTAATTTTATGAACTCGCATAGCTATGCATCTCACCTAATGGTATTAGTGTCAAATGGTTTGATAAAGATGGGTAGCCTCCTCCATTAGCTCTAACAGTTACTCCCTCTACCACCAACCACACACACACACACACACACACACACACACACACAC
>NC_045752.1:16732899-16735075 GCF_008692095.1 Etheostoma spectabile | reverse complement strand
ACACACACACACACACACACACACACACACACACACACTCACTATACCCCACATGCTGAGATGTAATAAATGCAATGCTTGTGTGAAAGGACAGGAATACTGAAATGACCTAGTGTAGAGGAAGAGAGAACAAAAGATATCATGAGAGGCAGCTGTAGTCAAATGTCACAATAAAATGCCATATTTGCGTACCCTAACCCTTTGACCTTCATAGTTATTGGCTTTTCCGACAGTAAAACTGTTGCTACAATTCTATAACCACATTGTCACTGTCTGTGTATCTGTAACTTCACAACGTTACAATTGTATACCTTTTCTCTTATCAATTTGGAATAGTTAATTCAGTCTAGCTTTTCCATTTTGTATTAATTTTGCCAATTCAACTATGCACAATTATTCCAATCTGATGAAGTCAGTGTCTGTGTCTTGCCAGTTAGCTCAATGTTAAGGTCTGCATGAAATGATTGATTTTGCAGTGAAACATCCTCAAAAAGATGAAAACATCTCTGCGCAGAGAGGCCTGCCCTTAATCATCTGTGTAGTTGTTTCTTCCATTGTTGAAGGTTGTTTCTGTGGGACTTTGTCTTCTTAGACTAACTATTAACTTCTTCTTCTCCTGCCACAAACCTGAAATGCATCACTTCTTCCACTTTAACAGGCAGCAGGTATGTAAATATCTGTGGATTCAAGTTGGAAAATCTGTGTTCTTCTGAATACACAGATTTTTCAGCAACAGGCTAATGGTTAAAATGGAAACCCTGGCCTTTGTCAGTTTTATGTTCCAAAACTCTTGTAACTCACACAATGTACAGTATATTAGTCAAATTTGATTTTCTGATAACAGGCACTACACTACCTATAACTTTTATTTGCGAAATACATCTTATCAATGTGAAACTGATCCGAAAAGTTATACACAACTTGTATAAATTGATGAAAATATAAATGTCCCAGAAAAATCCATCCAAATTCCCTCTGTTTTTATTTTTTAATTTATATCCCAGCTGTTTCTTGAGTCTCTGTAAGCGAGATGCAAAGCACATTTTGAATTGAATTTTCAATTTTTTTCTTTTTTTTACTATAAATATCAATATTAATTATATCATTGTGATTTTGTCTTTGAAGTGCCATTTCCAATCATTTGCATATGCATGATTTATAGATCTTGCGCCTGGCATTTATAGTAGTAACACTTACAGTTTATCATTGCCTGCAGGTTAATCAATATCGTTTTATATTAGTTGGTGTAAAGAAGATATTAAATGTAAGTTCCTAAGGCATTTGTGTCAATATCTTCAGATGTATAATTTTAGTACATTTACCAAAGTTTTCCATCCAATTTCCATGTTAGGCTACTAAGTCCTAATAATCTATTACATTTCGGAGGGAAATGTTGTATTTTTCACTCTACTACATTTATTTGACACATATATATACAAGGTTCCTTTTACAAACAAAAGCAAGTCCGTATATGATAAAATGCAGAACTATACAACACATGTGCCCAGTAGTATACAAAGTACTTAAAATTAGCTCCACATACACAAACTTCAACAAAAAAATAATCTGACATCTAATCATTGGTGATGAAGACAGAATAATGTAATATTCTGTAATAATAACACGTTGAATAGAGCCATTCTGCAGAATGAGTTTTACATTACAAGACCTATGTTTAGTTGATAATACTTATGACCTTTTGCTCAAGTCACTATGAACTCAGGACTTTTACTTGTAATGGAGTATTTTAAGATTATTGTATTTTTACTTTGACTTAATTTAAGGTCCCGGGTATTTTTTCCAGCGCTGAATATTTATTAATAACACCATGTCACGTTCTCTTCAGAAACCAAAAAAAAGAAGACCTCTTAACATTCTGGAGAGGCTTTACTAAAGTCTGAGTTTTGTGGGCTCAGCATATTTGTTTTAGATTGTATGCCCTTTTCACTGTCACTGACACCAATTTGAGTCTAAAACTGGATCTGGATTGTTTTTATTCTTCTTCATTCTCAATGCAGCCAGATGCTGACGTGATATAACAGATTGAGGAGAGGTATAAACGTAATCATTTTTTGCTATAGTTTACATTAGCAAATGTTCACCGTCGCAAATTAAAACACTCTGAGGTGTGTGTGTGTGTGTGTGTGTGTGTGTGTGTGTGTGTGTGTGTGTGTGT
>NC_045752.1:16711337-16732888 GCF_008692095.1 Etheostoma spectabile | reverse complement strand
GTGTGTGTGTGTGTGTGTGTGTGTGTGTGTGTGTGTGTGTGTGTGTGTGCGTGCCTTGTTCTTACTGTGGGTGGCATGTCTGTTAAAAAACAGGAAACCTATTTTCTACTGGTTTGAAAGCATGTTTTCAACTGAAAAAGTTAAAGAAATTGTAGACAACTTCCTTTCATAAAGCCATCTGTAAAGAGAGCTTTTCAAAATATTGTACATGTAATGTAATGTACATCCCGCTGCCCTCCGGTACTCTCTGCAGTAATAATCCCTACTTATCTACATCTATGGATGGCACTTTAAACATAAATTGCGTTGACAACCCGACACATCCCAGATTCAAACTTCTGTACTGGTTTTGCCTAACTTCTACTCACACATAGGCATAAGCATGAAAACATCAGGATAAATGCGCTGAGATGGTATGAGTAAATGTTTGCCACTCATCAGCAGTGCTGCACACCTGTCAAATCTTCCACTCAGGGGTTACCTGCCCCATGTTGCTTTGCACTTCAAAGATGGCACTTCTGCCTTTTATTTTTTTCTTTCTCTTTCCTCGCTTTACACGCTTAATTGTGCTGGGAGCTTTGATGGTGGGTGGGAAGCAAGTGAGTGGCGTGTTGAGGAAAAGAGGAATCGAGCATTGACACTAATTAGATGGAGAGCAAGTGGAAGAAAAGAAAGTCTGCTTCTCAACACTACAGGCAGGATTATCAAAGTGAATTATTGGTGGTGAGGATGGGGTCGGAAAGTTGAAGGCACAAGCACCAGGCGAGTTCAAAGTTGTAGGCCGCATTATGAATGCATCTGGAGGGGAAAACACCTCAGGGGTGAATTGGTACATACAGCGCAAAGAGCAGAGGGTTAAAGGTGCATGTCTGCTAGCCCCGGGAGCAAGGATGTTTGTAAAGTACGAGCAGTTGTTTCCTATCCTCAGGGTATATGCCTTAAGGCTGCAGAGCATGACGAACTATTTGTTAAAACAGAACCTGTACCTGACTTTGAATTAACTCTGATGAGAAACAATACGAGCTGTTCAGGAAGAAGCAGGAAAGCATCACAAGTTAGCTAAAAAGAAAATCATTTATTAAGTTATTATTTCGAGTTATGATTGATGGGATGCAAACCAAAACCAACACAGTAAGCTGTGAGAATGTAAGAACGGCGACTGCTTTCAAACTCCCATTTAAAGGTGTTTTAAACCAGTCAAATGGGCAACCATGCAAAGATGTCAAACAGTTTTAGTCATCAGCACCTTTTTCTTTCTTGCAACACTGTCTGCATGTATTGTGTCTGCTTATGCTGCTTTTCATTGTGTTGCTTCAGTCTTTGAAATACTGTGAAGTGCCTCCGGGGTGTATGGCCGGTCTTGACAGAAAACAGAAATCTCTTCGATACCAGTGAGGCCCCTTTTTTCACTTTCTTCAAAGGCAGACACAGCAATGCCTGGTTGGTTAACAGTAGGGGAGAGAAAGATATGGATGTGAGAGGGTGGAAAGAGAAGGGGAGATCGACAAGATGGCCAGCGTTGACAGAAACACAAGTTGTGTTGGAGAGAGAGAGAGAGAGAGAGAGAGAGACGACGCAAAAAGAGATTGGACACAAACAGAGATTGGAGTTCTCTGGGAGAGGGAGTGAAATTGCAGTAGAGTTGAAATAAGAGGGAGTAGGATCACAAGATGAGAAAAGAGAGTAGGAAAATTGGAGTAAAATGATGAGATTAGAAGGAGAGAGATTTGAAGATAATATGTGGCAGGGAGAAAGATGAATGGCAGGAATAAGAGTGGAATAGAAGACAGTCATGGAGAGTGGAGACATCTTTGGCAGATAACAGTCGGTGCCCTACTTACATCTGACATTTGAGGAAAATAGAGAGGTTCCTAAGAACACAAGAAGAATATAAAGAAAAGAACATTAAACCTAAAAAAGGATGGATTGGTTTGCCAGGTCATATATTTTGCATGTTGACTTAGTTCTGAAAGTCTGGGCCGTGTTTGAAAATGTTTGTCCAGTTAGGACATATTTCCTGAGTGAAGCAATTTCACAGATTAGATCCCCCTTTACATTTGAAGTTATGCTCATCAGTCATACAGCCTGCTGTAATGATTGATTAGAAAACTGCATACTCTTGTAGTTTTAAAGTTTACCACTAAGCAATCTTTCATTTTAAAATTTCATTTTTGTTTCATTTTGTTTTGTGGGGAGATGGGGGTTGTAAGCCACACACCTCAGCAAATGGCCAAGTAATCAGTGAGTCTTGGATTACTGGTATTGATCAACTACCCCATCAGCCTCCTGCAGAAACACTAGGGCCATTTTACACAATGACACAGTTCACAACACTGTGAGCAATGAACTAAATGGGAAGTTGCTGAAGTCATTTGTGGGGTTGTCAGTTTTTAGCTGAAGCCAGAACCTACAAATCAATCTGTCAGTGAGGTAGTTGTCAGGTGGTTCCAACAACTTCAAAACATTTCTCCTAGTTAGTGACGCAAAAGTCTTCCATGCCAGAAATCACAGATCCTAATACTTGGCAATTATTTTTTCAATATGTGATATATATAATTATGCATTATCAGCACCGATGCTGCTGCAGTGGAATTATTTTGTTTCAGTTTGTTCCCGTGTCATCATATGACCAGGTTTAATGATGGCTGGTGATATTACACATTTTTTCTTATTGTCAACATAACCTGTGAAAAAAACAAAACCAACCCTGTTATGGATTGTCTATCTATACTTTTTGACTCCTTTTAACCTGTCTCTTTTTTGAAACACACCACTGATATAGCATCCTTTCTCAGAACAGAGACATTTGGTTTATTTGAACTGTGGAGACAATCATTCTCTTAAAGGGATATTTCACCATTCGAAAGATGAATATATCTTTAAATTGGGTCACTTATGTAGTAGAAATGTAAAACTTTTTATTTTTTTTATTTAATCGGTGCCTTCTAAGCCGAGAAAAGCCAGAAAATGTGTTTTTGGTTCATGTGGATGAAAGACACCAAATCCCAGAATGCACATACACATATATGCATAAATAATCTTTGCATGAATCTATAATGTGTGGCCAAAATATATGTTTAGGGTATTCTGTTGGAAATAATGTTCCATGCTAATCTTAACCAGCCTTCCAATAAAACGGCTGTGTTACAGATCTGGCTTTAGACCTTTCGGATCAATCAGGCATGTACAGTAGTTAGACACCCTCGACCGGACAACTGATCACATAGTTGCTGACAAGGGTTCTCTATAGGGTAATAGTGGAGCAGCCAAGGCCCTATTAGTGTCCATCAACTGCTGTGCTAAATGCCAGACTGACAGTGTAACTGTTTTGGAAATACCACTGACTTGGATGCCAAAGGGAGAAGAGAGATCTATGCCCTGCTAGTTACATCTCCTCTGCCAGTCAGTGTCTGAAGCCAAGTTGAGCTGCTGACCCAAGCCAAAGGTGTAATAGCGCCTGCAATCAGGAATACAGTATCATTCCAAAAATGGCAGGCAGAAGAGCCAGAAAAGATGTGATGGAATATCAATAAAGTGTCCTTTTTGCTCTCTAAATTCAAGTAGTCCCTTCAAACTAAATGCATTCCTTTTTGTGTACAGTGCTGAAGCTGTGCTTTTAAAGACCACCTCGGTCACCCAAACTAAAACTATTTCTTGAGGTCTTTACGGGTCTTAAACTTTGAACCAGATCAAAAACTGACTTGTGGAAAACCTCAGTTTCGCTTTGGACCCGTCAATACTTCTAACTCTAAGTCGCTGTTTTTCTTTTATTATAACAGAAAAATGTATTATTAGCTGCCCAAACAGGGATTTTAACAATTTTATTGTTTGTTTTTTTTTGCTGAAGTTGAAATACAAAATCTGTGACATTCAACTCTTCCCTGTGAATATATGGAAAATGTAGTGAAGACATATGTGAAGACATAAGAGTACAGAGTATTACATTCTCACTAACAGATCTTTTACGTCGGGACGTAATTTTTTCACAACAGGTTGTTAAAAACAACACGTGCTTTGACTCCTTCTGTGCTGGGGTTATTAAAATACCCTATTTCCCTTTCACCTTTATCTATTTGCCCAAAATAACTAGCAGAGGAATTGTTCTGCATGGGGAAAATAATACTTTCCATTTTCTGTTATTTCTAAACAGCTTTATTGTTCTCAATATTTGCACGGCTAGATTACTTTACTGGCTGTTTTGCATTAGGACTCAGAGGTTAAAGAACGTTTATGGAATAGAAATCTCAATGAGATTCCACAACAACAAAGATTTAGTACATTGACAGTGGAGGGCTTGTCCACCTTTTTAACGCGATCCGACCTCTGCCCTTCAATACACTCTGGGCTTTGTGGATGCGTTGAATTGTTATTGCTTATTGCAACCCAACAATGTCCATGTCAGTGAAAGTAGGCTTGGTTACCATGGCAATCACATTCTCTCTTTCCCACAAACAGAAATGGACCGACAGCAGCAAAGGGGGAGAGGGATGAGTGGCTCTCAGAGGAGCACATTAAAACAGAGAGAAACACAGATGGATTTAGGCCTCCAGGGTTGGGCTTGGCTCACTGCTAGTGTATAAAGAAATATATAGCCTCCTGTAAAGACAGAATATATTACAACAAAGGCCAATGCCTTGTTTATGAGCCATGTTGGTGAACTCTCCTACCCTATCCTATATTGTAGACACGTGTTCATTAGGTGGGGCAATCACCGGAGGCCCCATGATACAATATCATCACAATATTTATGTTAAGATACAATATGATTGGGATTTTAAACATATTGCAATATTCTGCAATATATTGCAATTTATTACCTTTTTCCAATTTCAAATTATGTCCCCAAAAGGAAACTTTGTAAATGTGCTGTATTTTATATTTTTCAACATCTGTTTTATCTAAAAAGATACAATTCTCTGTTTGTTCATCTCATTTCAATTGTACTGCTGCAAAATGGAATTATCAAGCAGACAAACTAACCAACACATACTGAATATAAATCAGATTGATTCTTCTGTGTTATCAATTTCTGCTGTTATCAATTTCTTCCCCCACCACTAATGACCATTGGGTTACATTTACACATCCATTTCATCTAAGGATGTTTACACAGATAAATACAAAACTCCTTTTATATTGTAATAAAATATAAATATGCCATTCATCGTAACCAATGTGACATTGTAATTGGGTTTATTTTAGCTTGCAGAGCTTTATATTTGTTCTTGTGAGTACTTGTATTGTTGTGTGTCATGTGTCTCTGCTTAATACTTACAATCACAGATTTGAAGGATATTTTTAGAAACTTGGCAATTTAACCCAAACTGGTGCTGATATATTCTACATCTTTCTTTTTAAAGATTGTTTTTTGGGCATTTTAGGCCTTTATTTACACAGGACAGATGAAGACATGAAAGGGGAAAGAGAGGTGGGGATGACATGTAGCAAAGGGCAACAGATCAGAGTCGAACCTGCGGCCGCTGTGTCAAGGAGTAAACCTCTATATATGTGTGCCTGCTCTACCAACTGAGCTAACCCGGCCACCATTTTACATCTTTTGCAATCCTCAACTCAGCAGCTCTCGATACTGCACATAGGCAATCATCTATATGGATTATATATTATTGTGCAGCATGCATTAAGTAGGTTCATTTTAGTTTGCAGCATCTTACCTCTATCAACTAAACTGTACACAGTTGCTTTCTTGGGTGCAAGATGCAGCCATTCAGTGACTCTGACAAGGAAAAGAGGGGATTATTCTACTCCACCAGTATAACCATCATCGCAACATTCAAGCTGTAATCATTGTTCGTTCTGGCATATCATGTGGAACCTGTTAGTGTCTGTAATTCGGCCGGCTTGTGGTCCAAAGATTGATGACAGAACTGATAGGGTTTTTTTTCTTCTTTTGCTCGCCCCTACCCCTTCTGTTTTATTTCTCTTATCTGCACATTTCTATGATACATTAACACAAAAGCCAGCTCACTAAAGACCCTGTCCTCTCCAGCACAGTCACAGAGTATGTTCTAAGTTGGTTTAACTCAGAGGGAATGGTGGATGTGTGTGCTTGTGTGTTTTTTGCCCCATATTTCTCTGGACCAAATTGTCTGAAAGGATTTAAGCAGCTTTTGACTGGTCTAATTTTTCAACAATATTCCATTATAGTTAACATATACTGTGTGTCACAGTCATTAGTTAAGAAAATCCATGGTGAGTTTCTTATTCTCAAAGCAGTGAGAGACTTTGCTGGCTGCAGCCACAAGTAATTAAAATTAAAAGAAGCGCCTGTTTGGCAGGATAGCTAATTAAATTAGCTTTAGTTGTGTGTGTGTGTGTGTGTGTGTGTGTGTGTGTCTGTGTGTCTGTCTCTGTCTCTGTCTGTCTGTCTGTCTGTCTGTCTGTCTGTCTGGGTGCTTTGAGTCTCAGTTATGCACAAATGGGTGTGTAAACATTTTGAAGTCAATGTATTTGTGTATTTTATAGATGTCTAAATTTGTAATGAGGGCTGTCTCACTAAATTTGCATAATTCAATTCAATTCAATTTTATTTATAGTATCAATTCATAACAAGAGTTATCTCAAGACACTATACAGATAGAGTAGGTCTAGACCACACTCCAAAATTACAAGGACCCAACAGTTCCAGTAGTTTCCTCCAGAGCAAGCAACAGTGCGACAGTGGCGAGGAAAAACTTCCTTTTAGGCAGAAACCTCGGACAGACCCAGGCTCTTGGTAGGCGGCGTCTGACGGGCCGGTTGGGGTTAGTGGAAATAACAAAAATAGAAAAATGATCGGTGATGTTTGTGTTTGCACATACTGTACATATGTGTGGTCCAGTCCTTAAATGATACAGTCACTGCATCCCTAGAGGACATCACCACAGCCAATCTATTTGTGCAAACACAAGCACAGTTGATGACCTCTCAAACAATCTGCCACTCTAAAGAGCTGAGGATGTGACCACAAGCAGAGTGTGTACGCCTCCTGTAAGTCTGAATGTATGTGTTCGGGTCCAAGAAACCGAGTGTAAATCAACTGTTAATTGTTGATTGTGTTAATGTGTGTCGGCTCATGCATGCCACAAACCCATATACCTCTCTCAGCATGCTAGCCTGTGTTTACATGTGGCAGGGAATTTGTCGCCCGTAGCGGGAAGTGATGGCTGCCATCCGATAATAAACAGAAGGACTTGTTGAGCATGACTGAATGATATCGTTCCGTGATGGAGAATAGCTTTAAATTACTGCAGTCCCTTCAATGTATCTAAGCACCAGCAAGGGCCTTCACTAGTGTGCATGGTATCAGCATGTGACACCCCCTGCTATGGTGTTGGTGGGCTTTCTTCAAACTGTGAGCTGTGTAGCCAAAGCATTGACAGCCTTACAAGCAGGAGTGCTAGGAAACATGTTTCTACTTACAGTAAATATGAGGCTAATATCAAGTGAAACTAATGTGGAATCACAATGTGCCGTTTCGCAAGGTGTTGAATCAGAACGACCTCAACAGGAACTAACTCATTGTGCACAATAGTAACGGCTTGTCATGGACAAAATTAAATCACAATTTCATAATGAAGTCTAGTAAACTGACTCATCAAAACACTAGACAATTGGCAACATTTGTTCAGAGGTCATTCGGCTTTGTCATTTCTTTTGTTTTGCGAGTGAAAAGTCGAAATGAACACAGCCACCACCATTATTCCAACCTCATTTTGTCTTTGTTTGAATGTTCTAAATGGATTTTTACAAAACATTTCCAAAAGCTTAGTCATGGTAAGAAATAATTAATTATTACAAATGTGTTGCTTATTGGCCATGTAGTGTCACTGTTCTCGGCTAAAATACTTAGCTATATTAGCTCTGGGAATCAGGTTGTAGCTGTCGCCGTGGTCCTACACTATTTACATGTCCTGCGACTGTTATTGCCACTCTTCACTCTAACCCCAACCGGCCCGTCAGACACCGCCTACCAAGAGCCTGGGTCTGTCCGAGGTTTCTTCCTAAAAGGGAGTTTTTCCTCGCCACTGTTGCTTGCTCTAGAGGGAACTACTAGAACTGTTGGGTCCTTGTAAATTACAGAGTGTGGTCTAAACCTTCTGTAAAGTGTCTCAAGATAACTCTTGTCATGAGTTGATACTCAAAAATGTAATTGAATTTTGAGCATCAATATCAGATTTCAGGTCGTAATGTGTTCAACTGATACTGTAAACAAGTCTCTAATGGAGCATGAAGAAAACTATAAACATTTGGTGAAAATCCAGCAACTGGCATAATCCTTTGAGTTGCACTGCACTGGAAGCACTGAACGCTAGTTACTCCTTTAATATTAAAACATTAAGTGTGACAAAAAAAATAATTAAGATGTGTCACAGAGGGACTGCTTGGATGTATCACTGTTTATTTGCTCACTCCCACTCCTGGCAACAATGTTTTAACCGGTGTAGGGTTCACAAGATGTAGTGGATTCTTGGCCAGCCTGCAGATGTTTCACTGTGAAATGTTGCACTTGCAGTCCAGTGTCATAAAGGCCGCTGCTTTGTTTGTTTAGCTTCCTGTCCTTTAACTTTCTCAGTCTACATATGGAACAATAACTGCTGATTAGTTCTAATGACATGTAAACTTCCCTGTTTGCACTCTTTAGTTTCCTTGGATACTGAAGCCAGTTGGTGGCCGAGCCGGCAGACTAAAGAACGCTGGGCTGCTGACCACCACTGGCCCACCGCGTACCAGCATGTAACAACTGCAACCTCTGGTGCTTTCACCAGAGTCTGTGTTGGTTGGTTTTTGGTCTCCCAAGCAGAGCTTAAGGTTAACAGGCCTGTTCCGCAACAGAGTAGTCAGAATATCCACGATAAGGTTCTACAGCTTCTTTAAAGTATAATTGGTTGGCACAGAATTTCATTTTCTCAATTTGAACTAAAGCCTGACTGATAAAGGATTTTTAAGGCCAATATCGATACAAATATTTGGCAATTTAAAAATCTGATATTCCGATATAATGGCCGATATATATTTAAAAATAATATATCCAGAACAAAACACGAACAGATTTCCCTAACATTAGTTATTTATGAGGCCTCGCTAAAATAATATAATAATGCAGTTTAAAAATACTGTTTTAAAAAAACGTGTTTGTTTTATTGTCAAAACAGAACAGAGCAACATAAAAAACCTATCAAAGTTCTGATAAATAAAATCTATGAAATACAAATTTAAGATATAAAACTATGCAACGCCAACACTCACAACATGGTTGAAGGCTATTTCGTCCGTTTTTTTTTTTGTTTTTTTTTTAAATATTCATTTATTGCCAATTATGAATACAGGTATCTATAGTATACCTGGCTCTAATTTGAACTGAAAACGCTGTTAACAGAGAAATAATTCAGTTAATGTGAATTTACAGTTTGTTTTGGTCTTTTGCACTGCATAATAGCCACATATTTTACATCAAAAGCAGGGAGAGAAATCCTAATCATATCTCTTCTTTTATAGACAAGTATACCACCTACAATATTCAGCATGTTCGGTCAATATTCTTGACTTTAAAATGACTTCAGCTTCTAACACTGAAAACGTGCCACTACTGTGCACAGATGTGTGGAAGAATGTTTATTTTCCCAAAGTTAGTTTTCTAATTAGCATTATACAAACAAGACAAACTTCTGTAGAATACTACTGGTAATATAGTTACACTTTTTGTCTATTTTGTTTCCACTCTGTCTATTGTCCTTGAATTTTCATTAGACTTCAAATTTAATTCGACAACAGACAGGTCATATATTTTAAAATATAGTACACTATTTTTTTTAGTCATTATACATTGTCAATTAAGCTTCCTTTTCTTCTGATCTCATTGCATTGCATATCTCCACCGGAGCACACAGGTAGTAGACACATTTTATTATTTGAGCAGAGTCCATACTGCCTGCTGCAATGCAAGCGTACAGATACTCTACCTGGCCTGCCCTGTGTGTGGTTCTTGGCTGTGGCCCTGGGTGCTGCTTCCAGGCCTCTTGTTAAAATAGGCTTTGGGACTTCACAGGCCAGGCAGGAGACGTGGCAGGGACAGGAAGTATTGACTTTCCCCAGTGGATTGTGATCCATCAGCTCCTCTCACATAGCCGAGAGGCTGCTGGCCGGCTGGCTGGCCCTCAGTCTATAGCCAGTCCCTTGTCAGCCATCCTAGACCATAACACATACTCTCAAGGAGTTTTTCCACTGCATGGTATCTACTTGACTCAACTTGACTCGCCTTTTTGGGTTTTCCATTATAAAAAAAAGTACCTGGTATGTACTAACGCGGGGGGGAAACCTGCCGTGTTCAAATAGTTTAGCCAATGTTTTTTGCTGCCTTCAGCTTCTTTTGAAACAAAATTTGTCTTCTGGCTGTGGCAACATGCCGACAATCAAAGAAACACACTTTCGACGTTCTGTGTGTGTGTCACGTTAGGTCACGGCAGTTTCCTGCTATGACAACCAGCCACGGCTTGCCTCGCGGATGAGGCGGTACTAATCTGCAATGGAAAAAGGAGGATGGGGCACCGCGGTCTAGTCGAGCAGGTACCCTTAATAGAAAAATGCCATAAACCAACACTGAGTAACAAAACTGCCTTCAGGTGGAACTGTGGTGTGCTCATGCAAACAAAAACACATTCATTCTAATTTGGGTTAATTAATTAAACATGCACACAATATGCAGACCACACTTTTTTTTCTCACAATAGCACGTACACATGCACATTAGAGACTTTCCCCCTGTTTCTATGGAAACCGAAGAAAAGTGGAAAGAGGGATAAGAAATACAAGGGTGAAAGAAAAATGGCAAAAGTTCTTCATGGAATTATTAGAACCATCTAACTCTAATGTTTCATAATCAGATGATATCCTGGCCTTAAGGAATTCACTCCAGGAGATTCTATCGGCATTCGCTTGGGGAGTAATCAACAAGCTATCTTATCTACCTTCCCACAGACTTCATGATTACTAGTTTCACTTGGTTGATATCTGTTGCCGAGAGGTTCATTTTTTTTTTTTATGAACACTTGGGTGCTTTTCCGCTCAGAGGATCTACTAATTTATGTATTCATTCCTTTTAGTCTCGACTACAAAGGCAGTACGTGTCCCAGTTTTTTTATATATTTTTCCCTCAGCTGTTGGATCTTGAGCCTGCTTGTCAGGCAAGACAGTAACTTGCACAAACCGAGCCCGCCCACACCCTCAACATTCCTCTGAAGTTTCTTTTTCTCTTTTTTCAGTGTCCAGTCAGTTTGTGAGCCTTTATGTGCATTCCTTTTTAATGAGTGTTTTCGGCCCTACTATTTGATTCATACGTTAAAACTTTGTTCCAAGTCCTTTCTGTGCCGTTACTCTTTGTGCTTTGATGACCTTCATGCTGAAATGAAATGTTTACTTTTTGACTTTCTATCATTGCTCACTTTACTGAAATGCTCTGACATGGCCAAGAGTGCATGGCAGACCTAAAAAGTAACAATAATCTTGACACTGAAAGGGTGGCCTCTTGCAGCTCTAAAATGCCAACTTTACATATTTAAAACAATGCAATGATGGGACAGAGAAATATCTTTGACAAGGGCATTTGTAACCTGGAAATGTTACCAATAATGTTATTCATATTAAGCGTGGGTGCTGGTGCTTAGCCATGGTCAGCCTGCCAAATGAACCCTTCCGTTTAGTGGTCTGGGCTTATGCAGTTCATTATAAGTTTGAGCTTATAATATAAGATATGTAGGAATATTTTGACTTGACTTGAAGTTGACAGGCATTTTTTTGTTTAGCAGTGTTTAAAAAAACAACAATTGATGTTGTTTGAGTTGAATTAGCTCTAAAAACTAACATATTAAAATCAAATTTACTCTTAATAGCTACTTCATTTAGACAAGCTTACTTTTATGTAAGGGTAGGTCATTAGTAGTAATTGTTGTCTAAATTGCTATTAATGATTTTATTTGTGTAATCAGCAATAATAGACTATTGACACAGAGCACTTTGGGTTAATAGTCAGGCTTTATTTTAAAACTTTTTTTTAAACAACACTCAACAATTGGATTTTTCACAGTGTTTGATTTTGTTGTGAGTTTGTGTGCGTTTCCGTGTTGTCCAAAGGTAAAACAATAGCAATATGAGTTGGGTGTTTTTAACCAATGAGCCATGTTTTGACAAATTTATTTTTATTTGTGATGGACAATGCAGGTTCCCTGATCACTAACACTAGTTAGTAGAGTTATTACGTCATCATTAATTTAGTGTTTATGAATCATAACAGGCAGTGTTACGATTTAGCCCAGATGTAGTCAAAAGCATAGAAGCTGGAAGAGTGGGCTTGTTACAGGGATGGTTGTTGGTTCAGACCAGAAAAGAAAGTATGGACGGGTAAGAAAAATAATAAGTTAGACGTTCATTTCTAAGTACCGACAATTAGTACAGCTCAGTGGGCGCCTGCACATGGCTGTGTGAAAGGTCTGTGCTGCAGTCCTTGGTTCAGATTTACAAAGGGCCCTGTACTTTAGTCTTTAGACACGTGCACATGGCGTCACCAGCCATTTATTTTCAACCGCTAGCACCACTACTGCTGCACCACCACTGGTGGTGGGCAAGGGCTTTGCCTTTTAGCAGAATTTGTAATTTTATAATATCACAAGCTTTTCTGTATTTTACAGCATTGTATTAAGAATTTAGATCTGCGAGAATACAATGTGAACCTATTGTTAAAATGAAAAGAGATATCCCAATTAACATGTTTGGCTACGACATGCAATTGTTAGTAAATACACGCAGTATGTTTCAAATGAAAAGAAGTTTTAATGCAGCAAACTTTGGATTTTACAAAACAGTGGAAGCCGATGACTCAAGGTAAGGCAAACCTGTGGTATTAGTAGTGACAGTATTAGCTTTTAACAGTGGTGAATATATATGCAAGTAAAAAACTGAAATGACACAATCATCCACTTTCAATTATCCACAATCTGTATTTCTGTTTACTTCTCCTGTGCACCTTTTGCAAATGAACACAGCTAAGCAGTGACTGGCAGCCCAGCGGATGGCCCATGGCGTCATTCTCTCATCGGGGAGAGACCCTTTGGCAGCGTTTCTATAAGCTCTATCTATAAACAAGGCCAGTTAATCAGTCAGCTTGCTGGGCCCAGACACATTGTCCCTCAGGCTGAAGTCACCACTAAATCTCTTTAAATCACTGCTGAGGCCCTCTGTTGACTTGCTTGTTTACTTTCCTTGGTGCTGGCGACATAACATAGTGTTTACCGTCCGCTGTCTGAACTCTATGTCCCTGGGTCAATCTGCCTCTCCGTCTATCTGGTCCGCATTGATAGAAACATTAGCAGTAACCCACTGCAGACAGTATGATTCACCACTTTCTATTAAGTTCCTAAATCATTACAAAAGTTATTATATTGTGATGCGTTGCAAAAATTACATTTTGTATTTGGAAAACAACTGCTAGTCCTGGCTTTGGACAGTTTTTTATTGGGAACTCTTTTCTACTGAAGAACAATGAAAACCCTTTCAGATTTAGGTAATACGTTTTAAACTACAACAAAATCCACCCACATTACTAACTTGAGTTAGGATCCAAATTGTCTCTTTGTTGTTGGCTAAATAGTTTCTTTGTCAACCTTTTGTCTGCTCTTTTATTATGTATCCCTATTATTCGGCCCCCTGTAGTTTTCATGTATTAGGATTAGACTGATGCATGCATGGTTGAGAGACAGTAGCTACCACTTTCACAGTGCATGATTATTTTGTTGTAAGAGCCTCTTAAAATTGTATCTGTAAGTAGATATTAAATCAAATGACACTGTCAATAAAGATTAGACATTTTAAACTGTAATAAACTACAGATCATTCACTTAAAAGAGCAATTTTCACTTTTAAGGTGATGTCCAATCAGTGTTGATGGTAAATGTAGTCAATTGAAGCAATAAATTCCTCAGTGTCTGATTATCAGTAGCTTGTATGCAATTCATCCTGGTACATGTAGGCACTGCTGGCACGACTCCACAAGCAGGAGAACTTTGCTTTCTTGGTCAATATAGCACACTCTGGGGAATTTAATGCTTTCATTTAATGTATTAAATACACAATATCATCTATAGGCACTTTGTACCAACAGTGCAAAATTAGTTTGGCAGCACGGTAGGACATGTCTGTTAGAATGAAAGCGTTTGAGGTTTAATTAAGTCATAACAATAGGATCCTTAAATACTGAGAATATATTAAAAATGTATTGTGGAATCTTCTGACAGAGACAAAATTACTGCATTCTAAAGATGCATTTAAAGGATAAAAACCATGGTACAACAGTTCTTTTGATTTGTTTTTGTTTTCAAGGGAAGTGATTAATGAATTGTACTCCGACTGATTTCAAGCTGCTCCAGGCATCATCAACCCAAGAACTGATAAAAACATATTTTAGTGGTTGTAAGGTTGGATTAGTATTGTCTATTAAAGTATTATTTAACTTCATCAAAGATTTGTGTCTTTGATGGTAAGAGTCAAATCATTTATATTTCTAACACAGAAATATGTCAGAGATGTATTTATATGTTGTTCAAAACACTGAAAACCAAAGGCAGGACACCAAGTCACATAGTTCACATAATACCAAGACAAAAGGAAATGTTAAACTTATAACTGTTTATATTGTTACTCAGACACGTGTGCCTTTAAAGAGGAGTTCCATATCATAATGTCATCGTGTCTATTATAGCATCTGGTTGAAGAGTTTGTTTTCTGTTATAAAATTATATCTTCATTGGATATAGTTACTATTGCAATAAAACATTTTTTTTCATCAAGTATATGTTACCATGAGCATTGCTTCAAAAACTACAAACTTATTTAAATGTTTTTTAATGTAATCTGGTTGCCTTTATATACTTGGTTAATTTAAAGTTAATGTATATTAAAAACAAAATAACTACTGTACATGCTAAAGTGCTAAACTGCTGCTCTTTTTAAGCAGGAATGGAATTATGAGAACAGAAGCACAGAGATTGAGGTACAGCTAGAATATTTGGTTAATTTTAACCAGGATAATTAGCAGAGGACAGCGGCCTGTCTGACATGTGAAGTAGTGAAGGTTTAAATTGCGCTTTTATTTTTCAGTCTAATTGACTAGTCATTAAACCAGATACTGACTTCTTGGACTTTAATAATGGGATCACAAAGGGGAGCGTACTGCAAACAGCCATTCAGACATCTGATTAAATACTAGTGGCTAAAATACAGTGAGTATAAACAGCGAGTAATAGTGGAACACAGACATTGCAAAATAGCAAACCTCACACGCAACAATTATGCTGCTAAGTGGTCTCATTAAACACTTTAAATCCAACTCTTTTTGGTAATTTATCACAATTTTTTTCTTTTCTTGTGATGAAGTCATAACAGCAGTACAACCAACTTGTGCAGAATCATTGTTGGATATCAAGAACAAGACATTCAGATTTCAAGGTTTGCTGCTACAATACTGTGCTCAGTTATTTTCATTTTCTAATCCGTTTGTTTCTGGAGTGCTGACATTTTAGTATTACAACAATATTTTTCTCGGTTGAGGTGGTGGACTAGTGCCCTCCTTATACACCTGCTCCTGAGTTCTGTACAACTCTTTTTTTTCCTGCGAGCACCCTGCTGAACTTTGGTGCTTGGTGCCCTCCACTCTCCTGCTCTGTGGTCATGTTGCTGTTGACATCGAGTTCAGTGCTCAGCGAGGCCACAGAAACATCAGATCTTCCGGGTGTTCAGTTGCTGACAACAAAAAGCAGAAGTTAATTGTTCAAACTGGTGGAAACAACAAAAATGAAAAAGATTGGCACATTTGGCAGAGTTCCTGGGACTAACTGCAGCCTCTAAGTAATATATCATGTTGGAACCTTGAGGAAATTCCATCATAAATCACCTTATGTATTACATTGAAGGTGAACACCATAATGTCAATTTGATTAGGTAAGCATTAAAGAGTAAACAGTAAGTAGTAGTATAGAAAATACTACTATTAGAAGTGATTGCACACAGGTGAAAGGAAGGCAGAGCCATTACAGAGAGCTGTAATCCTCAGTGTTTCGTCTGCACTGCTAAATATGCATAAAGATAAACAATGGAGCATTTACACGGATTCCAACATGTATGGAAAAAAAGAAGCCATATCTTGACATTTCTCTGTGCACATTCAGGTCTGCATGTCATTTTCATGGCGACAATGTCAGTTCAGTTTGAAATGCTACATGAAAAATTAGATAAACAAACCTTGGAATGAATCAGCAGCCATGGGACCTGTGAATAGTATTTATGACTACAGTGGGTACCAAAGCTTTTCTCTATGCAGCGCTGTACAATTAAATGTGTCTGAAGTCTGAATACACATTTAGTTGACCACATTAGGAGCTTAGAAAGAGTCCCGCATACTGACGATTACGCAAGCAATTATTTTTTTAGACAATACAGCGTTTTAGTCTTAGACCTTTAAGATAACCACTGCAGTCATAAATACTATTCACTCTTGTGCCACAAGGACAAGTCCCATCCTTGCTGATTTGTTAATGTTGAACACTTGTAGTAGTAATATTTTCTATACTATATTACTGTGTGCTCTTTTAGGTATACACCATAATGTCAATTTGATTACCAAATCACATTGACATTATGGTATACACCTTCATACATAAGGTGATTTATGTTGGAATTTCCTCAGGGTTCCAACATGATATATTACTTAAAATGGAATTATGAGGCTGCAGTGTGTTTGTTTTGCAGTAGAAAATACAACGTTGTATTTTCTAAATAAATCATTGCTTGCGTAATGGTAAGTGTGCGGGATTCTTTATAAGCTCCTGATTTGCTACTTTTGGTCACGTCCTACGCACCTGACCGACTAAAGAGGTGTGCAAAAAAGCTTTTCTACATTGCAATGTGCCACATTAGAATTGTGCAGGGCTGGATAGTGTATTCCTTGATGGTTTGAAGAAGTCCTTTACAATCACTGATTTTCTTTTTGTCTTTTTTTCTCCCTTTAAGTGAGAAAGATTTTCAAAAAATTCTAACTTGCATTTTCAGAAAGGGAGTAAATTAGGGCTAAATATCTGTCTTCACATTATTTGTTTTCACATGTGTAAATGGACAATGAGGCCGGATTCAGACATGCATGCAATTTTCAATCCAACAATCCCTAATTTTGATGTTATTCAGTTAGAATCTGCACGCTATTCACCTTCTCTCTTTACCTCTATCGCAATCAATTTTCACAATACAGTATTCCAATTTTTAAAACAAAGCACAACACACAATAAAAGCATGCGACATGACCCATATGAATCAAATCTTGTATGCAATGTTCTATGTCATGGTTTCTTTCCTTCATCACTGACAAGTAGCTGAGAGTGGGTTGCATTCACAGCATTAACACGTCTGTAAACATTGTCTAGTGTTATTAAGTTATTCAGATTAGTGCCATTTTTCTTTTTTGACATAAGCCAATATTATTTTGTAATTACGCACAATTTGCTTGTACTTATTTAATTGCTTATCCCATGATTGGTGTTGCAGTAAGAGGTGGTTATTACAAAAACAAAAACACCTTGCCTTGTAGCTGTTGTCTATAGCATACACGCTACCTCCTTTTCTAATTATTTACCCAACATTTTACATTTAATAGTCAAAAAGTCCCACAACTTAACTGTTCTGGTTCACGCTTACTGTAGTGTCGTTTTCAGAGAAAAAGTTCTGGAAAACTCCCAGCAGCACACAACAAACAGACACAGTTAGAGACTAGATATGAACATAGGGGTGCATTTGGCTGCAAAAATCCCCTCAAGAGTTGGTAGAGTCCAAAAAAACGAGCTAAAAGAGAGTAATTATTGGACTTGCATTCATCAGGAGACCAGAAACATGATGGATGCTAATGATGCTCTGTAACTGCTGGATTTGTAAATACGCAACTGTTTGCTAACAAGTTCACAAAATCAACTTAAAAGATGACATGTCAAGTGTGTTTCCGCTTTCTTCCGCTGGCCAAAACAATCAATTATTGCAGGTTTAAAGTGGAAATCGCTGTGGGAGAACATCCTTTTACAGAAAAACAACAACAATACACTATCACAAGAAGGCTGCTAACCTTCTTTTACACCATCTCTCTGCAGTGGAAGCTGTCGCTATGTTGTGCCAATGAATAGGTTGTATTAAAAAACGTTAGGCAGTCAAATTGTTGGGACCTGAAAAAGCTTGTGCTGGCCTTGGGTAAATGCTTAATGTTATAAGAGGATTTGGCAGAGAATACAATTTCAAGTTTGTTTTTTCTCCTTCTCTCAGGCCATTTGTATTATCTGAGGGAATTCTGCTCCCACAGTTGCCCTGATTTGGTATGCTGTCAACAAGAGCCTCAGTTCATTGAATCTGTAACCACACACAGAGCGAGAAAAGTGTTTACAAGCTTGATTCAATGATACAGAGGCCAACTATCACTTTGGATTGAAATGTTTCTGTTTCTTTCTTTTGTTTGGGATTACCTGCTTCTTCGAAGGGGCAATAATCAAGTGCCATTTTATAAACACTGTTGATGAAGTCTAAACTTCACAGATAAATGAGAAATTGCCTCCAACGGAGTCCATTAACTGTAGCAAAACAGGCAAAGAGAGTAGAATTGCTGGTGTGGATTACAAGACTGTCAGAGACGGAGTCTTGCAGTCATTTTTATTAAAGAGCTTTTCCATTATGAATAGTTTTTAGGAAAGTTTTGATTTTCATAGTTTTAAGTCCTGATATAGAATAGATTAGTTAATGGGCTTACCTACACTGGATCCCCACAGGTTGTCATTAAAGACAACACTCAAAGAAACTTAACGTAAGAACAGGTGTCATCCACAACATGCATTTCCATTCCATTTTTGTATGCAAAGCTGATGTCTAAACTGCCTAAACCCCAAACCAATGATCATGTTGCACCATGCAGATTGGGAAAGACAGTCAGTTGAACAAGGCCTTGTGGTGCAGTAAATGAGGGCATCAAGCTCTGTTAGGCAGCAGAATTAACAGGTGAAGCTGAGGCAGAAATCTAATGGAATTGCAGTCTTTCCTCTGCAGTTGCCGTTATAATTTGTACACTGCTGATAATTGCTTCCAAGCAGGTATTTCTTCATCTTATTTGGACTAGGAAACAAGAGTTAATAGTTTTCGGCCTTCAGGGCCAAAGCTCTTCCAGACTGAGTCTTAAGGTCTTTACATCAAATTGCTGCTGTGTGTGTAGTTAATGCTTGCAGTCCACATTGCCGGCAAACTTGTTGTAAGCACTCGGGCTGTCCTTGCCAAATGGTCTGGACCCTTTGTGTATGAAGTATTCAAATGTGGAAAGGAGTGCAAATGAGGCTTAACTGGAGCACACCAATTGGAAGGCCCCCAAATTCACCAGTTTTTCAGCAACATATTATGGGATATTTCAAATAGAATTAAATTATGTATTACCCTTTTTATATCTGATTGTATATTTTGTTTTCATCAATTATTCTGCAAAATTTTTGATATATTAGCTTCCCCTCAACAGCACTACTTTTTTAACTGAGCATACTAAACATGGATTTTCTTCCTTTAACATTGAGATTCTTTACCATCTCTCACACACACACACACACACACAAACACACACACACACACACACACACACACACACACACACACACACACACACACACACACACACACACACACACACACACACACACACACACACACTTGAAAGTCAGAAAAAGATGCTTTGATTTTCCACCCACTACCCCTCTTTCCTTTTTGTGTGTGCAAGGGATGTTATTGACTTCTCTTATAAAAGCAGCTTTATTTCATCAAGTGCTACTCAGCCATTGCCTCAAAACTATTTGAAATCATAGCCAATCACTCATCTGGATTCTGTACATACTGTAACAGCATATCATGATCATGAGATTTTAACTTGTGGTCATTTTCAAGCTTTCTCAATACTTTTCTGCATTTAGCATGATCCAGAAGTCTCTAACCCAGTGACCTTCTATGTTTCTTCCTAGTACACGTTGTCTGTGTCACTGCTCTGTGTTCGACAGTTCTTTGTTTGTCTCTCCCTCAGGTCAGTTCCTCTGGGTGAACAGCTCAGCCTTTGGCGGCCCCTGGGTGCTGAGTCCTTGGCTGTGGGGGGGCCAGGGTCCCTGTGGCCTGGACATGGCTGTGTTCCTCCACCCCAAGCAAAGTGGACAATACACCATATGGCTCATAGAGCGGGACAAACCACCACTTTCCCTCTTCTCAACTGACACACTGCCACGCATCACAGGGTAAGCACTTTTTTTCATACATATATTACACTAGAAGACTTTGAAAAGCCCTGATTGATTTGTTTAAAGAGAATAAGCAAGCATAAAGTCAATGTCCCTGTGCATTCACGCCTGATAGTCATAACTATCCACTTAACATTTCTCTTAGCACTAGCTTTGTCTTATCAGATTTCTGGGCCTCCTGGTCAGGTTCACGGAGTCCTGTATACATGAACACTTGCCTGTCATCCAAGAGCTTTATCATGAATACACTTGTTTCCAAACCAGTGTAAATATGTTCCATTAGGGGTCGAGATGGGAAACATTCAGCAGAATCAACTTCACCAGGTCTGTGCTCCTGTCACTTTGGCTTTTTTTTAGTGTAGGCTTTGCAGTGATCTGTGTCTTATACTGAGAGCAACAGGGTGACCCATAAATAGATGTCTGTCTATGGCAGACCAACCACTGGACAATACTTAGTTCAAAGGCTTATCCTCTAAATTACAATCTGGATAGTTTTGTATTGCCAGACTTATCAGAATATGTTCTGGCTACACTGCCTATCTATTCTGGTATAGGGGAAGAAATGCTCTAACTTGTTTGTATTTCTTTAAAATAGTCATAACTGTCCTGGGTGGCGCTAAGCCCCAATTGCAGAGATAGTGACAGGGGAGGAACATCTGGCGTGTCCCTCAGGCTTTATTTTCAGGCTTTATTCCAACAATGTACATCCGTTGAGCGAGTCTACAATCTGGAATATCTGTTTTGTTCTCTTTGACAGCATCTATGGCAATAAACAGGAATTGTTATAGAGACTGGGGAAAAATTGCACCCTGTACGTGTGGCCAGCTTTTATTAGTATGGCTGTTCTTTGATTTTTATGTGTAATGTTCAGAATAAAAAAAGTAACTCTCTGCACACTGCCACGGACATGTTTCATGCTGCTTGTGTGTGTAATATCTTGAGGGCATTGGAATCATATGAATGACATGCTTTATGCATCTCTTTTGTTTTCTTGCTGTCTGTGTGTGGGAGTGAATGTGCGTTTGTGTGCGGGTGTTTATGCGAATGGGGTGTCTTCTTAAGGGAGCATAGCAGGGACGTGCTCATTACATGAGTGATGGATTAGAGTGTTTGTGTGCTTTCATTTGTAGTCAGAGGCTGCCATCCACCCACGCTATCTCTGTCGTTTTGAGACTGGCTCAGCCAAACTCTCCACATTTCTACTCCAAAGGGAGGATGCTC
>NC_045752.1:16695455-16711327 GCF_008692095.1 Etheostoma spectabile | reverse complement strand
AGAGGGGGCAATAACAAAAGCAAGAAGAGCTACCCGCGGACATGGGAGGAATCAATCAGCTTACTAATTGCCAACCCGTGCCCTTGTCTAAGAATTTTAATCCTGTGTTTTGACATGTTTGCCCAATTCAGTAGTCAGGACATTTCATCAGTCAGGACACATTTAGCACAGGGTAACCCGAGAGGGAAATGAAACATCCTTGTGCAGAGTGGTCATTTAACAACGTCCTCCTTACTTGAAGATTAAAACTTGTGAGACTTAATTTTATTCATTTTTAGTAAAACTTTGTGTTACAATGACTTAAAGGTTGAAGCAGAGACAGCAGTCATATTCAAATGAAACAAAAATGTCCCTACCACAAGTACGTGATGTAACCAGTAACGATTTGGAAAATGCCCACACAACCATGCATAACCATTCATTTATCATTGATTCTTACAGTAACATTAGTAAGGAGAAAACTGGATCAATAAATTTGGCATGCCCAAGAAACGCTGTTGATCCTACAACTACTTTGTTGTTTTGCTCTTTACCAAATCCTCAATCAAGAAGTGTCTGATTAACTCCAGGACAAGCGTCCAAGCTGGAGCTCCACAACAGCCATCAGTCACTGAGGGAGCGCTCGCTTTGAAACCCCTGAAACTGCTCCGTTCCGTTAATGTTGCGTCACATCTGATGGAATTGTCCAAGCACAAAACAGTCTTTAAGTCAATTCTCAGTGACTCTTGTTGCTTTATCCTCTAAAAGTTCTTTTGACAGACTAAAAAATTATTCTCATTATTATTACTATTATTATTATTATTATTAGGGCCCTAGCATGAAAGAGCATGGCCCAAACTTATTATTCATTAATTTGAACCTTACTTTTAAGAGAACACGTCTAACTAGTTGAACCCATTTAATATTTCATTTCATTTTTAAACAAAATTAAAACCACTAAATGAAACACAAACAATCAGAGTTTAACAACAACAAAAAATAATAAATATATACATATAAAAGGATTAGTTCGACAAAGAACAGGCGGAAGAAATTAGCTTATTTGGTCCTGCCCCTATTTCACAAAATCATCTTATTACAAAGTAAATAGATATGCAAATACAGCATACAATCTTTCAGATGTTCCAATAACTTACAACAACAAGACAACAATATACAACAACACCTTTACATTACATTTCCGTTCCTATGTTTCTGTCTTTTCTTTTCTGTATTGGTCATGTAATGATTTCTTTAATCTATTTTTGAACTGAAGAATATTATGGCTCAGTTTGATGTCTGTCACACACTGAACCTTCATCTCAAATTTGACTGATTAAAGTTCTAGTAGAGTGAGGAGAATCTGTCTTCTTACCACTTTGCAAGAAGAAATTTAGGGTTATTACGCTTCCCCTTAAACCAATGCCTCAGATTTGATCATACAGTTTTTTTTAATGAGCAAAGCATATTTAGGACCTCTGAACACAGGCAGCGAAGGACTTGACTTATCAAACAGTGTCGGCTCTCACAGTGAATGTCAGCATCTCAAGTGTCTCAGTCAGTGGTGAAAGAGAGACTAGAAAAGTGGAGAGGGAGGGCTGAGAGATGTGTGTATGCATGTGTGGTGTCGATCTGTGTATATCTTCACATTGATTTTGTTTGCACACGGAAGGGCGCCTTAAGTGGTCACTCGCGCACACACACACAAACACACCACACACCACACAAACCCACACACACACACACACACACACACACACACACACACACACACACACACACACAGACCAGAGCCTGTAGTTATTGTTTATAAGAAATCTTTTAAGCAATTTTTTTGTGAATGCACCCATACACCAAAGCAGAATCATTTGATTAATATTCAGTTGAACACAAGAAGGGTGAGATAAGTAGCCAACTTGTATAAATAACTAAACGCTGTGGGTGGGGTTTTCTCCTATCCTCCCAAATGTGGTTAGTTACCAGCTGCCACTGATGTACATGGAGAATTAGAAGACTTCATTTTTAATGTCATTGTCATGATTTAAGTTGTCCCACACAATGGATACAATTGGCTGGAGACAAAAAGCACAGCTGCATTTTAATTTCCAATTGAAGCAGCTATAATCCCTGTAAGTAAAAATGATGATTCTTGCCACTAACCTAATTATTTAAGTTTATTAAATAATTTCTTTAAGTTATTCAATTCTAGCAACTTTCTTGCTAGATTGGGCGTCTTTTTTTTTTTACCCTTTTAGCGACTTATTCAGATATATATTGTAATTCATTCCCATGCATGCAGTCCACGGATCCTCGGTTAAACACTAGACAGCCTGTTCCCGGGTCGGCTTAGTTGGTAAGAGTGGGCGCACATGTGTGGAGGTTTGCTCTTCGGCGCAGCGGGCGCGGGTTTGGCTCTGACCTGAGCTGCTGCACTCACTTCCCTCCTCCATAAACCGGGTCTTAGTCCACATTGGCCATAATCACACAGCTCGTTGGAAATCTGAACGGACGAAAGGCCATTTTAATCAACTTTTCAACCTGTTAAAAAGTTGTGGAAATTCAGTTTTTATCAATAGTCCAGTTCCCAGCATGGTCCTATGACTCAGAGCGTTTCAGCAGGCTTCTACACTCACCTAAAGGATTATTAGGAACACCTGTTCAATTTCACATTAATGCAATTAACTAATCAACCAATCACATGGCAGTTGCTTCAATGCATTTAGGGGTGTGGTCCTGGCTAAGACAATCTCCTGAACTCCAAACTGAATGTCAGAATGGGAAAGAAAGGTGATTTAAGAAATTTTGAGCGTGGCATGGTTGTTGGCACCAGACGGGCCGGTCTGAGTATTTCACAATCTGCTCAGTTACTGGGATTTTCACGCACAACCATTTCTAGGGTTTACAAAGAATTGTGTGAAAAGGGAAAAACATCCAGAATGCGGCAGTCCTGGGGGCAAAAATGCCTTGTTGATGCTAGAGGTCAGAGGAGAATGGGCCGACTGATTCAAGCTGATAGAAGAGCAACTTTGACTGAAATAACCACTCGTTACAACCGAGGTATGCAGCAAAGCATTTGTGAAGCCACAACACCCACACACACAGGACATGGGACCAAACACCTGCGCAAGTTAGAGGTCCGGCCTGAAGCACAAAGATATATCACATCCAGATAGAAAAGGAGTGACGTGCGCATGCACGGGTCGTGATGTGGTTTTGTTAGAAGTTTGAAGGAACAGGAGAACCTAATTTTCCCATCTGTTATACTGACATTTGGTCACATAGCATATGAATAAACAGAGTAAAAATAATACACATTTCAATAAAATCATGATTTCTTAAGGCATTCAAATTATAACATGAGATTAAATCAGTATATAAAGTGGCAGCTTTCTTTAAACATGACCTTAGGAAAAGAAAAATGTAAAGTGTTCTCAGAACGATATCTATAGGTGTACACTGTAGCAGGAGAACAGAAGGCATTCATATTTTTAGCAGTTTACACCAGGTCTGTGTAAATTGAGCATGATAGGCCTGGTTCAAGCAGATAAATGTCTCTTTGGGTGCTTTAACAACAACATCAACAACAGCCTTGCATTCTTACTGTTTAATGGCTATTAGCTGTTTAACGTTGGGGCTGATAAATGTCAGAATGAAAATATCTGTGCAGGAAGAGGCCAGAGGAAGGATAACCAAATAAATGCAACAGTTTGTTTGTCTTAGTTTGTGGCCTCCTGGGTAAACCACAGTAGATTGGTCCAAACTAAGGCCTAGATTATAAGGCCTGATTGACAAACAGACATGAATGTTTGACTGGTGTGTATGTGTTTGTTTGAGGGTTGTATAAGAGATTCTAACTGGGGAAAAGGTTAACTGGTATTTTCTGATTTCCATTAATTCTTAGGTGGTCCCTTATGTAAGACAACACACAATAATTGTCTGGTCTCTCTCAGAACTGGCATCAGCAGGCGTTAATAACCAGCTCTGGCTCCGGTTCCGACTATAATGGATTTTAAGAGAATAGGCACATTCAAGAGTAAAGGACCAAAAGATGTTTATCCTGAAGGAGCCGTACTATATACAGTTTTTTCATGTTTATTTGAATAGGGACAGATGCTTAGACATAGACATTTGTGCAACAAATCTCCAATGTACGGTTGTGTGAGATTTGACACAAGGTGGTCAAGTAGAGTTTGATATTTCAGAGGTGGAAAGGGAGAGGGGCTTTCCTGTGCAGCACCAAAAGGGGCCCCTCAGCAGGAGAGTGTTCTATCACTTGAGTTATAAGCATAGTCTCAACAAGCTGTTCAACCTCACAGTTTAAGGATTTTAATGAAGAAAGGAAATCAGACACCTTCATGAGGCTACAATATGAACCACTTACCTTATTTCTTAAGGAGCTTTTCCTCTCATGCTGCTTGGTTTTATCTTAGCCAGCTTAAAACCAGTAGCTTCAAAACAAATTACTGAGACATAAAACAAATAATTAGGTATCATCTCTACTGCTAACTCACCAAAACTGTACTTCTTTAGTTTTAATGCTACTGTAATCATGGATTACCACAGGATTATCTAATTTTGTTATGCACCAATCCAAGTGTGACTTTATATTTTCTCAGTGTCATCATTTTTTTTCTGATACCACACAGTTAAAATTCTTTATGGAACAGGAGTATATCCAGCCCACAGAGTTTCACACTGCCATGTTTTGTGGGTTCTTTAATGAGTGAAGCTGAACTAGAGTAAAAGAGATGGGTCACCTCAGGGCCCTGTCATTGGCAAAGTAGTGCATACATCCCTGGCAGGCCTTTACAGCTCTTCCAGTCCTACACTTAGTGTTCGCCAAGAGCTGACCCCCAGCTCTTCGACCGTGGTTGCCACAGAACCTGGGCTGATGGCATCCTAATAGCTCTGGATCTGGGAGCTCTGCCAGTAAGAGGGCTGCAATTGCTAGAGATTATTTGGAGAAAAGACGAAGGCAGTTAAGAATTTAGATTTTCTGCTTTTTGGCCAGATTTTTCCCTCCACCAAAACTGAGATGACTTTATTGTTCAGTAACTTGAAAAATTGATTGTCTGTGTGATATATTTCAAATGATCAGACAGCATATAATCCATTCAACCTACACATAGTGAGCTGACGATGAAAAGCCTGGAAAAAAGGTTTTGGATCCAAATGTGATTTATGCTTTCCATACACTAGACGACTTTGAACAGACTTTAAAAAGACTAAAGTCTGACACCATCTCACTTCTAAAGACAATCATCTCACATCTAACGTTAAAGACTCATAATATGTCAAGACTGGGGATCTTGCAGAGTCACACAAGTCTACATCTAGGGTTGGCATTAGCTCAGTCAGTAGTTGGGTTGGGGTTCAATTCCCCATACGAACCGAAGCATGGCGGAGGGCTGGTAGCTGGAGAGATGCCAGTTCACCTCCTGGTCCCCTCACTCTGACATCTCTCCATTAGTGCATGTAAAGGTACTGACCATTACACACACTGACTGCTTGTGTAATAACAACAATTGTAATTTCTTCTTGCGAGATTAATAAAGTATACATTATTATTATTTGAAATATTTATCCAAGCTAGTTACCGCTAGCGTTAGCTGGTAACTTAAAAGTTTGACGATTTTCTTTTGTGCTGTACACGCAGATGAATGGTGGCAGTACCCGGAGATCCGCATTTATCCGCCAGTAATCTGTCTTTGGAAGGCACGCTTCAGAAGGGTTGAATATCTGCATCTTTTGCGTTTAGCTTAAAACACCGTCTGTAGGAGTTTGCTGCTTCCTTGAGTGCTTGAGTGAGTGCATTGGTTGTTGACAGTGTTCATGTGATTTAACTTCACTACAAAGACTTACAACTTACAATAATATCAAACTTGTTTGATTTTGTCAGAACGTCAAGACGGGAAAAAGACTGACTCGGACTGAGTTTTATGACTACCTTACACCAAACGATTGAGATGATGGGACACGCCCGACTCCAGCAAGACTCTCCCCTCATAATTTAATTCCGATATTGGAAATTAGTCTGCGACAGTGGAATTGCTTGAAAAGTTGTTTGGTGTAAGGTCGGCATTTTGCATTTTAGGCCTTTACACAGTTTTAAAAATTTAAGGCAATTGTTGACACAAATTTTGATAAAAAATTGTTTTTGTCCAGTAGTATATACTAATATCATTTATAGGCAAAATTGACCAAAAATTGACCACTTAATTTAAAGGACATCACTCTTGTTCACTGTCTTAATATGCTGTTGTATAAAATCTCAATCCCTCATTGTTTAAGTCAAAAGAACGCCTGAAATCCCCATTAAAACTATAGTATGGTACTAGGGCTGCTCCATATGAGGAAATGATCTAATTGCGATTACTTTGACTGATATTGCAATTGCGATATGATTTATGATATTTGAGGGAATGATCTTTTTTTTTTATTCTCATTTTCTTTGAAAGATATTAAAATCTAAAAAATTAATTTGTAATTTTTGCAAGGATCTGTACAAAACAAATATGTTTTATTCAGTCTGTAGGATCCAATTTGTAGGCTCCGCAGCACCACAATACTTCATTCATAATGGTTTGACGCATATTTTCCCTTAAAAAAAATGGGGCCCCACCTGTAAAATTGCGCCCTCCCGCCCTTTGCGTTTTACATATTGCAGGACTCCATATTGTGATTTGGATAAAGTTGTGATTAATTGGTGCATTTTAAAATAGTTTTTAATCAGTATTTCATCGGTACATTTTTTTTTTTAGTGAGCAGTTATTACTCATTTGTATTAATTTATATGGCCTGTAACAAATAGAGCCAAACACTATGCAGGTTTTCATCCCAGCCAAAGCAAAGAAAAGAGGGGATGTTTTGCATTGTGGGTGATTGCTCAGGCGCAGTGGCTAAGAGGGAATCTAAGCAGAGACATTTTTATTTCTTGACATATTCTCTGTCTCTGTTCTTTCTCTGGCTCCCCAGTAGCCTGCTTTTGCTATTTTGCTGTTTTGAATATAAATGAGATTTGTTATAGCATTGGCCGCCACAACACCGTTCCCGCTGCCTTTCATACCTGCTTCCAGAGAAAGAAACCAGCAGCAATATTTTCACTGACTAATACGTTCTCCCTCTCTAAGCCTGCTATTATCTGCACATTAGTCAACATCCAATGATAAAACCTGTCAGGAAAATTGGCACAGTAAAGAGAATAAAAAATAAAAAAACATCAGTCATGATTACGCGGCAAAAAAATTGTTAGGAAAATAAAAGAGTGCCAAATTTAATCATCAAAGTACATTAGACATCATATAAATGTTACATTAAAATCTGATTATTCCGCAAATAATTACACACAGCCACATCTCAGTGTGCTATATATTATCGTTCTAGTGGGCTCTCTGAGACACACACACACACACACACACACACACACACACACACACACACACACACTGTTTTTGCATTCTATCCACAGATGAATATATATTGTCATCCTAAGCTTGCATACCCCAGAATCCTCTCCCTCTCATGCACACACTCTTTATCTTTTCCCCTTCTTCTCCGCAGAGAGGTTGCACAAGGTACTATGGCTTTTATTCCCACCCTTCCCTCAGTGTTCATAGTCATTCTGTCTCATCTAAGAATCTCTAATCATATTTCCCCAAAGTTGTATTGTATGTTCCAAACAGCAGAAGTTTTACACAAGAGTAGAGAAAGGTGACATTTGGGAAAGGCAACAGTGGCCTAGTTTTTATGACAAGATTGAACCAATGGCAAAAGCATGAGAAAATTTCAAGCGCAAACATTAATACCTTAATCGCAATCATAACCCCTTTGCAGTGATGCACATTTTGCACCAAAGCAAATGCTGAGATTAAGATTGTGTGTTTGCCCTCATCTTCATGGCGGCTTGTGTTATGTCTCTCAGGTGGTACACAGTGTTACCTCACTATAATTAATATATGAAGTTTAAAGGAGAATTCCGGTCAATTTCAACATGTAGGTCTGTTTGTAAATTTGGAGTGATGTCAGTAGAGAGAAAAACGAAAACAATCGGTGCTGTCCGTGTTATCCTCCTGCTAGAGTTAGCACCCAAAAAAAGAGCTAGTTTTTAGTGTGTTTTTAGCTTCTAAACACATTGAAAATGTCATTACAAGTGCCTACCCATTTTAAGTGATTCCTTCCGAGTGAACACAGTGAATCTGAATGCTGTAGATGTGAAAGAAATGCACAAAAGTTGTGCTAGTTCAGCTGTGTTTAGTTCCTGTGTCGATACTGCAAGGAGGGCTTTAGTGCGTCTAAACTACAACACCGAAAAGAGAAAGAAACATATTTAAAAAAATAAGCATATGCTTATTTTTTAAAAGTGCTGTAGTACAACTAGCAGGAGAAAAGTTATAATTGAGGTAAGTTTGGAGGTGCTACCTTACTTAATCATAATTGATAGCCTACATATTTTGGTTTTATCTCTTTTCTGTGTTGTAGTTTGTAGACGGTCCCTAAGCTCTCTAACTGCCGTCTCAACACAGGAACTAAACAAAGCTAAATTAACAAAGCTTTCATACATTTCTTTCACATTTACAGCAGTCATATTCACTGTGTTCACTCAGAAGGAATCACTGCACATGAGTAGGCACTTGTAATGACATTTTAACATGTTTAGAAGCTAAAAACAAGTTTAAAACTTGCTGTTCTTCCAGTGTAACAAACCCCAAGCCTCACAAATAGTAAAGAATGTAGTGACAGTTGTTGCCAATTTGTTTTATAGGGGTCTTCATTAAACATCAAACACCAGGACAAGAGCTTTGTCCAGTAACCATGACAGTTTTATTCCCGATTTGATATTTAGAATGATTTCATTAGAGATCCTCTTGTGTCTTTTTATGTGTTTTCCCATTCCACAGCAGGATAGTGGTTAGGTTTTTATAGCTTAATGTGGTGACCTAGGTTTTTATAGCTTAATGTAGTGACCTGGAGTTTGGCTAAGTCAGACAACATTTATTACTCTCTGTAAAAGTCAGTACTCGCAAGAGATAGGTAGCCATGTGTCATGGATTGCTGAGAGTACTTATCTGTGAAATCACCTGGTGTAGATTTGTTTGAAAGAAATACTTTCTAACTACAAAAAAAATTGTATACATTCATCCGCAAACAATTTCACAACTTTTGCACACTTGGTCCTTCCTGCCTACAGTATTTTTCAATGTCCTGTTTCATTCGCAATTAATATTTATTTTTTCTTATTTAAGTCTTTTTCTCGTTTTCAAAGAAAATATCTAACTATAATAGTGCAGTGTCTTTGTTAGATGTTGACACTTAAGTTATGAGAAAAACATTTTCAGATTTCCATCCAGATAGTATTTTTTACTCGTGAAATTTTTACTTATAGATAAAACCTTATAAACTTTTAAACACAATGGCTCCCATTAAGGCAAAGCAGTGTCAGAACTGGTTTTAAAATGTGTTTTGGTGACAAATGGACAGCCGAGACACATCGCCCTTGACATGTGTCTTTCATGCAACACCAGCTTACCACCTGTGTCCTCATTCACACAATCCACAGCACAGACAGTGTCTGTGACTATGGGATTTTCAGGCAGAACCTTCAGCTCAGAGGTTAATATTTTTAGGGAAATAATTTTGACAAGTTGTTGATCTTCAGCCACCAGACTTAATGCACGGCTGTCACTGCTCACAGTTTAAGGATATTTCCGTTAATATTCTCACACCAGGTCATATTTGGAAGAGAAACAGATGGCTGTTATGGCCCCCTCTTCCTGAGCGTTTTCTTACCCACAAGTAGTTGCCACTTGAGCTGCACTCACATATGTTCATTATCTCCAAGCTCTCAACTAGGCCTCTGGCATCCTTGTTGCCCGCTCTTCTCCGGCAGCTGTAAAAGCACATGTACATATAATGACTTCTGCCTTAGCGCTCTCATATCAACCAAAAAAATGATTTAAGCCTTATAATTGCTTGCCAATGGGCGGTGGATTTTCATAGATTGAAAATGGAAACCGACAATTTTTGAGTGAGTGCCAGCATTGTAAAGCATACACAAGGAGGTCATTATGATAAAATTAAATGTAAGGATCCAGTGTTAGTCCAGTGTGTCATTGTAGAGGGTGTTAAGGGGCCTTTATCTTAGTGTAAGACATAAATATGTCTCGGGTGCATTATTTCATTCTTGGACTCTTCAATATCTTATCCTAATGACGGAAACTTAGCTACTGACAGACATAAGACAGGAGACCAATCACATGCAAAAACTTAAGTGTAGGCTGTTGCACAAGTCTATAGCATGGATCTCAAAAATCAAGCAATGCCGAGCCAAGTGTCCAAAGTCCTTCCTGGCTCTCCATTCACGTAATCTGTAGAGAGCTCCATGTACACCAGGGGTTTTCAAACGATTTGTGTGTGTGGACAACTATTTCTTATCAAGAATTTTCGCGGACCACCTCATAATACACATAATAAAATATGTCTACACACAGTCCTACCTGAATTAATCTGCACCTTTTAATAGGCCTACTAGCACTAAAACTAGTGCTGTCAGTTAAATGCGTTATTAACGACGTTAACGCAAACTCATTTTAACAGCGTCAATTTATCGCAATATTAACATTCTTTTTGAACTAGCAAACTTTGTAGTTTTTTAGGAACGTTAGAAAAACTACACACACAACACCACACCGGATCTAGCTAGACCGGAAACAAAACAGGCACGCCACACACACTTGTTTGGGCTTGCGAGCCGGCCAAAGAGTAGTAACGTTACGTTTTGAGTGGATGGCGAGCGCGATGCCCCAAAATGGATGTCAATAAGATTCTGAATGGAAAGTTTACTTCTTAAAAGTTGAAAAGGCCAAAGTGATCTGTGTGTTTTGTCGTTGTGAACTGAGCTATCATCGCAGCACGTCCAGTCTGAAATACACTTGAGGGCCAAGCATACAGCTGATGCCAATTCTCCGCCCTCTCGTCAAAGTATTTTTTTCACCCTTTTATTGATGGTCAGTGTTACATTGTGTGAGAGATTATCTGCTCCAAGTGTGAATGTTACGTGTGAAATTGAACACTACAGTAGGCGCCAATGTTGTTTTCAATTAAAAAAAAAAACATTTGTACAAAGCAAGCCGATCCACTTTTCCATGTTGATAAGACCATTAAAATAAGAAAAATATTGGAACAAAAAGAAATCAAGGGACATTTAGAATAGATAAAAATGTGCATTTAATAGCAAGATAACTATGAGATTAATGGGATTAAATATTTTAAACCGCACTAACTAAAAAACAATTTCTACCAGTTGCAGAACAGCTGCGGATCCGCACTGGAATGGCTGCGTGGTCATTAGGTTTCCATTAAAGCCAATGTGTGTATTTTTACTGACTGCTGAACGGCTGCTTCTCGACTTCGTCCCAGCTCCGGCGAGAAAGTTTACTGCACGGCTGCCACATATTTTATTAATTTATTTTACTCAAGCACCCAGGATCATCATCAGGTTCATTTGAACAACAGTCCGCTTTCCATAGCAATGGAGTATTACATCTATACAGTAATAAGAACCTTTGTATATAGTCAAAATTTCTAATTGGGATTATGGGAATTTACTGGTAAAATGAAGGTTAAAAAAATATTTTTTATATTATTTTACTTTTCCAGTGACCACCTGCAGTACCCTCAAAGAACACTAGTGGTCCGCGGACCACAGTTTGGGAATGACTGATGTACATGACATCCAAAAAGGAAACAGAGTGTGTACAAACAGAAAAGTCATGAGGTGGTTTCCAGCGGGTTGCAATCCCTTTCTTGGCCACTGCAAATACAGCACGTTTTTACATTTTTGAGAGTTGAAAGGCTGACAAATCATTCAGAATCAAAACACTTATAGCAACGGGTACAGTAACTTTAACTAAAGCAGAAATTTTGAATGCAGTATTGTTTAAGACCTGGCCAACAGGAGACCAATCTCAGATCATGTGAAATGATGTTCCTTGAGCTTTTAGTGGGCTGAAGCAAAAGGGCTGTTAATTATTTTCATGTGGTGCATTTTCACAGAAGTGAGATATGCCCTATGAATGAAATTGTTGTGAATCTGCTGATGGTCTTGATTGCGGGATACTTCTGGATTGTTGGTACAGTACATCATGCCAGTCAAAATCAATACTCACGCCTGTGCAATCGCGTACCCAGATCCTCTCAATAGGAAGGCCAAAGCGGCCAAATATCACCAAGAACTGATAAAACCTTGATACCATACCACAGTTTTTGGGCTGCATAGAAAATAACTTCCGGATAAGATTGATGGGCAGAGGCCTCTGCCAGGGGACACCGTATGCCTTGAGTGCTGATCTTTAATTGAAGGTAGAAAAAAAGAGGAGCGTGGTTGATTGAATGCCTTCTGTAGATCAGAAAAAAGTAACAAGCCAAAAATAATTCTTTTGCTTAGAATTGACATCACCGCCACGATTTCTTTGACCATGACAAAACAAAACAAATTGGTAGTACCAAACATTTATTATTTTTGGCACCTATAGCACATTGCGCATCACCACAAGCTTGTAAACATAGAGGCTTCGATGATGAGAAGGGTGAGCATTGCAGGACTTGGGAGCGCTTTAAAACCTACTTTATACAGTCTATGTTAAAAACTCAAAGAAGAAAGTATTAGCGTTTGTGATGCAGTTGGCTTGTAAAATTAAATGAGAATAAAAGTCATTTAAAAAAGTAATTTCTTTTTTTTTTAAATCATTGTTATTTAAAAATTAAATCGTGAACAGGGCGAATCGAGATTGTGATTTTATAACGATTAATCTGGCAGGTCTTGTAGCTGGCACTGTTTGTTAGTTTGTTAGTTGGCTAAAAGAACGTAATGCAGTGACCAAGGCTCCGTCGTAGCACTTCCTAAGGTACGCCAAGTTTGGTTTTCATCTTTGATGAAACTAATTCTGTAGTTTTGCAAATCTATCTCAGTTTCTCTCCAAATGACTTTGTATAAAGCGAAGGGATCAAAGAGTGATCTGATCTGATTCCAGCATCTGAGGTTATTGTAGTTGATGCAAGTAAGATAAACACTCGCAGGGGTGTTATTAATTTTTGTGCTAGATTAGATCTGTACAAATGGATCAAAGTGATACGTGTCAACTAATTATTCTTTGAGCATGTAGTAGTAGTAGTTCGTCTTTCAACATGTTGATGAAATGCCCCAGTTAGTGTGTAAATGGAATCACACAGTCTCTAACAGAAAAAAGAGTAGATAACATTTGGTTACAACATTCATTGACAGTTAAACTCATTTATTACAGATGGCATTATGGGAAGAAGGGTGGTAGGAGGGATGTGGGGAGGTACTGGGAATGTAATATATTTCCTTTTTTTCAGTACATGATTCTATTTTATGTACAGCTTAAAAATAACCTTTGATGTCAAATTTTCTGAAATTGTGAACGTTATAGAATTGAACCTTAAGTTAGTCTCACTGAAGAAAAATGTGATGGATAGTTTTAGGTATCAAAATGATATGTAATCAGCCTCACTTACATGGCGTTAAATAACATTTGTTTTGTGGTGATCAAAGCATTAAATTAAATTAATTGTAAGGAGAGTTATGTCACAGTTTCCCTAGAGACCTTGCTATGGGCAGTTCTCATCAAGGACTAAAAAGAAGAAAAAGGGCAGCATTTCTGCTGAAAATGATGCCACCAGACAACAGAAAGCATGTTTCACTCAAGGGCCTCACATTGTCTCTTAAGCCATGTTGACAAAATGACACAATGTACAAACATACAAGTGAAGAATGCTGCAGGGGTATAAACTCGAGGAGTACATCCTGTTTAAATATTTGACAGGCCCAACATTTGAAAGGGGACTTGTGGTTATGAAACATGGTTTTAAAATGGCTGGTGTTCACAAAATCAAAGCAAGGCTTTGCGACTTTAATGAGTTTTTGCTCTGATGCCCACATAAACCTGCAGTCTGTCTGGGGGGGGGCTATTCTCTTTATTTGATAGTGACAGTGGATAGGCAAGAATGGTGGGATGGAGAGATGGGGGATGACATGACACGCAGCAAAGGGCCACAGGTCGGACTTGAACCTTGGCCGCTGCAAAGGACTCAGCCTACAAGGGGAGCACGCTTTTACTGGGTGAGCTAGAGGTCGCCCCTAGCATTGATAGTTTTAATGTATAATACTAAAAGGTCGGTGTCTTGATATATACTGTATATAATATATAATTTTGATAATGTTGCTCTGTGGTGTATTACTTTAAATTGCTTTAATTTCCTTACCACCAGTGTTGTGGTAGTAATGAAAAAATAGGATGCAATTACACCAGCATCTACTTCCAATACATAATCTCCTGAACAGTATATAATGAATGTTTAATTAGAAATGGTAATTGATACAAACCGGAAGTCTTTTCACTTAAAAAGGTCCTGCTTTATATATATTTTATATTCCTGCTTGACATAGGGGAGTAAGGTGGATATTCTTGTAGTTTTTGGCTTTGTGGTTCAGGTAATGCCAAACCGTTCAATTCCAAGCTCTCACATGGCCACCTGACTTCTATAATACAGATGTGACCTTCTATCTTTCAAGCAGACATTGCCATAATTACTGAAAACATTACATTTTATATTGGTCTCCTCAGATGTTTGTATACTGTTGTAAAATAAACAATCCATAGGCCCTCCTCCCCAAAGTATTTTCTAAAGTTGGAGAGTTTTACAATTGCAGTGATTTTAATAGAGTACTTGAATACTAATAATTGGAGATGAGGCCAGAATTAGCCTCAATCAGTGCTAAGCACTCTGTAACTCCTCTTGACATGATAGAAAATTCCATGGTTTGACTACCTGAGAACAGCAGAAACAGCATTTATTTTGGGCGCAAGTCATGCTGAGTTGCCATGGTACATTTGTGGAGAAGAAACTGGATTTAGTTTCAGAGAGAAACCAGAGTGAAGGAAGCAAAGAATGAGGTGATGCAATTGGGTGACATACCGTGGAGCTCTGATGGTTGTGCTTATCTTCTATAGGGGAGGAGCAGGATGGCTTTCAACGGGATATTAAGAAATGCAACGTTATAACTTTCATGTACTGTAGACTCGGATAGACTCCTTGATACCAGACTCGGCCATTGTTCCACAGGACCTCTCCTTTCAACCCCAGGACCGGACCATATAATGGGGGATAGTGGAGTTATTGACAGGATCGAGACCTCACAGCTGGAGGCTGTTTTTATTGTGGCCGGGGATTTTAACAGCTCCAACCATAACATACCATAGAACTTTGGCGCCCTGTCACCAAAACAACCAATACTTCCTGTTAGGGCTGTGCAATTAATTGAATTTCGATTTTTGCTCCCAACGATCACCAAAATAGTATAATCGAGAAGAAACGATTATTTTGCCATGTTTGATTTTGCAAGAACACTTATTTTGTCTTGTGTTCTGAATGATGCGCATGCGCACATCTGCACGTGCACATCTGCCCCTCCTGAAGCCATAAACTCTCTCAGCCTATGCAGTCAGGGAGGCAAGTCGTGTGCATATCATCCGCTGGAATTTAAAAACTTGAGTAAAGATGGCAGGAGGAGGGCAGCCACAGGAGCAAACAAAGGCAAAACTAACTCTGTTGTCTGGGAAAAGTTAACTTTAGCTACACCCCCACCCCCTTGCACAATATGTTATATTTCTGGAATTGTTCATTATCTGTGTGACTCATGTGTGATATCTGTAAAGCTGAACAGTAGTAAAACAGATTTTATTCTGATCCAAAGACTCTTTCTGTGAAATAAAGGACACTAAAAGATTATACACTGGACACTATCCATTATATCCAAAGATTTATGAGTAATTGTTTTAAATAATAGTGATTTCAACATTGACCAAAAATAACTG
>NC_045752.1:16693309-16695445 GCF_008692095.1 Etheostoma spectabile | reverse complement strand
TTCAATAATCGAGTAGCCCTACTTCCTGCATTGATGATGTATTTTTCTGTTATGCCTTTGTTGGGTATGCATTGGAAGGCAATAGTGTTTATACTACAAAAAAAACGTGGTCAAATGCGTCCCACACCACCTGAGCGAGTGGTTTGAGTTGCACAATGCGTCTTGATGGTTGTATTTAGCACTGTCCTCCTGTGATCCGATTGGCCAAGTTACATTTTAAAACCAAGTGTCAACAAGGGTCTCTGATTAACTGCACACCAGAAGGAATATTTTTGTACAAGCAAGAAATATGAGACTTGAAATGAAACGACTTCTATTTTCTTTTGATGAAACCAGTGGCTTTATTCTGTGTTTCCAGAGTAATCATCAATAGAAAAAGTTTTTGGAAGAACCATGCGCCTTCTCTCCCTCCCGGCTGTATCGTCTCCTTAGTATCCTATTGCCCTCTTTGACACAATTATGCACCTCCGCTAAGCACACTTGCGGACCTCCCCCTGTATTCATGTTAACCCTCCATCACCTATCAGCCTCAGGGGCCTACTTTAGTGTAGATGAAAGCATGGCAACTCCTTTGATAGCACAATTTAATACATGAATTTATCCCTGATAACTAAAGGGAAAGACATGGTGGAAAACAGGAAAACAGGAATTCACCTTGTTATATCTGAATAAATCACCTACTGCTATTGCTGAACTATTTTCTTTGTGTTTGTGTACCGCTGTTGGCTGACAACTTATCCTTAGAAACGTCTGGTTTTACTTGCTCTGTCAAATCAAATACAATAACACAGTAGGTATAGAGAATAATTTATGAAGAGAGAAGATATAATGTAGCAGCCACATTCCAATGAAACCAAATGAATCTCTAAAGAGTGTTTTGTATTTGTATGAGAGTTGACTTTGTACTATCTGTAGCTATATCTTATCTGCATTCTGTTGTTTATTTCACTAGATTAAAAATAGCTTGTTAACAATCTAGAATGTATTGTTAAGGGCTATATGAGAGACAAATTGTCTTGTATTTAAATTATTCCCAAAAAGAAATACCAGGAATTGAGTGGACCTTGAGGCAACGCTGCTGTGAAATAGCAAACCTGAAGAAACACATTTTCATCATGAATTCACCTGCTCTCTTCCTGAAAATACCTCAGTCACACTGGTGTTTACCTTTGGCTGTTAGATGCATACTACCTTTAAAAGGACTGGTCTCAAAACACAGTGTGCCCCAGGCTTGCAGGATAAATCCTTTAGAAGGAGCTTGAACCTGTGCAAATACTTTTTCTTTTCTTCACACTGGGTCAAGGAGAGGTGTGAATCAATGAGTCCATGTTGCAACTTTTCAGCAAGTTTCTTCTTCATGCCATCTGGCAGATGGAAATACACATTGTAGAATAACCAGCTTTCTCTGCAATCCCAGGATCTGAAACAAGATTAGGTTGATTCGAAGCAGCAGGAGTCTAAATATCAGTTCAAGGTACTGCCTAGCACAAGATAAATGGACCTTACTGCAGCTTCTGACATATAATGACTTGCGCGGTAAATACTGTTTTTGTCAGAGTTGTCTTTGTGGCCACCTCAATTAGATTACCAGGATGTGTAATTCCTCTGACGGACCTGTTTCCAATGGCGGGAACCTCATCATGTGCAATTTGCACACACACACCTGCCACCTTTTTCATCATTAGGAGCCGGCAGGTCTGGTTAGCCAAAAGCCACATAGCCAGACCCCGGCAAGGGAATCTGAATCATTCTCTCCACGTTCATTACTCAAACCAAGAGACCTTTTACTGATCATTTGTGTAGTCCAGAGAGTCTGAGGAGTCCTTTGGGATCACAAATGATTCACCATTCGCAAACCTGTTTCAGACATATATTAATTCATCAACCCAGTGGCCTGCCATCTTACACTTATCTTGTTGGAGTCCTCACACGCTGACCTCTTTCAAAGCAGCGCTGCTCCCTGCATTTTGACTATTGCTCTTTTTGTCAAGGCTCCCTAAAGAAAGTCCTGTGCTCATTGAAATGGCCAGGGACCTGTCTCCCCATCGGTTAAAACCTTAGCAACAGCTGCACCTCAGTGAACCTACATTTTTCTTTCCCTTTCATTTTACAGAGCCACAGAATGCCACACGCACA
>NC_045752.1:16668325-16693299 GCF_008692095.1 Etheostoma spectabile | reverse complement strand
TCCTCGACCCCCCCCCCCCATCACCGTGTTCATACCTGGTGCTTTGTCTTTTCTCGCACTCTTTTTGTTGTTGCTTTGTTAACTTACACAGTGCTTCAGTAAAGCAGATGCACCTGTCCTCTGAGCAATATTTGGCAAGTGGATGCCTCCCTTGGCGGATGTCTTTGTAACTCATCAAATGTTCTTTTGAAGCTTGCTCAGTATTTCAGGCAGTGAGGCATGCATGGGATCAGCAGAGGCGAAACTGTTTCAAGCTGTGGTCTGATTCAAAAGGTCAAGCTGCCACTAGCACTTTTTCTAGTTAACTGTCTTTAAACCGAAAAACAATTCATTCACAGTTGCGTTCTCAGGCAGCAGATGAAAGCCTTTGCTACTGGACTGTTTATTAGATGTGTGAATTTGACACATCTAGTTGCATATAAGTATTTTCTAATGCATTCTCACTAATTGTGGGATGTGAAATATTAAGATGTAGCTGTATTAGTTTGCCACTGATTGCATCTGATTATTATTTTTATTGCTTTTTATATCAAATTTAAATGTATTGCTTTTTCAAATTCAAATATATTGCTTTTTTCATATCAAATAGAAATCATTTAGTAGTCAGTTTACTATCCAAATTAAAATGCTGTTCAGTAATTATTATTGATGGTAAGCCAGGCTGCACGAGTGTGACTTTAGCTATGGGGAAACTGTGTAACACAAAATATGACAAAAAATTACTGGTGTCTCACACAAAAACATGCAAGTGTAATTGTGTAAGGTTAAGTTGAATTATACTGTATACATGCAACTATAGCATCAAAAGTGGTATGTTATAAAAGAGATGTTGCTAAAATGTTAAAAATAAAGTAATTAAGTGTTTAAACAGAACTAAGTGTTTAAACACACAGTTAAATTAAATGTTTGACTTAAGAGACACAAGTGACACATTCAAATTGCAATCTTTGCATGGCCGTTATAACCTCAACATTTACAATTCAACAGTAACATTACATTTCCATCAAATAAAAAATTCTACCTGTACCATTGAACAATAACTTAGACATATCATAGATAGATATCTTTTTCTGCCACAAGTACCCATTAAACAATAACTTAGATAGACATTACATAGAAAATAATAATAATAAAATACTAATAATAATAGCAATAATAACTTATTTTATAAAGCGTCATTCATAAAACCCAAAGATACTTTATTGAAATTACGATGACAAAGTTTAGCTAAGGGAGGTTGTACGCTGTGGTGCACAGGTGGTGTTTGAGTAATTAAAAAATATATATATGTCCAGGGATGTAGGATTTGTGCAGGGAGGGTGTTCCAGAGGGATGGGGTTGCAACAATAAAGGCTCTGTCTCCAAAGGTACAGAGTCTGGTGTGGGGAATGGAGAACAGGCCAGCGTCTGAGGACTGCAGGTTTTGGGGTGGGGTGTGTGGTTGGACGAGAGGAGAGGTGCCTTGGGGCCAGGTCATGGAGGAATTTGTAGATGAGGAGGATTTTATATCTGATGTGGGACTTGACTGGGAGCCAGTGAAGGTGGAAGCGGGTTGTGGTGGTCTTGGTGTTGGTGAGGACCCTGGTGGCAGAGTTTTGGACATACTGGAGCCTGTCTAGGGATTTGCTGGGGACCCTAGACAGGATCCAGTATGTCCAAAACGCTGTTGCCATGGTCTTATTATCGATGTGCTGTCTCTAACTTAGATTTGCTTTACAGGATGTGACATAAAAATTAAAGTGGATGCAACACATCCAAAGTTAAATCAACCACAAAACATACAGTATGTATATGACGGACAGAACACCTGATAAATTATAGAACTGCTTTTTTTTAATTTTTTTTTATTTTTTTTATATACTTATAGCGTTTCTTTTTTCCAATGGTTAATGTGGTTCATTCTCATACATGTGAATCTGCATTCTCAATTACTTTTTAAGGAAAAGTATTTTGTCCCAGATTACTTTTGTCTTTGACTTATAACAAATACGTTTCTAATCATGGTCCAGGAGGGAGGATGTCAGGATGGATGGATGGGTCAAACAAACAGGATTTTTTTTCTAAGGAGAACGCTATTCTTGTCCTTTGTGAAACCAAAAGTCAACATTGATTTGTTAATGTAACATACTTAGCCTATGTTGCATACTTAACTTACGTTACGTACAAACAAACTTATTTTAACTGGAACCATCTTTTTCTGCCTAAAAAAAGTTATCATTGCTACCTAACCAAGTACTTTTGTTGTAATTCAATGCCAACCACGGGTTTAAAAGAGCTACCGGTTTAACAGTGTGCGCCTGGCGCTGGAAAATATGTTTATCTTGAAAGGTAATTAAGAATGCAGTTTTGTTATATGAGAATGTAGTCTTTTAGGAGACAGGCTTGAATATTTACCGGAAATACAATTATGTAGTCTGCACATTTCCAAAATGTGAAAGTATCAATATTTTAACATGCAATTCCTTATTCAATATTCAGAAACATACTCTGATTTTAAGTGTACTTTTTGGCAAGTCAGCCTGACACTGCAAACGTAACACATCACTGATGACTGGCATTCCATCAGTAATGCTGCTTCAGGAGTTTTTCATGCTTAAATTTATCAGGGCATATCAGTGACAGACAGATCTTTAGAGATACCTTTGACTATGATCTTTATGAAGCATGTCATCACTTCATTCATAGAGAGAAGTGAAAGGGATGTTAAATAATTTACTGATTCTGCGATTTTCGTATGAGGCAATAACCCAGCCACGGCACCTAATCCGGTTGTCATGTAGCAAATAAGACCAGTTTCCTCACAACTGGAAGTTTAAATGATGTTTAGTGCAAAAACAATGAGGAGTTAAAGAAAAATAGGTGTACTTCACCGTAGAATACAAGTTTTCCAACACCAAGAATGTAAAACCGAGGCAGAGCAATGCAACCTCTGATACATTTGCTCTAATACAAGCCCACTCTCTGGCCATGAAAAAGGCCATTTGTAGAAACTATTTAATATTAAAAAGACAACAGGACAAAGAGGCCTTGAACAAAGAATCAAGTTTCGCACAGAAATGTCTTCTCCAGGGGCCTCATGTATAAACGTTGCATACGGACAAAAAGCTTGCGTACAATTCAATTCAATTCAATTTTATTTATAGTATCAATTCATAACAAGAATTATCTCAAGACACTTTACAGATAGACCACACTCCGGAATTTACAAGGACCCAACAGTTCTAGTTTCCTCCAGAGCAAGCAACAGTGCGACAGTGGCGAGGAAAAACTTCCTTTTAGGCAGAAACCTCGGTCAGACCCAGGCTCTTGGTAGGCGGTGTCTGACGGGCCGGTTGGGGTTAGAATGAAGAGTGGCAATAACAAAAATAGAAAAAATTAGTAGTTTGTACATTTTGTCTGCTTTTTTTTTTTTTTTTTTAAACCATTAAACTAAGGCCATAGGCCAAAGAAGAATGTGGTCACTTTTGTTACGGATAGCGCCTGCAGTGTGGTCAATTATACAATCCTGAGCCATTAGGCCAACTAGGAAAATTAAAAAATACATTGGTCTACCATTTATATATCCATGTAAACCTCATCAGTGTTTGACTACACAGATTTTCTTTTTCACACTGGTTTTTGATGTATAAAAAAATGAACTGAAAGAAAATGAAAGTGAGAATGTGCGCTCGTCCGCAAAGTCTTTTCTGGCTCTGTAAAGTTGCAAAATCTAACTGACAAGTGCAGAAAATCCCCAAACATTACAAAAAAACATTTCCACTTCACTTACTGGCATGTCTGTGACGTTGTTTATGAAAAAAAAACAATTATATCACGGGAAAATGCAATAGTATCTGTGAGTCTGTGGTTGCGGAGGCTCAGACATCCGAGGACAACAAGACATCAGACATACAGGAGGTTGGGACGTACGGATCCATCTCCCCAGGAACAAACCCTGTGTCGGATAGGCAAACTCATTGGATGTGTAATTGATCCCGTGGATGATTTGTAGGAATGTAAGTGTACAAGGTGTACCCGTGCCATTAAACACTGGGCCGTCTTGACAGTCTTGATCCTGCACATATCTCTGTTACCATAGTGCTATTTACTATTTCCTTATTTCTTCCATGCATGGCGCAGCGGATCCGTGCGCACTGTCACCTGCCTTGTAGACACTGGCCTCACTAACCTCTCCTCCTCCTGAGTACGGGTCTCCAGCACGCTGTACTCAGTTTCACTGAGCCTACTTACACGTAGAGAATAAATGGCATTACATCAGTGAGATCAAACTGCTTATTGTGCGTAATTTGGACTGACATTGAGATGCATCTTGTTCTGTATCTAGTGTGGCGCTGCCACTATTGGCTTGATTTCCACTTCGACATTAGACTTTTGTTTTTTTTCTGCCATGGTTCGGTGCATTCACTGCCCGGACACCATTTGCCACTCTGGGCATTTTCTTTTATTGCTTATCCAAGATGACAAACCTCCAAACAGAACTTCTTTTTTCTCGCCTCCACGATTAGCACATCCAACGTAAGAAGTTTTTTTTTTTTTTTTTCTCATCTGCAGTGTGAAAACCTGTTGTGATTGGACAAAGAATGAAGTTGCTGACAAATTTATAGTCATATCCATATTAATTTATGGGAGGAGGCAAGGTGGGTTGGTGGCTTGTTCATGTGCGCTTGATTTCACGTTGATTGTGATGTATAAAGGTAAGGTGTGCAGGACCTGGCGTACGCCAGGTTTTATACATGTGAATATTTCTGTGCATAGGTACCTTTTTTTTTTTTGGCCGTACGCTGTCTTCTGATATTAAAGCTGGGCAGTCTTTCATACATGAGGCCCCTGGTGTGTTGAACTAAGACCTCTTCCTCTTCCTTATCATGGACATGTTCAATACCGTAATGCTGAGTGAATTTTCAGTGCAATGACATGTACTCTAGTGACCTTTGCCAATCTGTTGTACTTGTTTCAACAGTGTTCTCAGGTGTGATTCTGACCTTCACTGGATATTGTAAATGGTGTATAAGGATTAATGATGCAAAGCGACTGCAGCGACTCACACTTTTGTCTAGCTCGCTTACACATTTTCCAAAGTAAGAAGTAGCTCAGATTCCTCAAACTGCTCTTGAGATGTTCTGTATGCAGTGTGTGCATCTGCTAAAAATTCACAGGAAGGTAAATTATACATAGAAGCACTACACTATACAAGATTTACAAGCATCAGATATTTGTTATTTCTCTTGCTTGTTAGATTAATCATATGACTCAGAGAATCCTATACACAGGCTTCATCTGAGCACATCTAAGCTAAATTCAACGTTTTATCCTTCAATAAATATTTCTGTTTTGAAAAAATTTTGAAATATTTTTCAACACAGTTACTTTACTATTTACTACTATGTTTTACTAGTTTTATTTGTAGTTTGACATCTGTAAAAATGTACACGCTTCAGTGCAAGGCCATCAAAATTAAAACATGCCACACAACCCTTCTCCAGTACACATGCTTTATTCACCAAAAGACTTTTGGCTATGTTGCCCTCATCAGCATGGTGCCCAAGGCAGTTTGATCTGACACATTGATCTGTTTATATATCGCCATAGACACCATGTGTGTAGCTTTTGCAACGTTACTAGTTGTTGCGACAGCATGTGAAAAAACTACAAAGCTTTCTAGGCAAAAAAGAACTAATGTTAATCCTGCGATTAAAAAAATGGGTTTGCGTTAACGGCGTTAATAACGCGTTTAACTGAGAGCACTAGTATACACACACACACACACGTACACACACACACATACACACACACGTACAGGTATTTATCATTTATCGTTTTGGTGTACTGCCGAAGGGTTGTGCAACGTGTTTTAATTTTGTAAGATGAATAAGTAAACATGCATCTATGTCACAGGCTCTCACCATATCAGGCTCTGGTATCTTGAATTTAGGCTAAAGCAACAACGCCTGTTTCCTAATTCATTTTAAAGTGAACATCCCCAACTGAGCTTAACTTAACTCCACACTCAATGATGTATTACTTTCATTTTAGCACTCAGAGAAAGAAAACTAATTGGAGAGGAACCAATTTCCATTGTACTATTGCTTTTCTTAGATGTCTGCCACTATTAAAGCCCCCATGTGTTGGATCAAATGTCTAAATTTGGCAAATGCAGGGGTAGTATTAACAAAAGATACTGTAGCAGACAGCAACACACACCCTAACCACCGCACAGATCCAACAGACACTAACAATAAAGGGCTTGATAGCAACACAAACTGTGATTACAATTACACATTTTAAAATGTCACATTGGGAAAGCTGAATGGAAATGGCAAAATGGTTTTCTCATTTGTCAAAAAAAAGTTGATGCACTAAATGGGATATGGAAACATCGTTGCCGAATACGTTTTGAAAAAGTAAACAATACACTCACATGACTGGTCAGTTGTTTCCGCTGTTGCTGTCTTACTGAATATTTCCATAATTGAGCTGTCTCCGGACAGCAAACATGGCCAAAACGTATTACTAGATAAATTAAATCTTGCCCAATTCTCTCATGGCGTGCTGCCAGGAATTTTGGGCCCCATGACAAAAAATGAAATTGGGTTAGTTTCATAATTTTATATCAATTTTTACCTTTTTTTTGGGGCGCTTATTGTTATTGTTGCCCATATGTCCGCACTGACTGAGCAATGTAAATCTAATGGTATTTTCTGAAACCAGAGGGTTAATGTTGCTTTTTCAGTTTACATCACCCTATACTATACTTAACAAGGGACAAGGGCAAAAGAGGAAGGCATTGGCAGCTTGCAGTGATGTTGCAGTTATTTTTTTTTTGTAATTCCCGGGTTTTATTTTGTGCTCTTAGTTTGCGTATGTTTGTTCATTTTGTTACTAAACAACACAGTTTTTCACTTATCCAATTTCCTTTTCAGCTTCTTAAAAATCCCTGTGTAAACATTTACAGTGCCCTACCACTTCTACTGCCTTTGCATTAGGTGGCGGTGTGACAATCAGGATTTATAAACCTTCCCCAAAGCCTGCAGCATCAATTCATTTATGAGCAGCTGGGTACTATTATGTTCAATAAAAATCATATCTACTTTGATTTCTCATTAATATGCACACACTGTGGAAATCTTATGAAATGATGCATTATTTCGGTTGAAAATGATGGTTCAGTGTCTAATAATGTTTTCATTCAGACATAGTTACAAAGCTGTTTGTCTTTAATTTAGACAGTCAGCTTATTCAATGAAAAATGCAGCCACCAAGCTTAGAAAACAGAAGGTTGGGTCATGCATCATCCTGATACAGTTCATCATGTGTGTCATGTAGCTTGGCTTGTGGAACCTTACCTTCCTTCAGATTGCATAGACAATTGAAGGTATTAGAGATAATTTACATTTCTTTTGTGGTATAAAAAAAAAGTCAGCATATTTAGTGCATTATCAACTCACTTTGACATTGTTTTTCATAAATTTTCACATTTAATAGCCTGTCTATACATAGCTTTATTAGCCACTATGGTAATGGTTTATGAGGTAATGTACCTAGCTAGATTAGACCCAAATAAATTGTTATTAGCTGTTCAAGTCTGCCTGCAGACCTTTTATGTACTCTTCTGAAGCGGTTTCGGTGAATGACAGCAAGCTGACGGCTCACGCGTCAGTTGTTTTGGGAGAGTGTAAGGCAACGGGACAGGCTGCATGATTGATTGCAGTGCTGATGTAACTTGGACTGGATTACACTTCTGCAGCTGTACAGCAGCACGGAATTCTGGGTTTTTCATGGAGAGTAAGACAGTGGCGAAGTGTGCGAAAGATGGACAGCAAGAAAAAAGTAGAAAGAGACAGATATGTGTGAAGCGATACTAAGAGAGAGTAAGAATGAGGAGAGAGGCTGATAGTCAGTGATGGATCCAAGCAGAGCTCTCGGCCGTGTCGGGCTCTGAGCAGCTGATCTGGTGTATTGATGAGGAACGAGTGTGATGACGTGCGAATAATTGTCAGTGTTTCGAGAATGATGACGGGGTGTAAATGTTGATGGCAGAAGAACAAAAACAAATTCACCCAAAGAAACCTTTTTAGAGGTAACAGGTAACAAAAGTTATGTGTATGACAAACACTAAGTTGCAGGATGCCCTTGAGGAATAACAACAGCTTGGCTTTATTGCATTGGTGGGACAGATGAGAACTGTGCTATGTGCTCTGTTTATAGTATCTGTCTTAATGCTGTGTGAAGTGCACCGTGCACTCTTAAGAGCCTCTTTTCAAATCCCGAAACCATTTTCAATAATATTTTCATGTCTGAGAATGTCTTTTATAAAATATCCGAGATGGTCGGAGAAAAATGAGTTTTATAGAGCCCTAACGGAATCTTCAGATAGAAATCAAATCTTGTCTAGGAATTGACATCCAAATTAAAGTAACATGAAACATAGCTTTTTAATATGTATTTCCACATATTATAATATTAAGACAGGGCCATTTGGTTGAAAGTAAGCCTGCACGAATAATTGTTATAAAATCCCGATCTTGATTAACCCTGTTCACGATTAGATTTTTAAATGAATTAGATTTTTACTACTTTCTTCTGAGTTTTAAAATAGGTTTTAAAGTGCTGCAATCGAGGGCTTTATGTGTACAGGCTTGTGGTGATGCCCAATGGGCTATAGATGCCAAAGAAAATCTGTTTGGTTAAAATGATCGAGTAAATGTTCTTGGTTTTCGTCTTTGTCAAGAAGAGCAAATAACGTTATATCTTTCCGACATGACATTTCCCGTAGACGCGTATATTTCTGAATGGGAATCCAAAAATTCCGACATTCCATGTAAAATTGAACACAACAAACAACATAGTCCGTGCCCTTCGCCTGGCATCATGGTAGTACCAAAAGTCTGAAGAAAGTGGCAGAGTCCTATTTGATTATGACTCTGTCAGATAAAAGCCAGTGCCTTGCAGTGTAAGGTGGTAAAATATTTGGACCGTTTCTTACAGGGAAACGTCCCACAGATTTGAAAGTGGCCTACATTTGAGAAACGAACACAAGGAGGCTAACCTAGCTTACCTTAACAAGGTAAAGGAGAACGCTGGTTTGTTACTGCCAATTTGTTTTGTTTTGTCATGGTCAAAAAGATTGTCACAGAGAAGCGTAATATCAATTCTAAGCAAAACAATTGTGATTCGTATTTTTCCCTGAATTGTGCAGGCCTAGTTGAAAGCCAGACTATGGAATTAAATTACAGGAAGAAATGCCATGATTGTGTTCCCTGGTGTAATTGATGAGCTAATACCTTTTGCTTCTGGGCATCGTTCCTTTTGTAAATAAGAACTGCATGAAGTTAAGTCAGAGTACAATATTTATAATGCTGAAAGAAAAGTGGGATCCTCTACATGAATGAGAGGAAGGATTCATGGTGGGTAGGCCCCTCTGGATGACCTTGTGGCCTAGTGGTCTGCAAAACAACAAACAGGCTCCATTAGTGTCTGAATGAAGGCCTATGCTGAGACACATTAGTCTGATGGGTCCATAAATATATGGTATAAATGTGACAAATTATTACCTTATTTTTCAAGTATTTTGACGTGTCATTATAATAGGGGTTTTAATGGGACGTTTGGAAGAATATGACATATTTAGAATTTTATTAAAGACAATATTTCAGATGTTGTGGGTGTCACATTGAAGGGCAAAATATTCAAAATAGTCACATTCTCTGTCAAGCACAGATGCAAGCAATCTGCAGATTAATGGACACTACACACACACATACACACATATATATACATATATATATATATATATAGAGAGAGAGAGAGAGAAAGAACACAGCAATTTCAGAAAACTAAAACTAACTTTTTCCCTGCTAACATTTTTATTTAGTTTATGCACTATGCATTTTGGAATCCAGACATACTGTATATCAACAACATATTATAGTAAACACCAGTGTTGTAGTCAAGACCATCTAAACCAAGACCAAGAGACAGGACCAAGACTTTGAGGGTTTGAGACAGACACAAGACCAAGACCATGGCAGGGCTAGACCAAGTCAAGACCAAGACCAGACCAAACAACTGAAACATATAGTATACATGCTAGCGTAACTTACACAGGGAATAGGGTTAACAGTAACACATTTCAAACTAGAAATGAGTCAAGTGATTAGTTGCATTTGAAGCAAGAAGTTTTACAACTAATCAAACGATACACAAGCAATTTAGTTATATCCCTGAAGTTGTGGTCTTGACCGGTCTTGAAATAAAATCCTGAGTCCTGTTCATCCGAGACTGAGACAAGATCTCCACCCAGCTCCAAGTAGGGAGAGAGGGAGAGACTCTGTGTGTGTCTCTCCGAGGGACATACACACCACATGCGTGCAAACCTCAGCCAGGTGGTTGCTGAATAAAACTCCCATGGAACGTCGGCATTACTTCATCCCATGGCCAGTGTTGGTAACAGCTACCGTATGCATACGGATAGCCTACAACTTAGCGATTTGTAGCTCCTTAAATACAATGGCAAGCAGTTTTATAGAGGAGGCATCAGTTTCATCACCTTCAGTTGTCTTAAAGAGCAGGTTTCCAGGACTCTGATATTGGGGGAGGGGCAGCGTATGGTCTGCATGTGAACTGCAGCGTCTCTCTAGCAACACAGAGCTGCCTGTCTGGGCTCCTGTTTGTAAATAAAATCGGCGAACGCAGCAGTCGCACATCGGCCGATACACGTAACAACGTGAGTATCGGCCCGATATTCTGTGAAAGTTAAGTTTAGCCACAAAAAGTTGACTGTCACGTGGCAGCGTGATAGTTTAGGCACCAAAATGACTAGTTAAGATTAGGAAAAAGTTTGCATTCATGGTTAAAATTTTGGTTCTCTTAGTAGTACTCCATCAGTTTCATCTATCAGTCTACTTTTCCCCTTAACGTCCTCCAGGACACAAACTTGAAAGCCCTGTGTTTTGGGAGCCACGCATGCACCCCATGAATTACAAATTACGAATGGTTCATCAGGACAGCCTGTCATGCAGCAGAAGAAATACTGCAGCTGCAGCCTTGTCACTACATATCAAATGCATGAGTCAGCACTAGTTCTCGTTGATCATTTGTGAAAGAAGTCCTCCTCCTTTGATGGTAAGTGACAAGCCAAAAGATTTCCACCGGAGAACTAACGCACTGTAGGCACTGCCCCTGGACTCCGCTTTATCGTTTTGGGAACCTCATGAGACAGGGTTGATGAAAGGCTTACTGTGCATGAAGGTTATTATACAGTATGTCCCTACAGTGCTGCTTGCAACAATTAACATTTTCTTCATCTTCGACTGAAACATCCTTTCACATTGCAATGCATGGAAGACACAATTATAAACGTTAACTCATTCAACTCATAAAATACTGGGTGTAGTGTAGCCTTTGGGACATTATTTGGCAATCGACTGCATAATAATCACCACGATATAAATAAAATAAAGCTTCAGTGAGAATGTTTAATATGTTGACTGCTCTTTACTGAATGTTTAATGAAATGGGCTAATCTGTTTTTGAATTTATGTTAAGTATTTTTCAGGACACATTAAAGCACACATAGTAGTTCATTAGATATTATTGTAAGTCCAAACAGCAGGTAAAAGTCAACTTAGTACTGGAGGTTCTCAGGGCTGGGTTAGCTCTCCCCTTATTTTTACACATTATACAAATGATTTGGAAACCAGTAGACAAACAGCTAAATTATTAAGTTTTCTGACAATACAGCCATAATCATTTTACTGACAAACGATTTAGACAATGCTATGTATACTGTAAGTCAAAGATAGAAGAGGTTTTCCTGTGGTTAAAAGAAAAAAAAGAAATGGTCTTCAATCCAAGGTCTCCAAAGAGAGACAATGAAGACTAGTCTTGATCTTATCTTAAAGGGATACTTTGCCAAAAGCCAACCATCTTTTTATCATATCGATGTTGGTAGTATGTGTAAATAAACCATGTTAAACTTCCTCCATCTTACCCGTCCCCAAATCTCCCTACTCACAGGCCAGCAGAATAAACCATCAAGTGAAGTGTTTGATATTTGGTGGATTGCTGCTGGCCCTAGGGCCCGTTGCTTTAACTACAGGCTGTACTTTGCATACGGTCGTAAAGAGTATAAAAGCAGATCAAGACAATCACCCCCTCTCTCTTTCTCAAACTCAGACCGAACTTAGATTAAACTGTTACACTCCGCACTTATCAAATGTAAACTACGATTTGGTTACTATATAGCCTGTTTCTTCTAAAAAGTTTCCAGAAACATATTTCGGCATACCGTTTAACTGTTTTACGAGATTGGTTGTTACCAGCTGGCCTTCTTTCTGTGCAATAATAACGAGACCGACGAGCTCTCATCACGTCACCCAACAGCGGGAACATTTATTGGTCCAGTGTGGCCGCCGTGCATTCTGGTACAACAGGGTTTTCTACCTGAAGGGAATATCAGAGATTCTTTTCTGTTTTCTTTGAACATGTAGCACCAATTTAAAAAAAAATGTTTTTGCCATATACTGCATGGAGAGCCCAGTTAAATGCAAAGCGCCTTTTCTATCTGTAAAATACTTTTTAAAGTTTGTCCAAACTTTTTTTTTCAAACGTCTTTTTATTAAAGAATTTGATTTATCATACAACTCCCTTGTACATTCTGAGAGTCTTTTTTTTTTTAACTAAATCAAAAAAATCAAACAGTAAGCTTAAAGTGATATAACATTAAAACAAGGCAAAACAAGACAAGAAACAATCCAAAACGGTGGCAAGAACACCACCAGACTGACCACGATCCCTCATACTATCCCAACCCCCTATCCGTCCTTCTAACCCCTTCCCATGTATCTCCACCCCATCAACCCTCCCTCACAGAGACCGTCACTCTAAAACCATTACAATTGTCATACAGTATATAGTGTGCTAGGATGCGGACTGTTGTACTGGATTTATTGTTTTGAGGTATGATATGAGGGGTTTTAATGTTTTATTGAATAAGTTGAGCCTGTCTTTCAACGTGTACCTTATCCTTTCTAAATGAAGTGTGTTAGTTAAATCCTCTAACCACATCTTAGAGGTAGGTACAGTTGTGCTCTTTCATAAGATGAGAATTAATCTCTTTGCTATTAGGAAACAATAAGAGAGAAAGCGCTGCTGTGCCACACTCAGTTTCCTGAAGGTCTCCCGATATTCCAACAATGATGAACAGGGGCTCAGGTTTGATTGAAGTATTTATGACCTCAGACATAATGTTACATATATCAATCCAGAACAGCTGGACCGTTAGGACCCGCATAAAGCAAAACTATGGAGCAATATTTTGATTTTAATAGCTAATAGGCTACATTGAAAGAGGGATTTAGCATCAGTCCTGATGTGATTTGATGCCTCAATATGGGTCTGTTGTACTCATGTTGATTAATATATTGTGTGTTGGAAGAAATTATTTTTTTTTATTATCATGACCAAAGAGTCTACATTAGTTCACATCCCCATCTGATTACTTGTACGGAGCCTGGGGAAAATGGTTTTCATTAAATCTATGTCTGATTTATATGGCGTTCAGATTTTCGAGTTTACCATTGGCTTATTACCTCTGTACAAAAAGATGGAGACCACCTCTGCATTTATATTAAGTCTGTGAGAAGATTCCGTTCTGAGTATTTTATCCCTCAAGCCTGTAATCTATTTTGCCTCCCCCATTGCTACATTTCATCCCAATGATGTCAGGCAGGTTTATGGTCAGCCATCACTCTTAAGAACAATAGGATCAAGGGTCAGCCCGGGCCCTTCTCTTAGCGAGACTGTGCAATGTCACTCTTGAGACGAGCCCTGCTCTCCCTCCACCAAGGCTTATTGGCTGAAATATCTGCTTGCTGTGCCACTTTTGACATGTAATCTACTGCTGGCCGCAGCAGAGAAGGAGCCTGTTGATAAATCTTCTCTGGGACTGAGCATGTTTTATGGGCATCATATCCTTACCACTAAACTATGCCCGAGTGTTCCCTTAGCACTGGGGTTGAATGTAAAACAGCCCAGTATGAAGGGCAGTCTCTGAAGAGAGCCATGTGTTGCCCGCCAGGTGATTTAACTGTAAACTCTATTGAGCCCACCAGGGAAATTTCTGTAGCTAAAGTTAGTTCTGAATCCCATGACAAGAAAGAGACCTAGTTTATATTTGCATACCATTGACATGGTAATTGACTTTATGGACCATCTGTTTTACAAAAGTGGTTCATACTTTCAACAAATATTTTTGACTCACTGTGTCAATTCAATTACAATTTGATTTGTCACATACACAATTATATACAGTACAGTACAGTCTGCAGTGAAATTCATTATGTACCTGTTCTGGCCAGGTAGCTCAGTTGGTAGACCAGGTGCCCATATATTGAGGTTTACTCCTCGACGCAGCAGCCGCGGGTTTGACTCCGACCTGCAGCCCTTTACTGCACGTTGTTCCCCCCACCTCTCTCCCCTTTCATGTCTTCATCTGTCCTGTTTCAATAAAGGCATATAATGCCCAAAATAAAAAAATAAAAATAAAATCCAATTTAAAAAAACAATAATAAAACCCCCAAAAATAGTAATATACAGCACAATACAAGTCATGATAGATGGTAATACATATTGATATTGTCAGAGCTGCACTTGAACATGTCTCAGGCTGTGCAGTCCAAATGACCTGTAAGGTGACCTGTGATTGGTCAGTCTAGCCTGTCACCTCCCTTCCTGCTTTAGCTGTTGTTTATATTTTGGCAAATTGGAAAATTACAGCATGGTCAGATTTCCCATACGGAGGGAGATTTTTTTTTTTTGTAGCCCTCCTTGAAGGGTGAGTAACAGCGATCAAGGGTTCTCTCTCCTCTGCTGGTCAGGTCTGACTGAGAGGTGATTCGCTGGTTGAATTTCATGATCTGATATCGAGGGTGTTAGCCATGTCTCAGTTTAGGCAGATGATGTTGCAGTCTTGCATGTCCCTCTGGTATTTAATTCTGACACTGAACTCGTCTAGCTTGTTATCCATTGACTGGACCTTAGCTAGAATGATGGGTAGCTGTGTGCAGTATGCCTTGTTCCTCAGCCTGTTTCTGATGCTTGCCCGTTCCCCTATAGGCCTTCTCCGTGACTTGTTGCTAGCATACCCGTTGAAATTGCCGGCTCTCCTCACGATCTCTCTGAGCCAGCTTAGATAGGGAGTGAAACTTTCAGTGAGACGGCATGAGTCACGTATATTTAAACGTGTATTTTTGTTGTATGTAGATGACATAGCTCAGGTTAGATTAGTAGATTTAGTAAAAAAACAAACAAACAGAGCAGGTACTACGGCTGCTACACTCAACGCCGCCATTGTAACCAATCAGTTTTACTACCCTTCCAAGAGGGTAGTAGAACCTATGGTGGCCTTCAAGGGAACTTAAAAACATATCTCTAGCTGGTGTTTGGTTAGTCCATTCTGGCCTACTGTAGAAACATGGAGGTGCAACATGGAAGAGGACCTGCTCCCTATGTAGATTTGAATGGCTCATTCTAAACTAACAAAAACACGACGATTCTTAGTTCCCGCTGATTATACACCAATGAAAACATAGGTATGAATATTATATTAATTTCTTACAATAGATTCCCCTGAATTCTACACACTGCTCATTTGAAGGGACACTCCGGGGACTTAATATTGCATTTCCATAATATTGGGAGACCGCTAACTCACTTTTGGTAATGGTCAAGCTCCAATAACACCACATTCTCCATTTTTTGTAACACCTCCCTCATGGTGCCATTTCTTTAAACCACCTCCAATTTGTGACAAAGGTTTCATTATAAATTCTTAGTCCTCAAACTAGAGATGTTCCGATTCCGATACCAGTATCGGAAATGCCTCCGATACTGCCGAAAATGCCAGCATCGGTATCGGCGAGTACTGGAGTACAGGCACCGATCCGATACCACATAAACTATTAAAAATAGGAATCTATTTACTGGTTAGCTCCGAAAGCGCGGACACAGTTCTTCTTCGCCACTCTTAAAATAGTTGCGCTGCTGTTTTAGAGGGGCGAAGAAGAATTGATCACCTAACACCTCCTTAAAACAAGCTAGCATTAGCGCATCATGTCAGCAGTTTGGCAGTACTTTACAGTGGATGTTCCCACCGGTAAGACGGCAACATGCAACATCTGCAAAGAAGCAATTTCAAGGGGTGGCACAAGTGTTGCAAATTTCAACAGCAGCAACTTTATTAAACATTTGAAGACGCGTCACGCTAAAGAGCACAACGAATTTACGAAAGCTACGGGGGGAAAAAAAGGACGAACTAGAGCAGCAAACTCTGGAAACTGCCTTCCAGCGAAGAGATAAAAGCTATAAAGCAACAATGATAACCAACAAAGTTTTGGAGTTTATTGTACTGGATTACTAACCCCTTTCTGTTGTCGAAAATGTTGGATTTTGCCGCTTAATGGAGCATTTGAAGCCAAGGTACGGTTTGCCAGGTTGTAAATATGTCTCCAAAACTGCGCTACCCAAATTATACAAGACAGTTAGGGAACACATTTCGTGTATGCTTGGGCAAAGACGTGGATGCAGTCAGCTTTACCACGGACATGTGGCGCTCCGACGTGTGCCCCGTGTCTTTGCTAAGTTTAACGTCCCACTGGGTGGACAAAGAGTCAACGTTACCCCTCGAAGTGCGGTGCTGCACGCCAACGAGTCCCGAGGGGCCCATACTGCCACATTAATTGCCGAAGCAATTGAGGGGATGCTAGTGAAGTGGAAAATCGCTACAACAACGCTAGCAACATGAAGAAAACCATGGACGAGATGGATGTACCAAGTTTGGGATGCTTCGCACACACTCTCCAACTGGGGGTGCATGAAGGGCTGCTGTCACAGGGAAGTTTGAGTGATGCATTTTACAATATTGTGGCTGCACTTACATTTTTATACTGTTCTATTTAAAAATAAATGGCTTCCATTTGCTGTATTAATTCATGTTTTAAAAAGTGTTAAACCTGAGCCAGGCCTTACCACAATGATAATAATATCAGTCATGCATGTGCAGCATGATCTTTTTTTTTTTAACACACTGGTATGGGTACTCGGTATCGGTCGATACCCACAGCACAAGTATCGGAATCGGTATCGGGAGGTAAAAAATGGTATCGGAACATCTCTACCTCAAACGCAAGCTGACCTTATGAACCCAGCTGACATCATCAGGGTTATCATCTCAGACTTGGACAAAGCTCCTCTAGAGCCACACAGCAGATTATACTGCTTTCACAGGCTAAGCATTACTTGCTATATACTGTAACTAGTAACTAACTGACCTTCTAACTGTGCAAACGAACCTCAGACCATACTGTATATACAGAGTATGATAAATGTGACTCATGCTTTTTGAAAGAAGAGGAATGATGAAGGTGTGAAAGGTTTGAGAAAGTGTGCAACAAAGACATTTTCAGTCACCTCAAAGATTTGTTAAAAATCTCTCCAGGATGTGTTTTTCAGTCAGCATGAAAGTTGGACCACTATCCCTCCTGTGCATTTTAATAATGGAAACATTTCAGCAACCTGCTCCACATGTTTCCTTTAATGCATGAACAATCCTTTTACCAACATTACCTCCTGGATCTACACAAGTCTCAAATATGGGAGGTGTTTCAAAAAGAGAAGGAAGACGTCTTTTTGAAAGGAAATGTTTTAAAACCTTGTAAGCCCTGAAGAGGTTTACATTTCTCATCATTAAATTCTTACGCAGTCAACACAAATCATATGCATGTACGCAGGCACGTACGCATGCACCAACTTCACACACTTTAATGATGAGAAAAGACACCAAGGTCTATATTTTGGCCTTTCTGAGGCGCAGGGTTAAACTTAGATTCTCTCTAGTCTTGCAAACATACCGGGCAAATTAGGGAGACAGAAAACTGCAGAGCCGTTGTTTGTAATAACAAAGAATGTGGCAAAATAGAGTTGTTATTCCTTTTCATCTTCCCCCTATTACGTAAAGTTTTCAAGGCAGTGTTCTCACTGCCTATTCACAGCAAGGTTTTCTCTTTTACTGTGCTACGTCAGTCACCCTGGCCCAGTTTTATTGTATTTGAATCACGGAGGTTTCGTTTTTGTTTTTTTTATGAAATAGGGTGCAGGCACACTGGATGATTTGATGGAACACAGAAGAGGTGGCGTTCATGATAGCTATTTACAGAGTGATTATGTCAAACATGCAAAAATGATGCAGCATGTTTTTAACTGCTCTCTCCCAGTACATTTTGAGAAACAGACCACATTGTTGCCTAAATGATTTTCTCAACTGTTATGGCCTGGCTCAAGGCCAGCAACAAAAAGGGAGGTCTCTCACAGATAAGGTAACCAAAAAGTAGTTTATTCAACTAATACCCTAATAACATAACATAACCCAACATAAATGTAACAGTGGGGCGTGTAAGTATAGAAGACATCAGTTGTGTTTGCCATGCATGGATGAGTGAATGAATGAAATGAAGTGTGTTGTAAGGTGCAACAAACCAAACAAAGAACAAAATGGTGGATAACGACCAATAACGTTTTTGTGCATTTTGCAAACTTCCTACTTAATTGCTACAAGGATTGGTAGAATCAAAACTATATTACCCTTACCAATGAAAATCAAATCTCTTTTTTTACCCCCTCACCTGTGATGGAAATGAGACTGAACTGTTTTATTGTGGAACTCTACTTGAAACGTACCAAAACATCTCTATGGGACTGAACAATCAGTAAATAATTTAGTTTTGCCACGCAGAACCTTCTGGAGAAGAGTAATGAAATAAAAACCAATACCCAGCCTATTTCTTCTGCACAGTGTGTTTCATTCCAATGTCATACCAAATGCGTTTTGTTTCCGAAATGCTGGTAAAGCAATGTCTTAAAAAAACTATTCATACAAATAACAACACATTGACCTATACGAGCTGGTTTTGAGAAAATGTTATTGTAATGACACCACATGTCATTACAATAACAATCATTCATGGTTTTTAATCTACACAGAACATAACATGATGATGTAAGTGTCCTTGTTGGTGTAGATGCAAGGTTTTTTTTTCCAGATGAGTGAAATTAATGGAACTGCACGCTATACTGCCAGTTTTTCACTCTTGCAGTTTCTCCCAAGTTAAAAGCCACTGTGCGTGAAAGTGCATGCTCCCTAAATATAAATAAGTGGCACGCCGAATATGCTTCCAACAGCAGATGATGGCCTTTTTTAAAGAAATCACATTTCTGGCTGTGTTGTCAACACATTTTCTGTGTGTGCAGTGATGTGCACCAACAGTTTTAATTTGGCAGATAAAGATGCACAGAGTAATCATATGTGCAGTTACAAATAACGCTGTAGTCTGAATAATAGATAGACATATTATCATGTATGTATAAATAATTGTCGTGTTTGGTTGTGTGACATTCAATATTGCTACATTTAAGTAATTATTTTGTGGCTCTCCGTGCACACGGAACTGCAACAAGCAAATCAGTAAGTATAATGTTGATGTTGGATCATTCTACAAAAAACACTAAAACATTGACATTGTGGTTAGTGAAGAGAATATTGGACACCTTGGAATCCTTTGCACGCCAGTTGACCACCAAGACCTCACCCAGACCCTTCCTTTTTGCTGCACTCAACATTCTGTATTAGCACCATATTTAAATCGTGTCATGCAGAATTATTCGATATGAATGGAAGTCTTATGTAGACTGTTCTAGCAATTCAGGCAAACAAGTTTACAAATACAATGCTCACATTTCTTCTGTGTCTGCTGATTTCCATATAACTTCTTGTGGCTATTCATGGTCCCCAATCATCATTAAGTGTAAAGTGTTGGACTTTTTCACCTTGTGTTGCCACTCAAGGAAATTTTAAGGTATATTCAGTTTTGGGGACCATAGTATGCGAGTAACAGTGGGTCCACAATGTGTCAAAATGTTTCAGTGTTTTCCTCTTCTAGCATGATTATTTGCAGCTGCCATGACGTATGATGATTGTGCTGTCTTTGCAGCACAGAGTTTTCTTTCAATCTTTTGTCATTGCCTTTTTAGTAAGAGGATATTAGTCATTTACAAAACTAAAAAAAATCTTGATTTCCTAAATATTTAAGTCAATTTTGAAATCATAGGAAAAATTGTAATATATGTGAATCCATTTTTCACCACCTCTGTTGATTGTGATCACACCTTAAGCCAGTATCCAACCACAGGCTATGACTATGAGTTTCCTCGTACAGTTTAATCATGTCAGAGTTACTCTCTGTGACCATTGAGCTGAGCTTGCAACAAGGTCAGAGCTTAGACACATAGAGCCCTATTTTAACGATCTAAGCCACGGCATGAAGTGCCTGGCGCAGGTGCGTTTAGGGGGTGAACGAATCCACTTTTGCTAGTTGAACGTCAGAATAAAAGGGTCTGTGCGCCAGGGGTATGGTCCACAAGGGTTGTACTTAGTGTCTAAATTAATCATTGGTGTGTTTTGGGCAAAATATGCAATAAACTAATCAGAGTGCCATCTCCCATTCCCTTTAAAAGCCAGGTGCATTTGTACCTTGGCACATAGCTATTATGATGGCAGAATATTTGAATTTGTAATCTTCTGCATGTGTCCCTGTGTGTGTAACATGCAAAGTGTGTCCCTAAATATTTGTGCTGTTAAAATTACAATGAAATGCTGTTATTGACGTTCGACCAGGTTTTTGTTGGTCAAGGGTACAATCACTTTCCGCTGCCTAAAGACCAAGAATGCACCTGAACACACCTCCCTGTAAGACCAGCACGCCCATGGGGGCACAGATAGCCGCAGGTGCATTTGCTGTTTAAACAACATGGACGCTGGGCGGGAAATTGACAACTTCATTGGTGTTAAACTAGCAAAGACACTTGCGCTGAGTGCAAGATACAGCCCAGTCCCTGCCTCCTCGCCACTAGGTGTCCTTGTACCTATGCCCATGCATGAAAAATCACCAAACTTTGCACATAGGTCCTCTCCAATGTTAAACTTCCTTAACTGGCTTTTCGGGCTCTTTGTGCTGATGGTGGCTCTACAGCAACCATCTAAAGTTTAAAACTTTGAAAACCCATAACAAATCAGTTCTACATGCTAGCACTTTGCAGCTTTCACAAAAATGTAGGCTCAATTGAGCTGAAATGTTCATATGCTTTGAGCTTACAAAAAATTATAAAGTCCAACGCTTTTTTTTCTCAAAAACTATCAAACTAATTAAACCTTACTTCTCCCCCAGTTTTTCCTCTCTTGATACCAAAATTGCTCCACTGCATCATCAGACAGTCCTCCACAAACCATCCAGCCAGATTTTTTAATTATCAAGAACCCTAAGCCCCGGGGCATCAAATTGTTTTACTGTAAATGTTCTTGCTTAATAAATATACATGTTCATGAAAAAAATGCATTTTTGATAATATTTTTAACCCTATCCTCGTGTAAGCAATTGCATTCAACGGGAATAGAGCATCTTTAAACATTCGTTTTGTCACTTATGGAGCAATCAGTCTTTGTAAAAAAAAAAAATGAAAACTGAATTACAGAAATCTCTGTTGTTTAGAGGAAGTACCTAAATTCTCAGAATTTTGTCTTAACTGAATTTTTGACACTAGTTTAAAATCTGCCTTTTAGAAGCCACCCTTGTGATTGCCTCAGTTATAGTGTAAAGTGTGGTCCATCGACAGCTTGTTACTCGGCAGTTAGCTCAACAAGATCTTGACTTGTCCTCGATATTTGAGGTTGTGAGTTTGAGCCCAGGTTGATGCGGAACTACTGAACATGCAGAACAATCCTGTGCGGATTAGCGACTTACAGTAGATTTCAAGGTTTGGTGATCATCTAAAGTTTTCTCTCTGATTTGTCGTCTTCTTCCTTTTTCTCATCAAAATCCCCAGCCCCGACTTACAGCTGCGCAGCAGCCATATGTTATGTTGTTTTCATTAATTATTTGGTTGTGGTTGTACAGGAACATGTCTTTCTTTAACAGCCTACTCTCATAGCCTCCCTTTCATGTCAAAGTTAAAAAACGACAGTAGTATCATAAAATCTGTTCCTTGTAAGTAGGCTGCTTTGCCAGTTTTTATCACAACCACAGATACGGTATGTCTCTGCTGCAAGATACTTCAGGCTCCACTTACTTGGAAAGAGGGAGACTTACCATGCACGGTGTCCGCGTCATCTAGCAGCAGCCCCTATTTGCACAATATTTAATCATGCTGCCCACACGAGGTGAGCGTAACTGGCTACTGTTTGGTGATATGCAGCACATCACTCAAATTAGAGACTATAATTGAAACAAACATACTGGTCCTGCTGCCCTCAGACTGGCTGCAGAGATTTAATCAACTAAAAGATTCGGCCTTATCATTCTATAAGACAGACAAACAGACAACCCATTTTTCTTCTGAGAACAGTTTAATTAAATTGCTCTGTTTTTAAATAATCAAAAAACTGAACTAAAAATCTATTAATTTGCATCATGTAAGTCTTTTAAGCTCTATAAATATCAGTAGTTTAAATTAAAAGGAAAATGGTTTTGCACAACATGACACGTAAAAAAGCTCAGACAAAGCACATTAGATCATAGGCTCTTTGAAACACAACTCGATAAGCTGAAAGTCAACTCAGGCTGCGCTAAGTTACACAAACTACTACTAATATTTAGTCTAGCCAGCATTCCTCACAAAAACCAAATCATATCGCATTCACATTGATATCTGCTTTCCAAGGTCTCAGCTGAACACTCATTCCCTGGTGTTTCCTAATTAAACATGGAAACATTCCTTTTACACAGCCTGAGCCCATAACGTCTTCAAGTAAATACTACTCACATATTCTCTTTTAATACACTGGTAATCATTTGAAGTTAAATGAAAAAGAGCATAAAGCTTTAGAGTATAAAGCAGACTTGAACATACAAATGCCGTGTAGTTATCACTTTGTAGCTGAAAGCAACCAACTTACTTAAAATTCACTCTACTTATGTCTTCTTTTCAATGGGTATAGGTTTTTATATACCATGGTCTGTGTAAATTCTCGATTGTGATTGGCTGTAGGGTGTGTTAAATTATTAAGTTATAGGACACCTTTTTCTTTTTCTTAAAATTAGCACATAAATTCAGAACGGTGAATGTTTACCTAAGTTAGCGTGCTACGTTAAAATAAATGGAAAATGTGAATCTGTTATTTCCACACTGTGTGGTGCTTCAGTGCCTTGTGCTCTGAACACCACGTGATGGCGCTAACACACCAGCTGCAAGAAATTTAGCGCTTTTTGCCGCTCTGAACTTACTTTGTTTCACAGCGAATAAACGTTACCTCACATCCCGTTCACTGTTGAGGTCTCTAATTTAGCCTGCTGTGAAAATATTTATATTGTTTTTGGGACAAAGACATGGCTGAATAGCGAGCTTGTCTTGTTAAATATTCTGTCAAATTATATTTACTTATTGCCGACTGTACATATTGTCATTGACATTGAACCTTGATAGCACAGCGTTAGCTTTCTGGCTTGTAGCTGTCTGAGCTGAAGGGTTCTGTAAGCTGATTGAATAATCTATATATAAACTAAACTATATAAATAATCTATAATCTATAACTTGGATGTTTTTAGGTTTGTCCCATGTGCTGGTAGCAGTTAGACTAACAGAGCATTATATAAATGTGTATAAATCACACATCTAACATGTGATGTGGTCTGTTGACACATTAATGATTAGTCAGTTAGGAGTGGGTAACTGTGTTCTTTTGTCTTGAGCCGTCATCTGTTTCCTGTGAGCTCTGACTGCAGCATTTTGATGTTACAAAGTGAACATGTTTTAATCACAAGTGCTGTCACTCGATTGAAGCAATTTCCTGTGGCTCTGTAAATTATGAGGTTGCAAAGTAATTGAATTTGGGCCATAATTAAATGCAAGGAGCCATGTGATCTCGTCCCCTATGCCTTTCATCTTTGTAATAGCAGTTTACTTCTGAGAGGCAAGGTTTTCATCACTGAAATTAGTAATTTATAGTGGTCTTCCAAGCTTTATGTGCCGTGTAAGGTACAGCAGAATTATTATTAAATTGGATATATAGATTAATTTGACATTGACAGGAAGAAATAACAAATGAGTTGAAGATCAGTCATGGAGACAGCTGCCTAGGAAGATGGGCAGCAAAAGCTACGTTAATGACAGGGCTATAATATGGGACACAAGTTTAAAATGAGAATTACTACAGTATCCATGTAAGTTATTTTTTGAAAAGGCACTTTTGATTATTTTTGTGAAGAGGAGTAAGGTTGAGCTTGTGTTTCCATCGTTTCTTAAAGCCCCCTTTCCTAATATTTCCAACCTCACAATTGCAGTGATGTTTTAATCAGCACTATATTATTGAGCACTGCAACTGTAGTGATGTAAATCTAAATTATTCACAACAGTGGTAAGAACAGGGAGGATAACACAGCCTCAAAGAGTTTAAACAGTAGATACTAAGCATGACCGAGAGCATGAAGCAATATAACATATTGTGGCAGAGATGATGGAAGAAACTATAGGAAATGACATTGAATGGAAAAGGAGAAAAACACTGAGAAAGTAAGCAGCAGTGAAGAATAGAACTAAAAAGGGCTGGGATAGCTGTCAATGTGTTTTACTTCTCTATCACACATGATGTTCCTAGTGAAGTGTTGGTTGTTTGGGAGCTGGTGGTATGTCAAGATGCCTCTGCTGCACTCAGTGTAAGTAGACTAGCTATGATTAACAGCATCAGCAGATGTGGGAAATCTTGAGTCAACTGGGCTGCTTTTGAATTTAAGTAAAGTGTGTTTGTTGTTTTATCTATTACCCCTCTGGTTTGTCACCACGTTATTCAAGCTAGAACAGGAAAATATATCAATTTTATATCGATATCGAGATATGAGACTAGATATCGTCTTAGATTTTGGATATCGTAATAT
>NC_045752.1:16641993-16668315 GCF_008692095.1 Etheostoma spectabile | reverse complement strand
GGCATAAGTGGTGTCTTTTCCTGGTTTTAAAGGCTAAATTACATTAAAGCTATGTCATTTTCTGAACTTACCAGACTGTTTAACTGTTCTATTATTTGCCTGTACCCACTTATCCATTACATATACATTACTAATGATTATTTATCAAAAATCTCTTGTGTAAATATTTTGTGAAAGCACCAACTGAGGTGTTGGGTCAAAAATATTGTGATATTGGATTTTCTCCACATCGCCCGGCCCTAATTCAAGCCAATTACCTAACTGCAATCTACTATATTATCTAACCAACCATCATTGGCGTGGCACAGTCCATGCTTTATGTCACATGTTTTCCCCTGTTGGCAAACTCTATAGGCCAGAAATCTTTTGATCTGGTTGTGTCAAACATTAATTTCGGTGTCTCACAATGAAGAACAAGGCATGATCTGAATGAAATTGTTCAAGGGCATCACAGTTTCACAATGCCCTCATCAAGATGACGCCACATGGTTTCCCTATGTTTGACACAGCATCTCTCGTCATTCAACTTCTTAAATATCTCAAAATCTTCTTGATTGTCTATTTTTGGGCCTACTCCCACTGTGTTATGGTCGTGACCGATTTGACTTACAATCAAAAAAGGGCTACAACATCCAGATGGGTTTGTGTGCACATCCACCAAAGGAATAACAACATCTTGGGCCAAGTTTAGGAGTGTCTATGGGTGTGGAGAAACTCATCCTGCAGGACTTTTTTTTCCTTCATATCCTTGGTAAAGTTTTTTTTATTTTATTTTATTTTTTACATTGTTTGTCAATGCTCCCTCCCTGGCATACTGTCCTAAGTGTGGGCTCTGTGGGGGAAAATTGAACCACCTGGGTTGGCAGCAAGTCACTCAGATAAGCTTATCTGACAAGAGTGTAGTCCGTATAGCCCCATTGTGAGAAGCTGAGAGGACTGTTTTATAGAATTTAAGGTTAGTTATCCTGTAACCCCTGTTCTCTGATAACATGAACAGAGTTCTCACCAGAAGCACCCACCTTGCTTAAACTGAAAAAGATGTAGTCTACTCTCGAATGACGAGTGACCTTGCTTCAATCATTTTTGTGGAAGGCAAAGGGCTAGGCCTCATTGGCTTTCTATGGAAGCTTTTGAGAATAATGCTGAAAGAGCATTCCCCATAGTGAGAAATCCTAACGTGTGTTATTAAAAAAAACAGGGGTTACAAGATAATTCACCTCATGTTATATATTTGAGCTGGCTAAAAAGGAATAAAAAAAGCTCTGGAACTAACTGACTGGCCATTCATGATAGAACCGCAGATACCCACGACCCCAATATAGACACATGTAAAACAATGTACTAAATGAACCACAGTTTGTGTGAACTCACAATATAACTAGAGCTGTAACAATTCCAAGTGTTGCTGTATAATTAATTGTCTCAGATATAACTGAGATTAATAATATGTCTCTTTGTCTTACCTTGTCTCTTTCAGGCAAATTTTTAAATATTTATTTATTTTTTACTTTTTTTAGACAAACTAAAGTTGAAAGTTGAAATAGTAACAATTGAAATTAAAAAAAAAGGTGAAGGGTGGTGATGTTTATTTAATCAGCGGGGTTGTCGGGCAGGTTTCAGGCCAGAAAAAACAGGCAAGTTCAATTTCTCTAGCTTGAGGCAGCTACAGTCCAAGGTGTTTAGAGTTGATATGGCAACAAGTGACAGCTGCTGCTAGCGTAGCTTTAGCCTAAAAGATTGACCAATAATTACTAAAAAATTGACAATTAGACAGTTGTTACAGGCCTAAATATAACTGAAGTAAGTGATAGAGGAATGTAGTTATAAGATCTCAACAATGTATAGTTGCACCACGCACACACACGCACACACACACACACACACACACACACACACACACACACACACACACACACACACACACGCCAGCTGGCCAGTGTAATGCAGAATCAAACAGAATGTGACATTTGTTTATTTTTTTGTTGTGGGCCCACACATCGTTGGGCAGCGTTAAAACTCCTGCTCTTCCAGATGGCCAGACTGCCCTTTGTTCTTGGTGTTTTTCTGTTTCAGTGGTATGATTATATGCTGCCTTTTTTCAAATACTTTTTAAGTCATTACTGAAGCATGCAAAAACTTGCGAGTGATGTCAAAGTGCAGACGGGCAGTCAGCTAAAGCAACCTGCCAATCAGCCGTCAACAGCGAGATGCAGGATGCTGTTGCATTAGCTTTCTTGGCCTCTTCTGCTCCACTGCCTCTCTTCTTCATAACACAAAAATCATCATCTATAAAGATTTCATAGGTTTCCTGGTACCCCAGGAGCATTATTATGTCTCTGTAGTCACTGATGCACCACTTTTTATTACTGGGCATGCCGATGGGGCTCATTTCATTTAGAACTATTCCCAAAGTTGTGTTATGTGCTTCCTATTAACCCCTACCCAATGTAATATGGTAGACTCAGACAGTTTATTCATGTTGGAATGTTGAACAGCAGTTGTCAAAGACCTCATCTCATTACAGGTCTTTCTCAAGAAATGAACATTGGATCTGATACAACACGCAACAAAGACATTAGCGAAATCTATTAGCAAAACCCACAGCGCTGCAGACAGTTGCTCACAAAATGGAAATGGAGGTTTTTATTGTAGACCTGTCATTTATTTGATGAAAGGCCATCATGTACATCTAATACTAAGACATATAAGTCATCTGTTTCCATCAGTCTTGGCATAGCCTTCTCTGTTCCTTTCCTAATTTCTCTTATAAATTCTTTCATAGCTTCTGATCTAAGCCCTCATGGCCAGCCAATATAATATCAGTTTGACCTCTATTAATTTGTAGCAGAATTTTCTTCAGTTTTGATTTAAAACTTAAATTGAAGTTTAGCATTCCCAATCTCTTGACTTGCCGCAAGAGGATATTTGAACTTGTTGCTATGCAACACATTCTTAGGCTTAGATACTGTATATGAGGTGTCTCAAAACCACCGATAGAAGTATGTAATATTTAATGTTATATTCTTTCTGTACTGGGAATGCTGTATTTCAATCAATAGTAGCATGACAAACTGGGGTTGATGCGAGTTCTTTATACGCTATACACAGCTTTTCTTTTTCAGTCTTCAAGGTGTTCATGTCTTATTGTTGCATATACATGAGTCAAAGTAGATTTAATGGTGCACATCTGGACACTGCAAATTTTCCTACTTTTTCCCAAAAAATGTTTTACTACCTTAAAAACTAGGTTACGCGTAAACACACAAAATATAGTGATAGGTATTGAGCTGCAGAAGGAAACATGTGACAGCACATGTGCAAACACACCAGTCCGTACAGTAACACACCGGCAACATTAGGCCTGTTATTTAAATGTGCACGTCCCTGTAATAGTTTTGAATAGACATAGACTACTAGAATTATATGTCATACAATTACAGCAAGAGGCAAATTCCCAGAGTTGGCATATTGGAGGGGGCGTGTCTCCCCATCATCACTGGGGACTGATTAACCACTTGGTTGGCATTGCAGTTTTTGTGTGTATGTTTTTAGGGCATGCAAAATTGACACACTGACATGGATACCTGATGGACTCTGTTTTTTTCATCTGGGTTTGATAATTTGGTTTGAGTTACTTTATCCTGTGTAATTTGCTCTTGGCAGATTATTAATTTTTAATTTATAATAAGTTGTTTAGCACATAAATGCCATATAGCTGTATTTACCTATGACTCATATGAATAAACAATGGCTTGTGCTCGCCTTGAGTGCAAGTTTTAGTCTGCAAAATCATGTAAAAGCATCACGATTACTGTTGACTAAACCACTTTTCCCCAAGTTTATAGTGTGCACAAACTCCCATAATGAAATTGTTTTGTTATTCATTGTCTGTGCGGCATATGTGTGATGAGACCAAACTAGTTTTCTGAGAATGGTGTGTATAGGGATTTTTCGCCTTAACAAATGTTTAAAAGATTCAGTTTGGGGCAGAGGATGAAAAAAACATATTTAATTCACTTTGGCTGAACAAACACTGAATTCTGCCAAAAATATGTCCCCAATACAAGTCACCCGCAGCTTTCCTCCTCTACCCTATCGTTCCAGCTGCATTATGATGAAGCAGATTTAGCTTTCAACAGAGAGCATTCAAATATGTCCTCTTTAGTTTGGGGAAGTGGCACTCATTCAGCTGGGCCATGTCAGGCCGTTCAATCTAATCTGCACTTCTCTTGACATATTGGCTTACGCCTGTTGTGCATTATGCTATTTGACAGTCCAAATCAATGTGGCTTAAGTAGAGATCCTAAACCAGCAGCAGTCATGGCCTGCCCCCACCCAACTCCTAAGGCTTAAACCTTGCCGCCTCTATATGCAGGCCTTGTCGTTCACAGCATCATTTTCAATCAATTTCATCTTTTCCTGATGAAAAAACCCACTTCAGTTTAAAACAGCCGGCATTATCGAAAGCTATGGCAATCTGTCTCTTAGGAGGTAAAAATTCCATTACCATGCAAAGCAATTTCCATTTCTATCCCCTCCTTACTTTAATTTTACTGCACATGCATTCAGCAGGTTACCTGGACTTTAGGCATGATTGAAACCTTTTGCATTTTTATGCATTTAGGCCTAAGGATGTGAGATAAATGTCTTTTTCAATACCATACAGTACACTATATATTGTTCATACCATACACAATATAGCTTTTTTTTGTCATAACATCACCAGGTTGTGTTTTGTCAAGGGTCATTTGGATTAAACAAGAAGACATTGTAGAGTTGATACTTATTTGGAGTGAGTTAATCAAGTGACAATAAGGTAAATTTAAGAGATATTGTTAGCTTAATAAGCACAACAGAAATATGAACAGCATAATCAGTTTAAGCAAAACAACCAAAATTGCTTCCCGCTGGCCAACTGTGCTGACTGCAGGACTGGCTCCTTTCCAGTGTGTTTATGTGCCACAGCGCCCCCTTAAGGCTTAACTTAAATCTGCTGTTTCAGTTATTTTCTACATATTCATCTTCTGATTCAATTTTCCACCCGTAATTGTTTCCGGACTTCTGAACAGTGATGGAAAACTAACCAACCAAAACAACGTGATGGAAATCACTCAAGTAGAACCAGTAAACATACAACAAAGACACTTGTGTGATGTCCTAAACATCGTATTTTAGTTCCATGTCTTTCAGTGTCAAAGAAAAGTAGCAGTCACCTGCAAATCAGTTTATTTGCTAGGAAGCAAGATCATCTTTGCGGCCATCTCATGACTACAAGTCGGTCATCAGGATAAGGGAAAAAATTCAAATGTAAACTTTAGAGTAAACACAAGACAAGCTGAAGATTACTATCAGCTTTGACCTAGGTCCACAAACCCGACTATGTGGACATCAAGACCATCTCTGTGTCCATCTCCATCTTTACGTTGAAGGTGGCACCAAGGAAAGCATGGAAGAATTGAACAGTGACTGTAACTTCTCTGCTAGGCCTCCTGCTAGCCTGAGTGCGGGCGTCAGACGGTGAGCTGGGGCCTACGTGCCTGCATCGGTTTTGAGCAGGATAATGAAAGCTGCGGTGACCTTCACCGAGACTCGGCTGAGTGTTAGTGCCATTCGCCCAGTGGATTTTTTTTTCTGTGTTCCGATCTGATGCCCACACTCTGCTTTGTGATAATGAAAGTTGAAGGAGCTGAAGGGACAGCACTATAATTTCACTATAATTGTACATTGTTTGATTTCATGTGACAAATAAAATTGATTGATTTTTAAAATGTTGTTACAGAGTTTGTTTTCACAATTATTTTATTTCTGCACTTCTCATGACCTTTAATCAATTCTGTTCCTCTCCTAACCACAAACAAAACCTTATTCCTAACCTAATATTTAGTTCTAACATGAGAAAGCTTGCAAGATGCCATCTGTTCACACAAGGCAGGTATAAAGTTAGTCCTCCTGTCTGCTCCAGCCTCACTCTGACGATGTGTCTAACCAGGCCTTACAGCATTAGGAAAAAAACTCCACTTTGAAAAGAATTTGCAACACACTTCTTCATGTATTGTTTGTCCTGATTGATGAGACTCTACGCTAATGCAAACCAGATCCCACAAGACAAATGAGCTCTAATGTGGTTAGGACATAAGCATCCTACATCCTCACTAAGACAAATACACACACACATACACCAAATTAAAATTAAAAGAGCTACATTAGCCAGAGCAGAACACTAAGGGAGCATAAATGAATAGCATTATGAGATGAGAATTGTCAATAGGCAGCAAAGATTAGTTGGCCGTAGCTGTTTTGTTTTGTTTTTCTATGGTAAAAATAAAGTCGTCATGGGAGAGGCTTTCACCAAACAGTAGTCTAAACAAAGGTCAGGTGATTTTAAATAACCAACAGGCCATTAGGAAACAAAGGACCATAATGAGAATTATTAGCATCCGCATTTGGATTAGTTGTTAATATCTAATCCTCGCATGAGAAGTCTTTATCATTCATTTTAATTTATTTATTTATATTTAGGGCCGCTGTGCCTTGCATGGTATTCTTCTAATTAGGTTTAAATGTTTGAGTGATGTGCTCTGGCAGCTTTCCCCTGATCCGCTGCTCAGTTAATCAGTCCTGTGAGCGCCAGCGCAGACGTAGCGTGATAAGACATGAAAATAATTCAGTAGCCCAGAAGACTTGTGTTCATTTTTACAATGTGAGTAGATAGAGATCAGTTTTACATTGATCATTTTAGATTGGATGCCAAACAGCTCTGCCTATTTTATTATCAGGACATTGAGTATATTCAATGCCAAACACGAGTTCTTTTGTTTACACTGTTGCTCCTCTTAAGTTTTGGGCTTTACTAATCTCCTGTGTTTCATATTCATATATAGAGCATTTTCATCCCTGTTCATCTAAGTTTAAGTGTACATGGTGTTGCTGCTGGTGCAAATGCTTGCATTGCTTATGGACAAGGAGACAAACATTCCTGTGCATTTGCAATCCCATCATCAAATCATGCTAAGTAGTCATTCAACAGAAAGGTCATGTCTTAATTTGACCCTCATCTTAGCCGGTTGTAAATTCAGCAAGACCATATGTGTAGTCGGCAGTTCATTACAAGGTTATCAAGGAGGTAGTGTCAGCCCTTACCTAAGGGCTTCATTTCCTTTCTATTATAGGATATGGCAGGGAGCAGATCCCATACCGCAAAGTTGTTCTCTAAGAATGTACTGTAGTGCTATAACATCACTTCCCATCTGGTCAACACCTTCCAACCACTCTGAGCATTGTCTGCGTGGAGAGAGAGGGAACGAGGACGATCTAGTGAAAAGGGACTAGAAAGATGTGAGAGCAGTGAAAGGACAGAGGAATAGAGGGATGCAACAATACAAATAAGAAGGTAAGCCAGCAACGGTAGTAATGCAAAGCCTGTTAAGCCCGAGCACAGACATTGGAGAAATCATAAAAGCTCAGAGCCTGTTGGTGTAATGGGGACTTGTGTGTGTGCATGCATGCGTTTGTTTGCTATACACAATACTGCCCAAACAAAGCACAAAATAAACATGGTGCCAACAGAAAACAAGTCAGAATCTGGTGGGTTAGGGTTGATCAGTGAAGATGACACCTCTCCAAAGTGCTGGTGCCAGAATGTGAGCATTTGTCCACTCAGGTTACTAGTCAAAGTGCTAACTATGTCTGTCTTCATCTTGCAAGTAGAGTACGGTGGGTTTAGATAACCTTTCATTGAGACTGAACCATTCAGTAAAAGCAAAACAATGAGCTAAAAGAAGCTTGAAGGCCATGTCAAGGGGCAGAGTTTGTTGATATCTTTCAGTGGGTTTGTCATTATGAGTGAAACCATAACATGACACATTTTCATTTGAGTCAATATAATTTATTGTCAAATTGCATTAATACCAAATAACATGGCTAAATACGCCAGGCTTAACCTGATACATCAGCAAAAATTGTTCCCAACTTAACTGTGGACCTTTGGCTTTATTTATAATATTGGAACTGTATGCTAATGATTAGGTTATATAACCTCATATATATTTTTCCCCTTCTTATATATATATATATATGTATATATATATACATATATATATATATATGTCCAGGTGTGCAAAATGTTTTGTATTATAAAAATGTGTTTACAGATACATTTATAGTTATTTTCAGGAAAAATGGTAAGGTAGGGAGAAAATGTCAAACAGTGGGGCAACAGCATGATAGTTTGGATAGCAGCTGAAAAGTGTCAGATCTTAAATAGCAAAAACGAAGTTTGCAACCATGCATGCTGTGAAAACACTCCCATCTATGCACACAGTATTTAATTAATTGTGTGTGTGTGTGTGTGTGTGTGTGTGTGTGTGTGTGTGTGTGTGTATACACTGTAGAAATGTCATTAAGGAAGTTACAGTGCATGTGCTATATATGTGGTGTCATGACTGTGTGTAAAAATGAAGGGATGGGCAATAAAGGGATGGGCAAGGGACAGTGGGAGGAGAGAGAGAGAGAGAGAGAGAGAGAGAGAGAGAGAAATTGTCGATGAGCTCCGAGCCAAAGAGAAATCAGCACAATTTGCTTAATGAAATTAGGAAGAGTTAAAGCCAGCCACTGGTTGAGGGAGGACAACAATCAGTGCAGGACGGCAGCTCGCTAACACACAAGAACTTTACCTGAGTGTGTTGTTGTCTCTTGGCCACACACCTGTTCTAGTTGTGTTTAAATTGTATTCTGACTCCACACCATCCTTAAGCTCTCAAGTGAGCACCACCACCTTGCACGCTACCACCTCTGAACCTCCACTAGAACCAGGGAGTCTGGGGTGGGCCCAAAGTGGGGTCATGCATCAAAGGACAAAGGAAGAAGGGGACCCTCCCAAAATGGAAGGGAATGAGGAAGCCCCCATGTCGGCTTCCGCTGAAGCCCTGGACAGTCCCTCCTCCGAGACTTTGGGAGCTCAGGCAGATCAGGCCCGAGCTACCCTAACCCCCAACCCCCGCAGCGGATGTGGGTTTTTCTGTCAGCCGTGGTGTCTGCTGCTTGCACTGACCCTACTCCTGCTTTCTTTCCTTGGCAGCTGGGCAGTGGTCCACCTCACCCTGGGGACCCACGGAGGATCACCTTTTCGGGTCTCTGCCAGCTACAATCAGCGGAGTCCACAGGATGACATGGCCACCATCGAGCCCCACTTCACCACTAACTGCACCATGGGTAAGTTGTCACATCCATGTCAATCGTTTCAGAAGTTATGATGCTGCTTTTCTGTGTCTGAGCACTATTGACGGTTTTGTTAAATGTAACATTTTGTAGGAATCAGAAAAACAGCCTGTGGAAAAGTAGCTGAAGTTAGATAAGACTGGCTGATATAAGACTAATATTGGCTGTTTGTAAGTCAAAATTAACAATCAATGTATGTCAGTTTGGGCTTTGACTAGTTCTGGAGACATGTTATTGTAATGTTTGTCATTTCAAAGACTAAATGATCAATCAGTTAATTGATAATGCACTATTTACATTAACCTACAATTAATAATATTAGTTAAATAAACAGATCAAATGTGAAGTGGTCCAAACAAACCAATGTAGGGTGACAACGTTTATAATTCTTCTTTTATATTCAGTGCTTTGTGTTTCCTGTCACAGTTTCTGTGATATGTATGTGAACTAAATTGATCTCACATGTCTGCAGAGGGACCTATTTCCAAGATGTCAAACTGAAAATTGCACAGCTACATTCTGTGATTTTTAACTTCATTACACCATGTTGTGCAATGAAATGCGTAGACTGCTAGACTGAAATAATATCCTTCTCTGTCAACCTGGAAAGCTCCTTAAATTGGATTAATATAACTGATTCAATTTCCTGATTCAATTTGAGCTAGATGCAGAAGCACATCAACCCTTGCTTAAACATTTCAAGTGTGCATTACTGAGGAAATATGGATGAACATGAACATCCTTATTTCCTCTAAAAACAGATGTTTGGTAAGCAAAGGGATGCAACATTGTCAAACCAAGGATTGTTGTTCTTCTGTGTAAAAATTAAACATTTCAATATATTTGATATATGTCATTATATTTCAAGCAGCTAAATGTTGAAAAATGCATGCTTTTCTAAATGAGTGATTGTATTTTGGAGATGCAACATTTCAGGCATCTGTAAGAAAAGTAACCCAACCCATCTGTTTACCAGACCATGTTAGAGTCACATAAAAGCGAATTAAAAAGTGCTCCTCCAGTAGCAGGCTAAATTAAATCTTAAAATTGGCAGTAGCACTCAAAAGAGATCCCTTCACTGATATAAAGTAGCTTACACAACATTGTCCTACATTTTTTCAGAAACCACATTTGCAATAATCAGCAATGGGAGAAGTCCTCAGATCTTTCACTTAAGCAAAAGAAATACTTGGTACCAACTAAAAGTTCTGCATTCAAAAGCTAACTTAAATCAAAGTATTAGTATCAGAATATACCTAAAGAACCAAAAGTAAAAGTATACATTATGCAGAATGGCCCATTTCATTATTATTCAATATTATTATTATATGTATATACAGTATATACTGTCTAACATCACTGGATTACAATAGTGATGCATTATTGTGTTCATTTGCAGCAGGTAAAGGTGGGGCTAAATCTGTAATAATACATCATGATTTTGTAATAATAATTTGAATCCCCAAAGTAACAAGTCACTATTATTACATTTATTTATAATACAATTATTGTCAAATAAATGTAGTTGAGAAAAAGTACAATATTGACTGCCAAAATATAGTGGAGTAGAAGTATGAAAAAGGATAAAATGGAAATAATCACGTAAAGTTTAATACCTCATAATTATAATCAGTTCTTGAGTTAATGCATTTAGTTACATTCCACCACTCGCTCCAATATATTTATGATAGCATTCTAGCACAGTTCTTCCCTGTTTATTCACATCAACTTTGTTTATGTTAATATTTTAGACTACATATTGGAGCAGACTTCTTCAGTAATTTTGACTAGACAGTATAAAATGTTAGAGAGGCTTCTAGGTTTGCAGTTTATTTGTGATTTTTAGTTGGTTGAAAACATGCTTTTTAGAGCCACATGGGATGTTGTGCTGTGTTGTATCATGTCTGCATTACAGGAGGCATGCTGAATGAATTATAAAAAAAAACTCCTTGAAATTGAACATCAATCCCAGTCTCACTGCAAATTGAATGATATCAAAACAAAATCTAGGGATGCCAGATTTGTAGACATATGGAGATTAGAATCAAAATCCATACCTTCTGTCAGTATATAATGTGGCCTTACTGTAGTTTGGGTCTTATTATTTATTCATGTGTTAATTGTGGTTTCCTAAAAATTGTTGTAGTTGTTTTACAAAGAACATGGAGTGGTTGAGTTTGTAGGACAGTGACATAAGTGGTGCTACTGGACACAGTGGACACCTGGAAATATGTTCTTTTTATGTGAACAACTGTTCCCCTACCTGTCACCTATTATCCTCAGTTGCCCTGGTTTCTGAGAGATTTTGGGCAGATCACTATAACAAAAGAGTGACAGATAGACCAGAATTGTGCAAACCATCTTCAAAGTCAATTCTATTCCATTGCTTGTTATGGACGACACAGGAAGGAAGTGGGCTTAACTTTGTATTTTTCTTTAGAACCACACAAATCATCTTAAAAGAGGTGATCACTCCCCAAGGCTTCTTTTTGAATTTGAATTTGAAAGATGCACACCTTCCTGCAAATCAAATCCCTTCTCCTTTTACAGCTGCAGAATTTCTTTTAACAATGAAAAAGCTTTTGTGCTCAGCCAATTTTTGGCTCTGGATGAATGAGAAGCATCCTTCAACAGGAAAGATTTGTAAAGCTCTAATTTTTCAAATTAATATGGGGTGCTTGGGCTTTAGGTCAGAGAAGGTAAGTATAGGGAACAATTTGTCCCAGCCTACACTTAGAGAGAGAGAGAGAGAGAGAGAGAGAGAAAAAGAGAGAGAGATAATGAAAAAAGACGAGAGGGTTTAATAGAGTTTAAATGCCGACACATTCAACCCTGTCTCCTGAAAAGTGATGTTCCCGTACAACAAAACGGCATGCTCAGTTAAGTTTCCTAATTTCCTCCTCAAAAAAAAAATCCTAATTTCCAGGGACTGGCACACGTTAGGAATCAGTCGCTGTATTAACATAAATTAAGGTTTAGAAAAGAATGTGGTTTGGGTAAAAACAAGCATGTTGTTGCATAATTTAAGTTACTCTTGTAATGTTAAGCATGCATATTATGTACGTGATGCAGGTTAAGTTAACAAACTTTTTTTTTTTTAATTCAACGTTGAATTCTGGTTTCATACGGGGCACAGACAGCGGTCTCATCCGGTGTTTGTTTGGCCCAACTATCCGCTCCGACCTCCTCCCGACGCAGACTTTTGCTGACTTTTATTAGAAACATAATTGTTATACATCAAAGTGTAATCTATGTGCATTTCCCTTGAAACATAATTGAGAATGCGGTCTTGTTGTATGGGAATGGAGTTTTTATGAGACAGGGCTGACACCTTTTCATATTTCTAATGTTAAAATTTTAAACTAAATCCAGTAGTTCCTGAAGTCCCTTCCTCCAATCATCCCCAGAGTCACTTTGCAGGAGGAAAGCCACTGATAGAAGTGCAAACAAAGTAAAACATAAAAGTACCTGAAACACACAAACAAATCAATATTGTATTAGTGATTCTCCAGTAATTCTTTGTCTAACAGATCGGAGTGGGTGCTGTTGCTCATGCAAATCCAGACTGATTTTTGTTGGACAGTGTCTAATTGTTCTCGGCACTGGGTTCGCTATGTTCCTCCTGCCAGGCAGCACAAAAGCTGAGACTAGTAGAGAGAAAAAAGTACGCAGACATGCTGTACTCTCTTCAGGCACCACCTGGTTCTCCCACTATACACATCCCACTCCCAAACTAAGTCCTAATCCGTCTCGGCACGCTCGCCATGTGGCCTCACCTCATTTTGCGGTGTTCTAAACCTCCCCCCTCTTTCCCCTCCAGCACCTGTCACAAACCTGGGCTCGAATTACCTTCCTTCCTACCTAGCACAGAATGTGAAGGCAGAGTGCTTGATTAAAGCTCTTACAATCAGTCCCTGGTAAAAAAAAGTTGTTTGCTTTATTTGTTCCAGGCCCATGCACTCAATATTAGCCAATTACTGCTATTAATGACCTGTATTGTCAGGCTTTTTTTTTGGGGGGGGGGGGGGGGGGGGGGGGGGATACAGTTGATACAGTTTGATCAAACTTGGGTTTGAATAATTGCAGTTGTTTAGTCCCAAAGTCTGTGGAATGAAAATGTTCTGTATTTCTCATTGATACAGTTGCGTAATGTGTGCAAAGCATGATTCTTTCTGAGGATTTTCAAACCAGAGAGACAAAAACACGCAAATAATTAATTTAATTTCTAACCTCACGTGGGGCATTATTACTTGTTGCATGTCTGCCTTAAGATATACAATATTATCAGCCACAAGTCATAATATTCTCCACTTACTTTTAGTTAATTCCAACACATCAGAATCCTGTACATCAATCCAGCCTTAACCAGCTCTCCTGTGATCTTGAATCTGATTTGGAGATTTGACAATGTCCATTTCCTCCCTTTTAGTTGTTTTCTTGAGCAGAAAGGCGGCGATTACTCAAGCCAGTGAGGTGCGAGGGAGATTTAGTCAATACGGGATAAATAAATGGAGCAGTGTCTGACTTCTTTCTCCATACCCTTCCACTTTAATTAACTCATCAGTCACTGGGCCAACAAGCAATCCAATTTGCTGCCCCTAAAGTGACTTGTATGGTTATATGCCTATCTCTAAAACTCGTCCTCCTGACAGGAAGCTAGAATTCCTCTGATGGTTTTGGCATAGCCGTACAGAGAACGTAATTATTCAAATGCAGCAAACCTGTCAATGACCATCCACAGTTTCTCATCCTGGGAGTAAACAGAGACTACTGTGATGACTGACAAACTCATTACCAGATTGTGTCAATAGCAGATTTGACTTTGCCTCTGTTATAGTGCTGTGGCATGGCAGAAGGTCACATTTGCTTTTACACTGACAAAAATGTTTGCCCACTGAAGAACATATTCGTATTTGCGCTCATGTATTACCCTGCAAACTGTCACAATTCATTTTACCAATTGGACATGTAGGCAAGGCAGCGGTGTACCCTGTGGGAATTTGAACCAGTGACCTTCTCTTCCCTGGCCCATTTCCCTAACCATTACACCTTACTGCTGCAGGCCCTTAATGGAGCGTTACGGCGAGTCCATACTCTGCGATTAGGTACACAGCAGCGTGAGGGTGTCCCTAGGCCCATCAATCACACACGGCCCTGTGGAGGCAATGAGGGAAATGGGTTTGGAGAGAGCCAGTGGAGTGGACAGAGTGTTGGACATGTTGGATGGATGGGTGCTAGGGTGTTAGAGAAAAAAAGAGAAAAAAAGAAGCTATTCAGTGTCATAGCGTGGTACTGAGACTCACCTTTAAATGCAGAACATTTCCAGCATAAGCCTTAGATTGAATTTTAAATTTCATTTTGACTGCATGAATAAAATAAATTCATCCCTGGAGTTCTTGTTATTGGGTAACAAGTGCAGGCTGATAAAAAACAAAAAAACTAATATGTACTGTATATATGAATGAGAACAAAAGAATGTCAAAATTGAAAAACATTTCTAAAGGGATGAGGGCAGTGGCCCATAAGGATGAGGGAGTATGAGTGATTTCACTGTTTCATTCAGTCTTAAAAAGACTCATCAGCTCTGCCAGTGCTCATCAGTCCGTAGATAGACATGTTCAGACTGAAGAATGTCAATCAGTTGTACAGAATATTTCAAGCAGTGTGTTACATTCATTATTATTATTATTATTATTGTTAATATTGTTGTTGTTGTTAATAATAATGAACTTTATTTATATTGCACCTTTAAAAACAGTTACAAATGGCTTTACAATGAAAACAGAACAGATTTAAAACATAAAGACAAACTTAAAGGCAATAAACTAAACCCATAACCAAAGACAGAGTAAAACAAAACTAAAATGCCATGAAACATGAATCAAATCACTGAAAAGCAATAAAAAGGGCAGGGTGTTTTTAGGGTCAATAAGAGATCTGATGAATATTGTGCGTTGGGGTCTGTCAGGGCTTTGTAGGTAATTTTATAATATCTTGAAATCAATTCTTAAAGTAACAGCCAGTGTAAGGAAGCCAGGATCAGTGAAATGTAATCATGTTTCCCAGCCCAAGTCAAACTCCTGGCAGCAGAGTTTTGGATGAGCTGGAGGCTGGAGAGGGATTAGTTGCTGATGCCAGAGAGCAGGGAGTTACAATATTCTCATTGACTAGTTACATGGATAAAAGCGTGGATAACAGTATCTAGATTTTTGGTGAGAAAAAAATTGTCTAGTCCTCAAAATGTTTCTGAGAAGATCAAAGCAAAATTGGACCTAATGTTTTGTTTTCCTCTACAAACAAAAACACTTCCTGTACATAGATTTTATGATCTTGGTACAGGATTTACCTCTTGCAGTGTCCATACTGGATCAGCACCTTATTGATATTTCAAACTGATGAAGTAAACCTTTGTGCTAATTGGGTGCATTTCTGCCCCCATAAATGGTATTAAAAATATATAAAAAAAGAAGAAGAAAAAAGACATAATGAACAGAAATAAAACCGGTCCCCCTCTGCTTTTGTATCTGCCCCACTGCCTTTAGATGACTATGTTACTAATTGACACTGATTAAGCGTTCAACATTTGCATATCAGACATTATTTCTACCAAAGGAGTGAGTGTCTCCCATCACCAATTACATTGTACTTCATTGGTTTTGCTTCATTGGCATTTTGAATTCTTAATTGTTGGGGTGGTTAAATGTTTGGAAATAATGTCAAATAGTGTTCCTAAAAGAAAAACAGCTATATGTCTGCTGCACATGACAAAAACATAATCACAGTATACCATTTAATTAAATTCAGGGCACAAGCTACCTATCAAACAGTAGTGTTCATTTTTATTTGAAACCTAATTTTGTGAAAATGCTTGGGGTTAATTTTTGAAGCTCATAATAATTGTAATAAGGAGATTTGTAAAACTGTAATATTTACTTTTTATAATGATATGTTAGGTATATGTTAGGTTGGTTATGTGAGGTTAGTATCAGAGCAGATACAGAACTACTATATTGGAATGGTGCATCAATTTCAGGATGTCTTGGAGAATCTATTCTCCACTTGTTTTGGACACAAATACCAAGTTACATGTTGATTGGCTATCTACTATCCATTCACTTATGAATGGAAATTGAAATCGTTGTTTTTGAACATCTACAGTAACAGGGCTACCTCATGCACTAAAATCCATAGATGTAGGCCATGTTTAATTAACAACTCACATCTCTGAAAAATGAAACACTGCTTCTGTTCGGATCTGGCCACAAGACCTCATCAACATCTCGGGCAATGTCCTCGCAGCCTAGGCATCGGGGAGAATATCGCTTTGTGTGCCGAATCCATCCTTGTTTTGATCCCAACTCAATGTCTCTGCATGCTTCTTCTGCAAGCAATGGAAGAGACGTGGTTGCCGATCACATTCTTTCCACCTCCACGGTGAAAAGAATTCTTTGATTGCATTCAGAAAGGGGCTGTAAGGGGGCAGGTATAAAAGTGGGAATGGTCATTTTTGTTAAACCAATCTCGGACCAGAGCAGCCCGGTGGAAACTAACATTATTCCAGATGACAACAAACCTGGGCTGCTCTGGTCCATCCTGCACAACCACATGTAGTGCATCTAGAAATGCAATGATCTGTCCTGTATTGTAGGGACCTGTAGTGTCACACTGCCTAGAGACATTTACCAACATCCCTTTGTCCAACTACGCTACAGACCCGACGCCTGGTTTTGGCCAGATTGAATCCTGCCTCATCCACATAGATGAACTCATGGCAGTTCGGCGGCATCAAAATCCAGAACTCTCTGTAACAGAAACTATTGAATAGAGTTACTGAAAACACATACAGCAACTACAAGCTACAGGCAGGGCAGGTGGCATTATACACCCTCATTCTCACATCACAATATAACGTATTTGTGAAGTGAAGTGACACATACCTGCACATACTCATGGTGCATATCCTTGACCTTGAAACTTCTCCTCTCAAATGGCACCCTGTACAGCTGCTTCATTCTGAAGTTATGTTTCTGTAGGATGCAACTTAGTGTAGAAATGCTCACCCTGGTGATATTGTTGAACACATTTGGATTTTTAATTATGCGTTTTTGCGACTCACAAAGTTGGATTGCATAATTTTCTTGCATCATTTCAATGATGGCAAGCTCTTGTTGTTGAGTGAAGAGCCGTTCCCTTCCACCTTGAAGAGGTCGTCCAACCTTTCTGTAGAAAATGCCACCACAAGATGTTATTGGTTAGGTTCTTTTTCACATACTGTACTTTCAAAGTTTACACAGTATTGTAACATGACAGTGGTATCCCTTTACATACGTCACAGCACTACCCATTTTTGTATAGTACAGTTACTGTAATAAAGTTATACCGTAGTATGATACAGAATATTGTGACACATACAGTAGGTACAGTCAAGAGAAAAAACTTGAAGATATACCTGTTCTCCAGTTGGAATGTCCTTATCGATGCTATTGTGTAGCAACTGAGGTTAGAGACTCTTTGCCCTGCCGCCCTCATGGACAGGCCATGATTCATCACATGGTCCACCAGAGTAGCCCTGATGTCATCTGACACACGTCTCCGCACTGGTCCTTGTCTTTGTCCTCGTCCCCTTCCAAATCCGATTATTCTCCCTCTTTGTCCTCCTCTTACTCTGACTCTCATTGTCTCCATGCTTGCAAAGTTCTCAAAATGGCTTACCTGAGGCCTATTTGTAGTGCTAAGGTTCAGACCAATAGCTGTTCTGTTTTCTGTGCGATTGTTTCGGGGTGTATATGTAAGTGCCTACAGTTGCCAGATGAGTTTTGCATTTTGAATAGAGTGTTTTCCCCAAAGATAACTGGAGATTTTGTTTTTGAACAAAGTGTCTAATGTAAGAGAAACGTGTGTAGTGTTTTGCAATATATGTGTTACAAAATTGCAAACAAAGTGCAAATTTGATGGTTACACTGTGTTTAAGGTAAGCTAAACAAGGTTTAGGTATTGAGGCTTTGGTCTAAGAATTCATTTTTAGTGTTTAAGCATAGGGCAAAAACGGTAACTGTAACGTGGATTTTACTGTCTGCGTGTGGGCCTGGATAAAAAAGAACACAACTAAAGTATTTTTTTATCACAAAATACTTGTTTTTATATACCGGTACTTATTATAACTGAGATGCAATATGTTAAAATGAGACTCTTAAGGATCCTTGAGCGCAATCAGCAGTGTATCTACATGCCATATTTACTTGGAGGTAATTTGATGGATATTTGTATTTTTGTTGTTTGTTTTTTTGATTGCGCAGGATTCTTTCGTGCCCCTTACAAATTTGATGTAGGTTGACATTGTTGTCCCAAAGAGAATGTCCAATGACAACTAGTAGGAGCAAGTAAAGTAAAAAAACAGCAGATCAATTAACAGAGGATACAACCTGCCGAGACAATGCCCTATCTGGCAGTACTAAGCTTCATCACATTCTACCTCTAATCTCTGGCCTTAGGCCTTTCCGCAAGCAGCAGCCCCTCAAAACAAACGGGGTTTCTGCTGCAGGCATCTTTCCAAGGCAATCTACGCAGGCAGTTTCATTTTAAGATATTGAGCAAGTGTTAAATGGCCCAGGGCACCAAGTAGAGTATTCCCAGCATACATATGCCAAATGGAACAGATGTCTAAATCAACCCTGACCTGGCAGGGAGAAGGAAAGTTCTGGATGTTATGGACTTAGCATCATTGAAGAAAAGTCGGTCATTAAGTTAAAGCAATCCTATAAATCTTATTTTATTTTGTAGAAGAGATATTTGTGCGAAGAACTCTGGCATGAAATACTTATTCTGGCCGTTGATACACTTCTACCCATTTAACTTCAAATGACAGGCTTAACTGTGTTGTAAACTGAAGTCTGTCAGAGATATTTTTCTGTAGGGAGCTCTATTCCATGACCTTTAGTGACTTCGATTCACAACTCGTACAGACTTGACAGATTTTATGTCCTTAAAGGAGTATCTAACGGATCCCAATGCCTGCTGAAATAACCATCAAGTCAGAGATGTTCACAAACCCATCATTAACAAACATTTTTGTGCCTATCGAGGGGTAAAAATCATAGTCATTAATCCGTCTGAGATTAAGAAATCAATGACACATATGCAATCCTTCATATTCAGAACAAAATGTAGTGCAGTGAATGATTTCCTGTGTGACATGGATCCAAACCGGCTCCCCTGTAATTAAACCATAACCCTATGGAACATCAAGGACAGGTTTCCACTAAGAAATCAAAGCCCCCCCAGTATGATGCGGATGGATTTAAACAAAGGCTAGTCTCTGCACGACCACTCCATCTGTGGGACAGATGGTTTGATGTCAAAGCTGCTCTGTTTGCTTTGTCAATTACTTCATACGCAAGTATGAGTAAGATAGAGAGAAATGATAATGCACAATGTGAATGTTGGTCTTTTGCATATTTCAAGGAAGCAACCACACAATGTGCTGATAAAAGTAGAAGTAGCATAAAGGATCATTCCCACCAGTTTCAATCTTGGTATTACTGTCCTAAAACATAGATAAGATTATTGTCATTATACTGATGCAAGACAATGATACAACAAAATTGCGATGGCCCTACCGGATAGTTTTATTTACAATATAAAAGAAAGTCAATATCATTGCAGTGCTCAATGTGCAAAAGTGTATGAATGTATGGCATATAGAAATATTGCACAATAGAGAGTTTAGTCAGTTGGGGGAATGATATATGTATATATGTGTTTATGGGTGTGTTGTTGTGGGTGCATGGGTGGGTGGGCCTGGTGTCATCAGCAGCTTGACAGCTTTGGAGAAGAAGCTGGTTTTTAGTCTTGTGGTGCGTGCCTGTTTTGTATTGCAAGAGAGTAAAGCAATTTTTCATAATAAAAAAAAAATCATGTACAGTATGTGTAATATAACAGTGAGTATATCACATGAACAGTATACTCATTTAATCCACACAAAGAAGCACATTACATCTCTGGAATGTAGATTAGACATTAAAGGTATTATTTCATTTTCTATCTCGACCAGTTTGCTCTTGTGTGTGCTGCTGCCTCTCCAGCAGGGAGCATGACAGATAGTGATAGTGATTGGGCAAAGCTCTGATCAATCGAGCCTGGCTGTGTGCAGTTAATTGAATTCATGAGCGAATACTTCTTGTCCTGTCGACTGTCTCAGTTGCATCCATCTTCAGCGCCCTAGCCCCTGTAAATCTCCATGAATGTCTCCAGATCCAGCCTTCAGTGTGGTGGCTAGATAGTGGTGCTGTCCTTGGTCCATTGAGGTTTTCTTCCCCCATGACAGAAAGCAGTCCTTTATCATGCCGTGAGATGAAAGAATACACAGTAACAAATGAGCAGAAAAGAAAAAAAATGTGTTAGCATTATTAGACTCAATGAAGTCTGTGAAGGTTTTTGTATTAGCCTTTGTTTGTAGTTTCCACTCTTTTCCATTCTGTACACGCAGGAGCACACAAGCAGATTTCCAGCCTGGCACACGGAGGACATTCAGGATACGACTGACATGCTTGCTCATCTGTAGGAAACAAAAGCCATATCAATTTCAGTACAAGTCTACCCTCTCTATTGACCAAGACTGTGTTTTTGCAGCTCAATTTAAACAAGGGCATGTCTGTCAAAATTCAAATCTACTCTCAATGTCCACCAAACCATAGCAAAAGTTTTATTCAAATGGCCAGACAAACTGCTTTGCATGAAATCTCGCCCAGTGAGACATCTATCAGTGGAATCTTGATATGCATGACACTGTTATGCAAAAATGGGAGGTGTTGTATTGATAAAAAGTGTAGTGTTTAGGAAAAACACATGTCACCATCTTTGTACCTGTGCATACACCAAAACCATGATACCTTGGTTCGTGCCAATGTTTGCTTCAATGACCTAGACCAAAGGTTCCACACAAGAGTGTTTCATCAGGTTGTCAGATTTTGTATTTTTGCACATTCTCAAGACAACACAAAACATTGGGCATCTCATCTATTTTCAGGCTACATTTTTTAAGTAAAGCATTCCCTGAGTTTCATCCTGCAGATGGCATTAATGAAAATTGAAAAGCTAGTGTGACTTGGCTGGTAATTTGATCAAAGGGATTTTCTAAAGAGGAAGAGAAAAACTCAACTTCATGCTCAACTGACTGAGAAGAAGTAATTTGCGAGTCCATTCTTTTTTTTTTTTATTGGTTTGTATATCATTCTGTAGTTTTCCCACGTTGCTTTTGTACAGAACAGTAAGTTAGATGGCGGTTGTCATGGCCCCATGTTTGGCGACGCAGACAGGAAGCTGAGCAATGTACTGCTGACGGTACAATAGAATTACTTTGATTAGTTGTTGACTTATAACAAATAGTGGCAATCCTAGTCTTTCCTAACCACAGACTGTTGTTGATAGCTAAAGTTAGCTAAATTAGCATAGTCATAATTCTATAGCCTAACTTAAGTTCAAAATATATGTGACGTACCTGATAAATCCAGTCTTGAGCCGATGCACTGACAAGCAAAAGCCCTTCTGTCTTTGTCCTACTAACTGTTTAGAAAAAAGTTGTATAGTTTAAGGAACCTCACAAGCTGTAAGAATCAGTCTTTCGTTCATTGATTTGCACTGTGTCGTTCGCTTAGGGAAAAGTTCAAGACAATTCAACTTTAGCAGCAGAAACAAACGCAACGTTTGCGCCTGCTTGTAATGTCACCTGTCAGATTGCCCGTGCCTCCTGAAAAGACCTTAGACCTTTATTCACCCTTTTCCTGAAAGGCTCTGTTTTTGTCCTTGTCTCTTTATGCACTTCTTCCGCAAGAAGCCCAGTCTGCTTACATTGATAGCATTTACTAACTTGTTGATTGTTAAGCAATTACCCACTTAAAGTTGTCAACAATCAAATCTGGTAACCTAAACATTGTAGATGGTGACTGATTCTCTTCTGACTCTTCACTCCTTCCTGACGTTTAGACAAAAGCAGCAAGGCTTAGCCGTACAGTGAACAGCAGGATGTCTGTCTCATTGTCTCAACAGAAGATCAATGCCAGTTTCGACCTGCAACTCTGACAGCGATGTAGCTGACAATATTTAGGAATAAAACTTTTCGGATTTGTTGTGAAGAAAGCTGAAATGAGATGCTGTTGATCAGATATAAAAAGAACCAAGAACAACAGCATCTGAGTTGCCATGTGTCAATTTGTGAAAGCTCCTTTTTTTTTTTACAGCATTTATTTCCTTGAGACTGAAATGCAGCGTCTTCAGCGAGCTCTGAATAGGTTTGCATTGCTGCTGCATGAAAGGTTTCTTTTAGTGTCTTGTCTGGCGGATTGTTTAGTTTTCTTACACCTTTGTACATTTGTCATTTACACTTGAAACAATATTCCTTTTTAAATTGTCAGCAGTATATCAGATACAATAGCTCGTTACCTGATCTAAATGAGCTCCACAGCCCCTCCTGCACAGCTGTTTACATTATATTAGTGAGTGTTTTATACCTACCTGCTTTTTCTAGCCAACATGTCTTTAGGAAAACTATTCTAAGCTTTGAGAGTTTTCAGTTGTGTAATGTAAATAGCCATGCCCAGAGACACTAGTTGTTAGCCATTTAGCTGTATCCAGGTAACTAGATTCCCATGTTTTGCCTATCTTTTTTGTTTCATTTATTTAGCGGCTGCTGTGCTCTCTCCAGTCACCTCTCCAGCGCCTTGCCACTCATACATCATTCCCCTCACAAAGCCGAACCAACCCCCTGAGCACACGGATAACAAAACTCACTTACTCCCACAGGCAATTCATCCCCCACTGACCCACTTGTTTTCACAATCTGACAAGTGTGATTTAAGAACTGCGTTAGGCCAGGAGTGCAGCGGCCATGTCTCACTGCTTGAGGAGCTTAAAGTTCAGTGACATCGTGAATTTGATACTTTTTTCTCCACTGTCATCAAACTAAGATAAATCGATGAATTTACATACCTTGCCCAAAGGTTTCAGCCTACTCTTGCTAACTTTTTTTTCTTTCTTGATAAATCGTTCTGCTTGGGGTGTCAACATTATACAGAGAGGAAGCCACTGAGCATGGATGCATAATGCATGTGCGGCGCATGACTCCAAAACCCATAGCCAGACCACATCTATACCCACCCGCTTGGTCATAAACAAACAAGCCTCACCTTATTTGAATACAAATGGCACTTTGTGGTCTTTGGTATGTCATATGTGTGAGACTTTGATTAAACATGCGATCATATGGACCATCCGCAGCCTTTAGTTCGTAAAAATACAATTCATAGTGTGCAAGCACAGCATTGATAAAAACGGGTATTCATTATCAAAAGTCATCTACTCTGGCTAAAATGTTTTTAAAGAACTTGAAATGGATTATTCACTGACATGTTAATGTGTCTCTCTGCAGCCATTAAGGCCCTGCCACAATAGTGAACTGTGGGAGGCCCCTAACTAATATCTTTGTGTCCAATAAAATATGCCACCCCCTCCTTCTTATCCATTGAGTAGACTGTGCCAGTTTCCCACTGGGGGCTTAGGGTTTCTCAACCAAAGTGAAAGAAAGGAGGGAAGTGTGCTGTGAATCATGCATAGCTATGAAATGTTTGCCCTCTATTGCATTATAACTGACATGCAACTACCACACAAGAGTGGCCCTAACTAGTCATTACTAAAACAGAGTGCTTTATTTGTGTGATTAAACTTTTTATATTGCAATTTACTTTTGCTTTAGTTTGAAGTTACAAATTCTACCTAACACATTTTAAATTCTATTACACTCACAGATTTGGCCACATGAAAAGGATCGCTTACTGGCTGATCTTAAATTGTACCTGCAGCAAACCTGCTAAAGCAGGCAGCAACATAAGCAATATGTGTCATTATCTGCTTGAATTTATCCATAATGGTACATTAGTTGACGTCAGCCATAATTACTGAGTTGTTGTCTGGAAAGCTTGGCAAGCTAAAAGCAAGCAACACCAAGGTACAGTCGTAATATTGCGGATTAATGAGGCTTGGCATTTACATTGTTTGTTTTGTTTATTTCCTTCTGAGACATAATTACATCTTAAATGTTTTTGTGTTGATTTATTCTGTACTTTGTCTCGTCCCACCACATCTATAAGCGTGTCACCCTAACGTAAGCCTGAGGCTGTGAAATGTGGTACTGAAGGTGTATCATCATGTCACACAGATAGTAATGCAAACAGAGAACAAAGAGTACATTTATTACCATCTTTGTGTTATAATTAGTGTGCTATTACCGCCTATCTTGTGAGCTTAGCTAACAGCCTTTGCTCTACGCTGTCTGTCCCGTCACGGTTTCCAGCCTTGTCAGATTTCCGACTCCCAAGTCCGTCTGAATGGAGAGCAAATCTACATAATACAGATCAAGGGCAAACTACAGTAAGCGGGGGCCGTCACTCATGATAAGAATTACTTCTCCTTTTTTCCACATGAGAAAGGGAGAAAAATGAGATCCCCATCAGCAGACAGTTGTTTCCTCTTTGCTGTTTTGTTCTTTTTACTGTGATCAGCTACTGATCACAACCTGGAGATATCACCTCTCCGATTTGCATAGATATGCAAAGGTCCCGGGTTACAGTTGAGTTGTTGATACCGGTGAGATCAATTTGTGTGTGTGTGTGTGTGTGTGTGTGCGTGTGTGCGCGTGTGCGTGTGTGCGCGCGTGTGTGCGCGCATGGGTGTGGGTGCCCGCGTGCCCTACCCCTGTGCTACCTGCGACAGTATTTAGGTCACTGTTTATGCTGCTTGTGTTCTTTGTCTGATGGATATGCACTGTATTCAAAGCCAGATGCTTATGCAGCCTGGGCCAAGTTATTTATGATGGTACAAGCTGCCTGTAGATGTCATACAGGTTTTACAGTCAGGGGTCAGCCATTGTCACTGACTGATGCACTTTTATGTAGCAACTGTATATTTTTATGTAGCAACTGTATATTTTTATGTAGCAACTGTATATTTTCTACTGTTTGTAAGTTATGTTTTCCCTGAGCTACTGATTTTTGTTTTGTGTCCTACATAAACAGTAAATCTTGCAGTTGTGTTCAATAAGTTAACTTGAAATATAATCCGGGGCTAAACACAGATTTTTCTGTTGTTCAACAAGCACATTTTCTAAAAGGTTTGCAAGAGCTACTGTAACAATTACTCTGTGAAGAGACATTAATAATAACAAATGTCTCCCCCCCCCCCTTTGTCCAGCGTCCTCAGCCGGCCCTAACGTCACACTGGAAGGCCAGTACCACTGTCACCAGGGACCTGGGATCCCACTGGACAAACTGTGTGACTTCAGTAGAGACTGTCCTCTCGGTGATGACGAAGGAGACCTATGTCGTAAGTACTCTGTGATACAGGAGCACAGCTGTTGATAAGAACGTGCAAGAAGAAAGCTCACTGTCCTTAACTGCCTTAAACTGCTTTTATTTCTGCATCAAAAGTTGGTCAGCCAGAGCAAGTTGTCTTTAATGACGCCGTTACATCCTGCCCAACAGAGCAACAACTGATCGTCTGCACGAGTTTTCCAGACAGAGATGCGAGGGGTAAAGGCAGAAAAAAGACAGCATAGCTATGCTTGGCTAGCATTTCTCACCCTTGACATATTCCATGGTTGTTATTTCTATTTCTTTGCACATTTGTTTCGCTTTTCTCGAGGCCTAGGAGGAACACTAGCCAAGTGTGCTGACATCTTATTCATAAGTGAAGTCCCTCAGGCCCTTGCGTGCACGCATGTGTCTGTGAGGCGAGGGTCTTTTTTTAGTCCCAACTGCATGCATTTTTACATTGTCTTCACGATTATAGATACACAGTTCAAAACTGTTCCTGTAATGTTTTTTTCATCTTGTAGTTTTGTAGCAGAGTTTTTCACCCATTTTAAACTTTACTCCTGCCCACTGTGCAGGTCAGCCTCCTATACGGTGTTTATTAAAATGATGGCTGCCCCCTTATGCTTGTAGTTTGCTAACTATGGGAGCTGAGAGATAAAAGTTTAACGAGAGGGTGAAAATCTCAGCCAGGTGCATCCTACTGTGTCTGTGTGTGTGTGTGTGTGTGTGTCTGTGTGTGTGTGTG